>NC_085137.1:5825413-6128165 GCF_035046485.1 Aedes albopictus
CTTTATGACATTTCCCAACCCTGCTCATGAGCTCAACTTGGTAAAATTCACGGAGTAACATGTTTTGCTAGTCATAACTCGATAATATCCAAGTGTTTAGACAATATCCAAGTTGCAAAGATGAATCCAACCTTCCAATAAGTGATCTAAAACCGATGTAGAGCTTCATGCTTCCAAATACAGACCGCGCTTCGGCGTATCTATACATACATAGATTTACACTATAAGATATCGGTATCATCATCATTCTAGCAGCTATACAACCATACTTGATGATGATGATGATGATGATGATAGAAAGGGTAAGAATTGGGTTTATATGTATGGACTTATCCACCGATGAACCGAATTCATCGCGGTCCGAGAATTTTGACACTAGAGCGGGGTCTGTTCCAATCAGAATCGTCCAATTCTGATTGGAACGGCCCCGCTCTAGTGTCAAAATTCTCGGACCGCGATGAATTCGGTTCATCGGTGGATAAGTCCATGGACACAGCAACAGCGGCATACGTCTATATGCAAGTTGTTTAGTTTTTTGCGTACAACAAAACCATAATGAGACCCGAGAGGTTATGATGTCAGTCAAAACAAATTTTAACAAATACTTCCAATATATTTTTACAATGTTACAAACATTTAAATCAAAAATCTTGTAAAGTATAGAACAACTCAGGCCAAACATTTCAATTGGCTTCTTTAGTGGTGTTGAGATAATTCCATATTCTGAATCTGCATGCCAAACTGAGCCGAAATCCAAATTTTCATCAATTTTGGGGCCCGGGAACCTATTTAAAAATCAATTTGAAATTTGTATGGGAACGATTTGTCGAATCACCCCTCGTCGCATTTTGTACTGAGCGGAGCTGTCAAGCAGTTGCCCAGCTGTCAAAAGGTGATTTCAAAAAATCTCTTTAAATTGATTGTAGATACCAAAATAAAGTTCTAAAAATCTGAAAAAAATCATAGCGGCTCAGAAAAAGGTGCTCTTTTGTTTAAAAATCAAAAATCATTGATTTTTTCTTAATTTAAAACCCCAATAGGTCCTATCTGCATTTGAGAGGCTCTCTTTGTTCACTTTCTCTTTCAATTATTGCATTGTAATGGTCCACTTTTCAAGTATTTTTGCAGTACAAATCAAAAGACGATTGTTTTGACCATCGTTCAATGCAAGAAGACAATCATAATACAAATGAACAGCTGAGATATTAACGAAAGAGAGGGAAACCAAAGAGAGCCTCTCTTCTGCAGATAGGACCTTTAGACATGTTTGGCCTGAACTGTTCATTAAATATAGCAAAAAAATAACTGAATATATAATAAAACCACAAGGATCAAATAAATTTAGAATATTAACCTGCCTGGGGCTGAAAATCCCAGTAATAAAAAAGTAGTAATAATAATAAATATTATGTAAACAATGCATGTGACATGTTATTTCGATGACTGATTTCTTTTACTGTTTAGATATGTCGTAAAACATCTACCAAACAATATGATAATAAACTGATTTATAATCATTCGGACAACCAAAGGGAGAACGACGATCCCTGATGGGATGATTATTCGGAGACTTTATCACATACAGTTACACCATCACCAGCTGTGAGAGAATAACATCAACAATCCACGCAATCGGCGATTGAACAGTTAGTTGCGATTCTCAGAACAGAACAGTGTGATAACAAGTTCCACCCGACTTTAATCAAAAAAATCCAAAACTGATGTGGAACTAAGTTAATATAAAACCATGTCCAACTACTCCACCGGCAGACTGAAAGACTAAGTCAAGAAGCAAGAAAACATTATGTATTAAGGCAATCTTTTGGACGTGATAACAGGCGAATTTTTATTTGCATCAATCGCACAATATCACCACACCACAGTGACGACGGAGTGGAGAGGCTAAAATTTATTAGGGCTATTTTTATAAATATTTATTTTACGAATTCGTACCGTACTTCTTACATCTCTACCTCTAGTCAAGAAGTGAGAAACAGGATCTCTTTCATTTCGCATTAGACCATCTGTCCGACCACACCAGCAGGCGCTCTTGGATATACGTATCATCACCATGAACAACAACGTCAACGGGGTGGTCGATGGCGAATCGGTAGTGGAGTTTTCAACCATTGGTAAGTGCATCTAGTAGTTATGTTATGTGTTGAGATCTAATGCGATGACCTTGTTTTAACCCCATGCGAATTTTTAAGATGAATAAGGTCATCAACAAGTTGCCGAATATTAGGAATTTAGTGCGTATCGTAATTTGAAGGAGGCCCACAAAATTTCACTTCATGAATAAAAATGAGAAACAAGAAAAAAAATGTGCAAAAAACAGCTCTTGATTTGATTTTCATCATAGGAACTTCATAGGGGTGATACGATAAGAATGCCCATTCCAGATGCCGGCTCACCAAAAGCCAATAGGTTTTCTTTCAATACTTCAAAACTGTAAATTAAGTTACATTGTATGGGTAATCGGTTTAATACGCGCCACCGAGGTAAAATTGTTGGCTTTACACACAATTCTTCAGCAAAACTAAACAGGGACTTGCGTTATAAGAAGAAGTATAACTCGAAACTACTGCGTATAAAACTTAAACTTATGTATTTCAACGTTTAAAAACCCAAAACAACAATCTTGCTTCCGCAACACTCAACAACCTTGAACGAGCCAACGCACTGCTGGTGACGTTTCAATCTTCGGAGGGTCGGACACCTATCTCCAATTAAATGCATATCTGAGAGGGGTTGGCCACTACCCAAACTCCAATAAAATGACCACTAATTCACTAATTTCACTAATCAATAGCATTTTTAATTTTTTATCTTCCTAATCAATGAAACTTGTACGTTCGCAAACCAATTAAATATTACAATTAAATTGAATTGTTGAATGCCAGCAACTAGAATGTGCGTTTTTTTGTGCGTTTCAAGGCTAAAATATATACTGTTTCAGAAATTATAAATACACTTTGTTTATTAAATAAAATGAACTACTGTTCTGATGATTTCTACCAACTTCTTTCAGAATACAGTATATTGTGATTCACATTTTTGTATTTCCTTTCAATTGTGATGATATTTTGCAGAACAGTCGAGTTCTGTAACAATTAACTTCATTCTCCAAATGTGCATTTCCACAAAGGTGTTTTTAAATTATTTCAACATTATTTATCACTAAATACCAAATTTTATTTATTTTTTAACATATTCACTTTCTCAACAATGGACAAGAGATGCCTTCATCAAAAGCTGGGAAAAAAGATAAAGGCATTTTTTCTGACATCAAGTTTCTTATTTTTTAAGGTTTTCTACGGAACATAAGAAATACCACACCGTTTCTTAGCTTTCCTGGACATATTTAATTTAAACTAATTTGTTTTTCTAGCTTATTCGATCCTTCAGATGGCATAGCTGGTCATACCATAAAAACGAATGCAGTAAGCACTAAGTAAGACATTCGTTTGCTTAACGTTTGTTGTTACCTGTGTTGTTGAGAAATTTGAAACAAACATATTTGCATTGAGAAGGCCCGTAATGATGATTCTTGATTTCTTGGTTCTTGGTTCTTGAAATATTCCAGTGAAAATTACTTTAACCAATCGAGAAATATCTTTTCTTATCGAAACTTTCATTGTGCTTTTAATTGATTTTTTTTTCTTTTTTGTGTTAATGTTTTAACCACTTTGTGCAACTTTAAATTTTAATCATCTTGTTTACAGAGCCCTATATTTTAACTTTTACAAGAAACATCAACAAAGTTGGTATTATTTACTTCGTTAGAATGTTTACTATAAAAGCTAGAAGAAACATTTTTAGATATTGTGCTCAGTTTGACATGGCAGTCTATCGGTGGTGTATTTATAATTTCTGAAACAGTCTCCGTTCTCGTTGGCGGTTTTTTTTAACAGTTTCCCCATGGGAAATGTGTCAAACTACTGTCACGCAGACGCAAACGGGTGCTTTGTGTGGGGAACTTTAGTGGCACGTTTTTCCCGATCTACCCTATAGATAAGAAGTTTTAAAAATTGTTATTAAATTATGTGCTTTTTGCTTTTTTATTTTTTTGCTGTTTAGGGGTAAATTGCACCGTTAAATGAAAACACTGTTCTGAACCAATCTGAACTACCTTTCTGATTTTTTTTTAAGTGGGAGTTTCTGACATCACTCTATGGGTTCACTTTTCCAAAAAAAAGGAAACAATTTTGAGAAAAAATGTGTTCCACATAGCAGTTTGAAGGACTTTAAAAAAAATCTTGAACAATTTCCTCAGAGCCGCTTTTATAAAATCCTCCAAGACTATAATTTACTATTTCTACAAAAATAGTAATAGGATAGCAAGCCACTTGGGCAGTAGCTGGTATTTTGGGCACTCTTCGCCATAACTCAGTCAATTCCAAACCAATTGACCTATTTTGTACATGGCTAGATACTATACGTATCTCACCGCGTTCCAAAAATTGTGTCAATACGTTCGAAACTGGCTGAGTTACAGCAGAAAAGTGCCCAAAATAGGAACACTGCGATGTTTTCACTTCCCTATACGCCTCTAGTAAAAAAAATCCGAGATTTTTCCGAAGTTTTTCATTTGCACTTTTCACCCGAAATCTTTTTTTTTTTTTGTCTTTTTGTCGTCTACATTTTACAAGAATTTCTATAGGCATTCCTATACGTAAATTCTTAGATTCCTTCATGGGATCCATCAATTGAAATGATTATGAAGAATTTCTTTTAAAAATAAACATACAAGAGATTATTCCTACAGAAGATTATATGGAGTACCCTCGGAAGAATCCTCGGAGGAATTCAAAATGACGGAAATATTCTAGAAAAATTCCTTAGAAGACTTGCTGTAGCAATCCCCAGCAAATTTTAGATGAATTCTCGGAATTCTTTGTGGAGGAGCCCACAATGAACTTGACAGGAGGTATATAGGATAAATTGCTAGAAAAATCTTCTAAGGAATTTCTAGAGATGGCACATTGGTCGGGCTCCATACAAAGAGGCGGCCAAAACTCACAAAGTTAATGTATTGTACTTTTATGATCCTCGATAAAAACAATGCCGGCTTTTGAATTTCAATAACATTTTCACTGCCAAAGTGACCTAAGTCATAAAACTAAAAAATGAATCATTAGAAAAAAAAAAGAAAAATATTAATATTTTGAGAATGGAATATATGTTTAATGTTATTCAGCATATGAAAGATGGGTTGTTGGACAGTTTGTATGCTCGTATGGTACGAAATTAATACGTCACAAACTTTTTCAAATTTTCATATATTGTACCTTAGGAATCTTGGTAATTTTAAGTTGAAAAACAGTTCATGTCGTCACGTGTCGCCAAATTTCGAATAGTACATCTTAAACATCAAACCACAGAGAACAGACGTCCACTGCGGTTGTGTAAAGCATTGCAACGGTTGTTTTGAAATAACTGGTAATGTGGCCATTACGCGGCGCTGTCACATTTCGAAAAGAAGTACAAATTTGCCGTTGATTTACCTTTTGGCGCTAGTGTTGCCAAGTGTGCACCCCAATATAGTTCCACCGAGAGAATGTATTGGATTTACTTGGAAAACAATAATTGTATTGTTTTTCAACTCACTTCTAATTGAAAGCGATGAAACAAATTATCAATGGGTTGCACAAATTTTGTTGTTGAATTAGTGAAATAATCATAAACATCTTGTTATTTGACCAAATACAGCACAGTCTCTGAGTAGGAAAATTTAAAGGTGCGCTAGTGAAATAATTCTTTAATAAGCGCCATCATGATGTCGAAACGAGTTATTAGGTGGGAAAGTCACCGTCGTTGCCGCTACTGAGCTTGTTTTTTTCTTTCACAAGATTTTCAAGAAATTTTGTTCGAGCATGTTCGTCTGTTCTCTGTGATCATACTTAGGATTGCTTAAAAATGTTTAAATATTTTGCAGAAATTTGCAGTTTTTCAAGTTACAGCTATTTAAAGAAGTCATGTTTTTTCATATATTTAACGTAATTTTCCCATTTTTTGAGTAAAATAAAATTTATCTTCCCACGTTTTGGACACGTTTTGAACCAACTTGGTTGAATTTGATCGATAGTTGATCATTTAATTGCATTCAAATTGAATTTCTAACAAAAAACGCAAAAAATATGGGGTTTACTGGCTTATACAGTTTTTAAACTTATTGAAGTTATGTAATTTTTGAATATCCCTTTTGAAACACTAAAAATACTCTATAGCATAACTAGACAACCTATAACCACAGACAAATAGACGTAACACCTTGAATGATTTTCATGGAAATCCATCGCCCAGTTCACACTATCATCACCTGGTGGAAAAGTTGCACGAATCACTGTGTTGTGCAATATCGTCAACAGATGGCGCTACTGTGAAACGTCAAACGCATAGAAAAACGATGCGCGCGCCTCTGGTTGTGAAAGCCACAACTATGAAAATTTAAATGATCGTTAAAAGAGTGGTCGATGGAAATTTCGCAAGTGTTACGTCTGTTTGTCTGTGCTTTGAAGAAACGTCTGAAGGAAGTTCTCAAGCATATTCTTGAAGAAATACCTGTCATATTCATCTAGAGAGGTTTCTGTTGCAATGTGAGTTCTGGATGAATCCTTAATGAATTTTGAGGAACTCTTGGAACAAATCTTTAGATGAATCGACGGAGAAAAATAACGGGCATTTCTACGAGCAAACCATTAAGAAATTTCAAATTACCGTGGGGTGCCCTAATTTCGTGCGCGCCCAAACTTCGTTAACTTCTGACATCTGAGAGCATTATTATCTAATTAACAGCGGAATCATCAAAAATTTGTTATAACCTCAAAACTACATTTGATCTCAATACAATTCACAAAAAAAGAAATGAAAAATTTGATTTGTGTCAAAGATTAAAAAATAAATAGTAAATGTATGCACATAGCAGATGCCATATTCAGAGATACGAGAAAATCAACACTCATGGAAATGAACGAGTATTTCGATCTCTAGCAAAAGTAAATATTCGAATTTATGTTTGACTATTTCAATTCAATATGTTTTATTATAATACGCAACAAAATTACTTTAAAATGCTTTTTTCTTATTTTGTTTCAACATTTATGTTGTTGACGAAATTAGGAACCCATAATATGTATGGGTCCCTAATTTCGTGCACTCTTTTTTATAACTTTGTTTTGAGGTTCATGTGTACTTGTTGCCATCGCATGATTCGATTATTAATAATAGTTCTAAGGGGCTGTCCATAAACCACGTGGTCATTTTTTTGGGACTTTTCAACCCCCCCCCCCCCCCCCGCGTGGTCATTAGTCCATACAAAAAATTTTATTTGTCCATACAAAATGGTCATTGGCCAACCCCCCCCCCCCCCCCCCCCCCTCATGACCACGTGGTTTATGGACAGCCCCTAATAACTATTTTGATTGGTTTAAAATTAGCTAGGGACCGCTCATAAACTACGAAGAAAGTGAAAAAAATCATCAAAAATAATAACCCTTAAAACTACAGAAGGATTTTTGGAAATCTTAATGTAAACATCCGGGACGAACATGGGAAACAGCGAATATTCACTCATATTTCGTCACAGACATCGATTTTATCTCCACGTTATGGTTTTATTGGTATTGTACGAGTATGCTACCTTTTGAAAATTAACACATTTAGGCGAATTCTACGTCTTTTAGAGTGAACGAAATTTGGAACCCGTGCACGAAATTTGGCACTTTCAAATAAAACAAAACTAATGCTGTCTAATCTCGTATAATGTGAAGTTGCCTAATTTATATTTTTCTTGGGAGCTACAGTGCCAGCACTAAATATTATTGAAGAAATTAATCTGATATACTTTATGGTAAAATTTCAGAAGTTTATCAAACTTTGAGAATTCTTAAGTACACGAAATATGGGCACCTCACGGTATTCCCTCTTAGGATTCTAGGAGGTATTACAGAATAAGATTGCGAAAAAAATAATTTTGTTCAGAATGATTCTCGAAGTAATTGGAAAACATTTTGTCGGGTAACCTATGAAGTGTTCTCTCAGAAATTTGGTGAAAAAACCTCGTTGGGAAATGCGAGAGAAATCATAGTAAGCATTCATGGACAAATCTTTGGACGAATTTGTGGGAAATTCCGGGTGAAATTCCTGGATTGATTATTGGTGGCAATTGTAGAGTTGTAGAGTTCTGGAATAAATTTCCAAAAAAAAACATAGGGTGAGTGTACCAGTTTTCGCCATAGTGGTTCCCTATTTGGCCATAGTGGAAATTTAGAAGGTCTTCGAGCTTTGCCTCATTATGAAAGTTTTAGTAGCAAGAATTGAAATGTATCTTGTCATTAAAACCTTTGAAATGATGCAAAAGTTTGGATTATCTTAAATACCCACTATGGCCAAATAGGGAACTACTATGGCGATAACTGGTACACTCAGCCTATTTCAGTTTTTTTTATGAGAAAGAAGGAATATTTTCGAAAAACTCATGGGAGAATACATTGATGAATTCTTAGAGGAATAAATAAATAAATAAATAAATAAATAAATAAACATTGTTTTAGTATTGAAAGGTCTCTAGAAATATGTGAAATGTTTTGGATTGTTTCCCAAAAATTTCTTATTTTTTTATAATCGCTGATGAAAAAAAAAATGAGATATTCTGGAATTACTGCAAGAGTCTCACGTGAATCGCTAGTTCGCTAGTAGAATCCTTTGAAACTATCTTAGCCATTTTTAAACAATTCGTTCCAAAATCAAATCAATACTTCAGTATACATTCACCGAAACAAATACATTCCAACTCACTAGAATTCACACTAGAATCACATGGTTATTCTGAATGTATATTCTGAAATTCCGTTGAGTGTTGTCACCCGTATGTCACCCAAAAAACTGTTTCACACATGCTTTTAAAAGTCTAATTTAAAATGTCTTCTATATGTCTTCATGAACATAAATGTTTTTACAGAAATTCAAATGTCTTCAAATTGAAGACATGTCTTCTCATACGACATCCCTGGACCTTTGAATACGCGTTTTTACATTTTTCACACGAACATAATAAATTCAGCGAGTGAGCAAGATAATGTAGAACGAAAAGTCCAAAAGTTGCTGCTGAATATTCTACACGGAGAGACGAAACTACCCAAAAGTGAGTTCTTTCCACCCAACTTCGGGGTTGCGTGCGTCAAGCCAATTTTGAGTTGATGGAATCGATGTTTTTGTTGGGTTGTTCCCGCTTGCTTCCATGTGAAAAAAATACCTAATTTAAAGTTTTTTCCACCCAACCGAAATTTTGACTAGGTTGTATTCACTCAAATTTGAGTACTGTGCTAGAAACTCAGTGTTGGCTTGACGCACGGAACTGCAAAAGTTGGGCTGTTTCTCTCTTCACTCTCTGACAACAACAGAAAGAGCGCATGAAAAGGGAGATGAAAAAGAACTCAAAATTGAGTTTAAAAGTACCTAATTTTGAGTTTTTGAGTTTCTCCGTGTAGTGTATTTCTCCCGCAAACTTTTGACGATATTTTAAGGTGAAGATATGACGAAACCACAGCACCAATTTTCAAGGGCACAGTTCTGAAGAATCAAAAGACACTTTGCACTGAAAAGTGCATCGATCGGTCACAACCAGCGGGTAACCAAACGATCAACTGACTTTCTATTAACTGACAAGCGCAAACTGATTTTCGGTTCTTCAGATTTGTACTCTTGTAAATTCGAGGTAACCCTTAATAAGTTTTCATGGAGTTCTTGGAAGTGGGCTTGAACAAATGGGGTCAAAATTTACTTCGTCATATGCGCCAATTCCCGTCACATCAGACGGAAAAAAGTCTTACAGATGTTATGATTTACCTTTGCCAATGCCTCATTAGATATAAGTAAAAAGATGTAGAAGTGGATGTTGTGAGAGTGAGTACTCCCATCTCGACACTCATCATGTTCTTGATATAGGATTACAGCAATATAGCCTCAGTGTGATCTAACTATCGTAAATGCAAAGACGTATAATCGAAATCTAACTCCGAAAGTATCCTTCCTTCAATCCTCGTTCGTAACAGATATATTGATAACCAATCCAGCCTCTTTAGCAATGGAAATCGAATAAGTAGATGCTGGGACATTAGGTCGAATGGTCACCAGGACGAATTGCAACTCAGCAGTTTCATAACTGTTCATCATTTTCAACAATTATTGCGTTGCGTTGCGTTGCGTGGTAACGGATTGCATACGTAAGTTGCCATGTCAAAACTTTAATACTTCTGTTTTAATTGCTTATGGCATATGCTATTTGTGAAGGAACAGCTATCCAATTAGAGATTGAAGTAGAAAAGAGATCAAAACTTCCACTGCCGGCCACGCCCATCTTCTCCGTTACAAGGATAGGAAAGGATGGGATAATATGACATCTACTTTACAAGAGGTCAGCGACTCACGGACGCCCTTATAGGTGTCAAGTAGTTGGATATTTGGAATTGGGTTTTTATCATTTTCAACAATTATCATTAAAAATTATTTCAACAGTGAAACTAGTAAGAATAGCCTATGTTGAAAAGAAGGAAAAAAAATCATGGGTAAAATATCAGTAGACTTAAAATCAAAAATTATTAGATACTGTTCTGATGGAGAGAAGGAAACCTAAACTGAATTACCTGTAGATGCCATACATTATAGAAGTAATGAAAATCTAAGGAGTAATCAATAATGCTAAGATTATTTTTAAATATCCATACGCTTGAATAGCATATCCAGCATGACCGTGATGAGGATGACGGGTTCAATTCTCAGTCGGTCCAGGAATAGCCATTCGACCTAATGACCATTCAGTCAAATGGCCTGACACTTGAACCAACCGTCAATTCACACTCCACAAAAGCTCTGTGGCACTTCAAAATATGATTTACCTGCTACATAATGCAGCTGCTCAATTACTTAAATAAATCTGTTTCCCGTCAATAAATTGTGAACAACAAGTTTGCTTCGTCTAGAGAGGATGCAAGCAAATGTGTGCGTGGATTTTCGGCATACGAAACATCGTATTTCACAACTATAGTAAAAGATTTCTTCGTTGCACTGTGATGGCGTATTATTAATCTGGTTTGCAAAAATTAAATATTTTGGTCGTTATTCTAAACCTACACCCATCTCAATTTAAAAACTGTCTGCTCAATAATACTTTGAACACATGCTTTTATTTGGATTACAAAAAATTTGACTCGCTTTTCGAATAAAAAGCTACGATCAATCATATTTTTTGGCCATCCTATGTACCATAGTGTCACGTAGAAGGTGTGACGGGAATTGAATTCAGGTTGTGCCCGAAATAGGGTATCGCGCCACTTGGGCGATGGCTTCTATATTCGTCTGTTTGCCACTATAACTCAGTCAATTTTGAACCAATTGACTTGAAATGTTGTACACGGGTAGATACTATACCTATCTCACCACATTCCAAAATTTGTGTCAATAGGTTAAAATTTGACTGAGTTATAGTGGAAAACAGACGAATATAGAAGCCACCGCCCAAGTAGCGCGATTCCCTATGTAGAAGTAGACTAGACGGAAACAGAATTCGAGGGACAATCAATCAATATTATTTTAAGGAAATGGTAGATGTGTTCCAATTTTTTTGATGATATAAAAGCTAATTTATGAATTGATCGTTAATATGACGGGGATTAGATAACAATTATTTATGATTTTTTTTACTTCACAGATCCAAAAGTGCAGGAGCTGATCAACGCGGCCATCAAGGTACGCAACAATGCGTACTGTCCGTACAGCAACTTTGCCGTGGGAGCAGCGTTGAGAACCAAGACCGGCGAAATCATAACCGGATGCAACGTGGAAAATGGAACGTTTGCGCCCAGTGTTTGCGCGGAACGAAATGCCATATGTAAGGCCATCAGCGAAGGATTCCGGGAGTACGAAGCGCTCGCCGTGGTGGCCTACCAGGAGACGGAGTTCACATCGCCGTGCGGAACCTGCCGTCAGACCTTGTCGGAGTTTTGCAACAAGAACATGCCGGTTTACCTCGCAAAACCGTCGCCGGCTCGCGTTATGGTAACATCGATTAGCAAGTTGCTGCCCCATGCGTTCCGACCGAGCTTTCTTCTGCAGAAGTAAAGCTGCAAACAGGAACCATGGAGCGGAGAAACTGAAGGAAAGAGGCAATGCGACTTACAATTCCCAAAAAGTTCCCCCGACAGTAGCGATACACATCAGATATGTCTTTTCCCACACATACAAGTATGTAACTGTACATGTTTTATCACGCATGTTTTTATCATTAGACAAAGATATACCTACCTAATGTCTGTTCTTTTTTTTGCGATGGTAAGATAAGATTGGAGAGGTTCACGTGGTCAAACCACACAAATTCCGCCGAGCTAGATCTGATGATGAGGCTATTAAAAACATAAATCAAATCGTAGACTTGTTCATGTTCATAGCAAAATATATATTGTGTAATATATTCCATATTAAATTATATCATCTGATGCGTTTATTTTATCTGTTCGAAATGCCCAGTGGGTAGTGGATATCACAGCAGTAGAAGAAAACAATAATAGAAGAAAAAATCTAACTCAAAATACTTCATACTTAGTGTTTCTATTATACCGCATTTAGTCCACCACTACTGGACTGCGCACTGAGTCTTCATAAGTGTCAAAACGTATACGTATATAAATAAAACTGCGCGATTGCATCAAATCAAATTGATGTCTTCGGCGCACTAATTCTTCAATGTATGCTGAATAAGTGCTCTGAAGACACCGAGTCGATTGGATACAATCGCGCACTTTTATTTGCGTTTTCGCACTCTTGAAAACTAGTGCGATAGTCCAGTGGTGAACTAAATGCGCTATATATTAGAAAAAAAAATCATTTATTTTATGAAACTACAAAGACTTAGAGAACCATCTTGGCAATTTGATGAGATCTTTTCATTGATGTAAATAAAAGGGATCTAAGAAGGTGGCTTAGACTTTCCTAGAAAGTAAATAATCCTTCCTGGGAAACCGTCAAATTACAATGCATATGTGCTCGAGGTACTCGAGCCTCCTTTAGTACTGAAATTGGCACTTAAGCTCCTCTAGGAATTTTACCAATTGAAACTAACGCAATGGAACATAGGGAATCATTTTGAAAATGTGGGGTAACCTTAGGCAGGGTATTGGGGTAACAAATCAATGAATTCAAAGAGACACTCGATCTGGTGTTCATTTATTACAAAAAAGCTTTTGACCATCTGAATCACGAAAAAATATAACGAACCCTTAGACGCCAGGGTGTTTCTAATAAAATTATCGGTATAAGGTAGTATCTATTTATTACGTAACGCTGAAATCGAAGATTTTCGAGCACCTCCCCCCCACCCCATACCCCTAGAGCATGGTTTCCCAAACTGTGGGTCGCGACCCCCAGGGGGGTCGCCGGCCTTCTTCCAGGGGGTCGCGAGGGACAATAAAATATTTTACTGTAACAGACAACAAATGAGGGAATTTCTATGGGGGGTCGCGAAAACTACGTCTGCTGGTAGAAGGGGGTCGCGCGATCTGAAAGTTTGGGAACCTATGCCCTAGAGCGTTACGTGATTTGTGGACATCGCCTAATTGGAGCACAGTACTGAATATAGCATTCTCGTGCAGAGTACTACACAATGACATCTTTTCCGATCGCGATACCATCCGACTCGACGCTAATCTCTATAGGTATACCTGGTCAAACCGGTCAAACCACGCTCAAAACTTTCCTTCACCAACAATGTGCGATACCACCGACCGCCACGGTACAACCTAAATGACTGAAGCAACCGGATGTCGAGGTAACACTGCCAGATGAGGGCGAACTCGATGTGGACTGCTGGAGTACATCGGATATATGGAACGGAGTCGATGGAACGAAAGGTTCAACGAGGTTTTTGGAGGATAAGAACGCAGCCTGGGCGATAATGCTGCATCGAGGAACCCGGCAGGACATGGAGCGTTACAAACAGAAGCGGAAACAACATAGCCGCCACTTTCCAAAGAAAAAACGCCGCCTGGTAGAAGCGGATGGCGAGGAAATGGAAACGGAACTGCTGTGCCGTTGCCAAGGAACACGGAAATTCTACCAGAAGCTCAACGCAACAGGTCACAGTGATGGGCGGAACCTGATTTCAATTGCATTACATACTCCGGACGAACAAAAATATTAGTAGGATGGTTTTTACTTCGGTGTGGATGAATGTGTTTCCTCGTTTGAATATACCAAATCAGATTGAGAAGAAAATGTTCGATTTTTCTTCGTTATTTTTATTATTATCTTTATAATCGACATTTTCAACCAGGAGCTGGTTCATCTCTGGTTTATCAAGTTGAAATTCATATCAATCACAATTTTTACACGTATCAGGGAATTTGGTTTATTTAACAACAGGATAGGAGGTCTCAAAGCAGTGAGAAGCGGAAACACTTCCTACTCAGTCTTTCCCACCCATTATCTTCTCCATACGCTGTACAAGTGCACAAATCAAGACTAAAATCTAGTGATTTTCCCAAAAAAATCTCCCCTGAAATGTCTCCAGAGATTTAATTCAGGGATTATTTCAGAAATCTCTTATACTAACCCAGCAGCCAATCCTCTTGTAACATCCATAGATATCCTTATGAATATGTAGCTGCAGCGAATGCTCCAGAAATACTAATGCGATTCCTTAGAAATCTTTAATGGGAGCTATCCAGGATTCCATCCAAGAATTGCTAGAGGATTCCTGAGAGGTAAAACAGAATAAATTCAAGCTGGAAAAGCTTGAAAAATCCCAGCAAGAATTTCTGGAGAAATCTCAGTAAGAATTTGTGTAAATACAGTATTGTTCCGATTATATCACGCCCCTTTTCAAAAATGCGTTTAAATATTCTACAAAAACTATACGAACTTTCAATATTTTTAACGTTGCGAAACGTGCCATCAATATTCATCTTGAAAAAGAGGGGAAACATTTGCACTCAAATGTAACCAGGGAATGAAATTATCGATCACGATCGCGATAGTAGAAAACTGTCCCACACGCATTATCGGCGAAAAAAGACGTGCGATAAATTTAGACCCGGGTTTCTCCCGAGAATGTGTTTTCGCTCGTTCAGCAGCGCCGAAAATCGATTATCATCAGCAATGAAAAGTTGACTGGTTTGCTTTCTGCTCTTTGTTCGCCTTTCCGTAGTCCCGTCGTCACCGGCTGTAGCTTTTATGTATAAAATTTCTGTCCTCTCTCGAGCAGCTTGTGTGGTCGAGTGGTTATGGTGCGTGCTCATGCACATTTTTGTGGAGGGTCTAGGTTCGAATCCCGTTAGCGGCAAATTTTTGTTACTTGCCTTCTGATAATTATCGCGATAACTTTGCAGGTGATAAAGTTGGATAGCGAAAATGAAAAGAGCGATATCCAGTTTTTGGCTATCTTTGATCGGGGACAAACAGCAACGACCGATAAACATTTCTCACAGGAAAAGTAAACACAGAAAAAATCGGTTGCTTGAAAAGCGCCGTTTTTCGTCTCAATTTGCTGATAATTTCATTCCCTGAATGTAACAGCAAATGAATGAAAAATTAAAGACGCGTGATAACATCGAAACATTACTGTATTTAGAGAAACCATTGTAAAAATCTCTGAAGGAGTCCCAGGACAAACTTATGGAGGAATCTTTGGAAAAATCTCTGAAGACCTTTTTCATCTCTGTAAGAGTTTGTGTAAGGACATGGACTCCTCGTAGAAACCCCTCTATTTCTAGAGGAATTACAGAAGATGTTCCTGGAGATTTTTTGGAATACTCCCAGTAGGAATCAGGCATGAATTTCTGGAAGAGTATCACGATGAATTTCTAAACGAATTCATGAAGAAAATCATGGACGATTCATTGGAAAGATTTTTGAAGACATCCCAACAGGCCCGAATGAACTTCAAAATGACTTCCTGGAGGAATCCTGGAGGCTGTGACCTGGTTCCAAGGAGAAATATCTGAATAAAGGACAAGGTATTTGGAGTACATAGCTCAAAATTTCTAGAGCACCGTTTTTTAGAACCGTTGAACGGATTTGGATGAAAATGCATCACGCTAATTGTTCAGTGATTGTCAACAACGTGATGCATTTTAATCCAAATCCGTCTAACGGTTCTAAAAAACGGTGCTCTAGAAATTTTGAGCAATGTACTCCAAATACCTTGTCCTTAAATGCGGCAAACATTCTTGGAGCAATTCCTGCTGAAACCTAAGAAGATATCTTCTTTGAATTCCTCCAGGAATTCCTAAGATTCCTCTAAAACAATTTTTTTTCAAGATTTTCAAGCTAGGCTTTATCCAGCATTTGCTCTTGAGCGACCTTGAGCGACCTCCAGGGTTTACTGGGAATAAGAAACTGCTTGAGGAGTCTTCTAGGTTCCGTAATAGGTAATTGTCGTGTTCCCCGGAAGAATCAGGTTTTCGGAACACCTCTGGAAGTTATTGTTTTTGAGGTTCCGTGAAAAATTATAGGAAGGACAGATCCAGGTTTGAATTGCAAACGAATCACTGATTGCCAAGCAATGACTCGAACACATAATATCTACTTTGAGACTTTTTGTCACATTTTGTCTGGAGTCGCATCACTGTGCGGCTTCGTGCCGCGAGCCGAAAAGTGCCGGGATAAGGACAGGCCTCTTGACTTGACGGACCAACGTTAGGTGATGGAAAGGTGGAAGCAGCACTTCGATAAACTTTCAAGCGATCAACATGCTGAATGCCGCCTAAGTGCGCTACAGATCATTTTTCGACGCTTAACACTTGAAAGAGTTCGTGGAAAGTTATCGAGTTATCGTTCAAGGCTGATCGACCACGGACGAGGTGGTCCACAAACCCCAGGGGACCGCACTGTAACCAAAAAAACATTTTATCCTGTTAAAATTACACAGCGAAATATGATAAAGCTGAAATGAATTAACCTATGCATAACACAGAGATGAACCAGCCCCCGGCTAAAAACCTCTTTAATAAAGAATAATAAAAAATAATAATAACCTATGCATAAAATTTGCTGAACTATCTTTGTTATGTTTAAATAATTCATATTTGTTTTCAGACAAATTGGATTCTTTAGGAGTGTCCGGATTATTTCATAATCGGACCAAAAAGTCCGATCACGGACACTGGACGGAGGATGGCCGGCTCTTCCCACTGAAGAGGGCTGCAGGAACAAATGCTGCAGACGATAGCTCGACGACGAATAACTCTTAAGCCTGGAACACATAGCGTCCGTTCCGTCGAGGTTTGCGTTTTTTTGACAGTTTTCCCATGGGAAATCTGTCAAACTTCTGTCACACACACGCAAACGTATGCATTGTGTGGGGCACTTTAAGTGTAAGCCTTGTAAAAGGCTGATGGTTCCGGCTGTCCAAGTAAGAAGGCTTGAGGGTGAATTTTCTCCGATGTTTATTCCTTCACTGATCAACAAAAACTGATCATAATCGGATTCTCCACCCAAAAATTGGAGGAGCAACCATTGACATGTATAGTCAGATTTGATCGTTGATCGATTTGATCGAATCGGATTCTCCACCCAAAAATTATTCCAAATCCAAAATTTCATAAGTTTTGGAGTCCGGAAACTATTTTTAAAATGCATTTAATGTTTGTATGGGGAAAATTTTTTGTTCGGGTCGAACTGTCATTTTATCGATTGAACTGTCATTCTATTTGCGAAAATTAAAACTGTTTTGTTAATTTGACCATCAAAACAAAGGTATAGCAATATTTTATTCACTGAAGAACCCAATTCTTCAAAAGGGTAGCAATCACAAAAAGGTTGGGAAACACAGCTTTGAAGCTATCCAATATGGGTCTTATTGATATGTCAGGGTGTCTATTCATAACTCAAAATAAAATTCCCTGAGTTTTCCAGGTTTTTCCAGATGAAATTTTAAAAGTTTATAATTCGAAAAATAACCCAAATTTTCTAAAAAATAGAAAAGATGACTTAGGGTATCATGAATAGATTTGTCGTCATGAGGGCTGAGGAAAACAGGTAAGTTCCCCTACTCTTCAAAAATTATTTTAAGATTTTTGAGCATAATTCCTGAAATCTCTTCCAAAGTCTCTTCCTGGCTTTCCGCAAGATTCTTTCACGAGATATCTGTTTAAGTACGTCCCGATATTTCTTGCAAAGGTTTTCCGATATACTTCCAGAGATTCTCGCTGGATACCTCCTGAAGATGCATCCAAAGCTATTCAGTTTCTTCAAGAATGTCATTGGTTGCCTCGTAGCCATGCGGTTAGAGTCCGGATGGATGAGGGTTCAATTCCCGCTAAGAGCGATGAAATTTTTCACGCGAATAGCTTCTTATCTGTAGCCACTTCGTGTTAAGTTTCGTTCAATCGGTACAGCCGCCGGCTGAATCCAGTATCCGTATCT
The DNA here is from genome assembly GCF_035046485.1 of Aedes albopictus. Classification (NCBI taxonomy): domain Eukaryota; kingdom Metazoa; phylum Arthropoda; class Insecta; order Diptera; family Culicidae; genus Aedes; species Aedes albopictus. Next base: position 5,843,831 of record NC_085137.1, read on the forward strand.
TTTTATGGTTTTCCGGGATATCTATCCAATAGTTTATGCCTGGATTTTTACCGATAGTTTTCCGGTATTTCTCTTGTTTTCCTCGCGGAACTTCGTCCGTAGCTGCTATCAGGATTACATGAGGTTTTCAGAATTGCTCCTTGGATGTCCTTAATAATATATCGAGATGTTTCATTTTTTCTTAGGTTCTTCCTGAAGTTCCTGTCGAGATTTCTTCAAACACTGGGGAGTTTCTCGCAAGATTTTATTTGAATTCTCTCGAATATTTCTCCAGGAATGTTCTATAAGGTATTTCGTAAGTTATCTCAGGAGACATTCTGAAGAAAACCCGTAGAAGAATCCCTGCAATAACTTTGGGAGAAATCCCCAAAGGAATATCCAGAATCTCGGATCAATTTCTGGTAAAGATTCCGGGAAGAATTTTGGGAATAAAGTAGAGAATATGTGTAAAAAATCGCAGGTGGATCACTGCAAGAAATCCGGCACAACTACAAGGAACAGTCTGGCTCTGAAAGAATGCAATAGAAGAACTCAATGAGAAATATCAGCAATAACTCCTGTGGAAATCCCAAAAGGCACTCTGGAAAAAATCTTAGGAGAAAGTCCAGGGTAAATTATGAGGCACACATTTCCCGATCGTAGGAGAACGTGCCGCCCGAGCCAAATTTCTGATACCAGGGTAAATTAAGAAAAACTCTGAGAGACATCTCGTGACCAACATCGGAAGGAATCTTCAGAGAGAAGTTTCAGGTAAAACTTCAAAATAAACCTCGCGAAAACTTTTAAGAAATTCCTGTAGGAGACCAGGAAGAACATCTCGAAGAAAGCCCAAAGCAATTGTTTGAAGATATCACAGGAAAAAATGAAAGAAATCTCTTGAAGAACTCTTGCAGTAAATTCGTAAAAAAATCCTTGGAGGAACTTTAGTAGGAACCCCAGGAATAACTCCTTTAGCAACTCTGAAAGAAATTCTGGGAAGATCTTCTGAGTAAATCGCAAGAGGAACACCGGAAGGAATCGCATTAAATTTTCATGAGGAATGCCGAAAGAAATTCCACGATTTATCCCGACAAAAATTCTTATAGAGTATTCGGGATAAATTCTGGTAGAAATCCTACGAAGATTTCTTTGAGCAAAAGTCCGGGAAGAAATAGCATCCCCGAGAAAAACTCCAGGAGAAATCGGTTGGAATTCAGGAATCCTGGAAGGAATCTGGAAGTATATCTTTCCGGAAAAAAAATCAAAAAGGAATACCAAGAAAAATAGGGTCAAAATGCAGAAAGAAGATAAGAAATAATTATAAGAAATCCGGGGGATATTCCAGGAGGTATTTCTAAGGAAGTTCTAGAAAGAAACCCTGACTGAATTTCTGAAAAAAAATCTTGTAGCAAAATTTCTGTATGGATTTTTACTACCAGGGTTTTAAACATACGAACTAATATTTTTTTATCGGAGTAAAATTTCCCTGAGTACTCACGATATTCCCTGAGTATTCCAGGTTTTTCCCTGTTGAATAAAATTCCCTGAGGATTCCCGGTTTTCCAGGTTTTTCCAGGTAGTAGTATGTGTAAGATGTTCGGAATCCAAACATGGTGGCCATAAACTCATGAGTAGTTGCCACGATTTTTACTTTTAATAAAATAGTTCCAACAAAATATTCATAAATTAAATATTAGTCTGAAGAAGTAACAAAAATGTGACCCTCGAATCGTTGCCTGCAAAAGAATGAAAACAAAATTTCATTGCAGAAACAGAGAATCGATCTTCTCACCATACTAAAACTCAGCTCATTAGTACAAATCTAGTACTACACTGAACGTGCCCCATTCAAGATGTTGTTATTCAGACTCTAAACGTAGGGGTAGGCGGGGCATTATGGACACCCGGGGCAGAATGGACACCCTCAATATTTTGAAATATGCGAACTTTTTTGAACTTTTAATAAATGGAGAATATAGTCCATCTGTCTAAAACGTAGTTTCAGAAAAGAAACATTCGAAATTAAAATTATACTTGATTTTACACGAAAAAGTTGCGTCCTCCGTTTTTTGTGCATGGAAATTATAATTTTCACACCATCTAAAATAAGATTCAGTGATTAATTTATTGCAGGTCGATTAAAACCTGATATTTCTAGAACACATGCAAGTAGTTTTGCTGTATCTACATGCTTAACATGTTTATATTTGCTTCTTTATTATATCAAAAATCAAGTTTGGAAATATCTTCTGCTGCCGGGGCAAAATGGACACTCACCTTTTTGAAAGAAGCGGCAAGGGAAAAATATAACCTAAATCACAAACCAACCAAATTCTTCGATTTCAGTATATTTTCGATTAAATGTTCACTATAGTAGACATAGGATGAAACAAATTGGTCAAAAAACGACAGAAGTGGAAAACAGTTGTTCTAGGCACAGCTGTACATGCCGACAAAAACAAAGCTTTATCCAAAACAGCCTGAATTTAAATTAACTGAACAAAAATGAACTACTTCGGCGTATTATTCATCCATAATAGTTGTTTTGTAATGGAATGACTTTATAGGTGTAAATAATGTACGAAATTCGTAAAAGTCTCATGGTGTCCATATTGCCCCATGGGGGTGTTCATTCTGCCCCGTATGCTTGAAGACGATCATGAAAAACTAACATTTTTCAAAACATTTTTTGAAGTGGATAAATCATTTTTCTTCGTGAGCATTCTTATGCAATAGATGCTAAATAGACTTTAAAAGGATACATGTATCAAAAAACTAAACTTTTTTGACATCTTGCCAGGTAATGTTGGCAAAAACCTTAGGGTGTCCATATTGCCCCGCTTACCCCTATTTTCCCTAAATTGTTTGCTCGTTTGCACCTATAGTGGAGGTAGTATTTCAGACAATTCTTGCTGTAAATCAACCAAGAATTCCTAGCGAACTCCTGGGAGATAATACAGCTTGAAAATCCAAGAATTCCTGGAGAAATCTCAGCAGAAATTTGTGTGAATATGTAGAAGAGTCCTTGTAGAAATCTTTGAAGGATTCACAAGAGAAACTTAGGCATGGATCATTGGAAAATCCCTGAAGACCATTTTATTCATCCCTGGCTACGCCACTGTGACGAATGAGTTCGTGGGAAGTTATCGAGTTATCGTCCAAGGCTAGTCGACCACAGCGACGAAAAGGGACTTGCGATTGGAAGCTCGGTACGTGGAACTGCCGATCTCTCAACGTCATTCGGGGAGCACCCGCATACTTTCCGATATACTGAAGGCAAGACTGAAGAACCGCGGGTTCGGAAACGTAGCGCTGCACACTGGAGTAACAGGGTCCATATTATAGCCAAAAAGTTTTAACACGTTTTTATGGTGTATTATGAAGCTACTAGCGATAAAATTGTGAATTTTGATATTGAGGATGCATTTTGGATTATATATAGCCATATGAATCCACGTAATAGCCAGAAATGATTTCATATAACCTCACTAAGAGCAACGTATGTTTTCACCCCTAAAAATCACTTGAATCGTCATATTTTTTTCAGTACAGAGAACTGAAAAATAATTATATTTTCATAAAATTTATTGTTTGGAAACACGGGCCACCTAGAGTAATTCTCCCAGAAGTGTGTGTGAAATTTATTTTTTTCATCAGTGAAGATAACGTGTTTATGTCTCCTGCAAAGTTGTAGGGAATTTCATTATTAGAAAACTTGTTGAACAATTGTTCGATCAGCTCAATGTTTAGAGATCCGGGGCATTATTTGTGAACGACCTTTTAAAATGAGTTCATATGTTGTACCGTTTACTAGATATTTTTGGGAATCACTTTTTCATTTTGGGCTAACACACCAAAACTCTAAAAATGATCATCGATTGAAACTCAGGGGCATGAACATGGTGAGAGAAGCCGGGTGGAATATATCAATTCTACACATAAAAGTAAGTTTGTGGAGTACTGAGTGAAAAACTTAATGAGTTTAGCTATAAAAATATTAGCTATGCGAACATATATTATTTACGGTGCATCAACATATGATTATGTACACGTTACACATAGTGAGCTCTTTATTTGAGTTGTTTTTGATTTTTTGTAAACAAATTTTGAACACAACAGTTCTGCCGCCACTCGCAAAACAGTTCCATCTTTGCTGGGTTTCCTATTCATATGGAACTGTTTTGCGAGAGGGGGCAGAGTTCTAGCTACATAAAATTACTAGTGAGTTGCATACATTCAGGCGTTTATTCGTAAATGGAGATTTCTGTTCAAATTTACAAAATTGATTCCATTTGACACATTTCGTTAGGAGATACAAGACCAGATTTGTATTCTACTATAATCTATCTGTTGACTGTTGAGAATAAGTGGCCATTCATTAGTCGGAACAAAGTTGTTTTTTTTTTTAATTAAACATAAATTCTAATTGTAATTCTAATTATCTATTTTCTCGTCCGGTACTTTTTGGTACCCGTTCTCTTGCGATTCACAAAGGATAATACATATATGTATTATATTTTATTGTAATTTTGTCCAGATCGCGGAATGCTGCAGAATATGAAAACTTTTTCAATACTGAAAATGGTTAAAAATTGATAAAAAAAACATGATTTCGAAAACTCTTCTGTAAGAGAGCCAATTAAATGAAACTAGGTGCAGTTTTTATTTTAAATGATACACCCTAATCAGGAGTTTCTATTCTCAATTATTTTTTCAAACTGTCGTTTTTTAGATAATTGAAGTGCTTTCGATGAGTTATGATACAAATGAAAAAAAAAACAGTAGAAAAATCATCAAATTCAGACATTTGTTCATAAAAAAATATACATCCCAAAGTGTTTTATTGATTGCCACATGATGAGGTAATGCTTCATTCATCTTCGAAAAATATTAGGCTTTGGAAAATTGAAAAAAAAAATGTTTTTACTTATGCTCAGGAAGTTGATCCATTTACGCCTATGTGCGCTGAGGGAAGTTAAGGATGCTATCCACCAGCTCAACAAAGTGACTCATCAAGATGGGCCTAGAAAAGTTTGTAATCAGTTTGCACCGGTTAGTAGTCAGGATTTGGGAAACTGAACAGCTACCGGAAAAGTGGAAGGAAGAGGAAATCTGCCGTATTCAAAGGCGACTATTTGGAATGTGAGAACTTCCGAGCGATCACACTTCTGAATGCCGCCTACAAAGTGATATCCCATATCATCTTCCGTCGTCTGCTACTTAAAACGAATGAGTTCGTGGAAAGTTATTAAGCCGGCTTCATCAACGGCCGGTCGACAACGGACCAGATTTTCACCTCACGACAAATCCTCCAGAAATATCCTGAATACCAGGTCCAAAAGCATCACCTGTTCATCGACTTCAAAGTGGCATACGACAGTATCGACCGCGCAGCGCTATGGAAAATCATGGACGAAAACGGCTTTCCTGGGAAGCTGACCAGACTGATTAAAGCAACGATGGACGGTGTGCAAAACTGCGTAAGTGTTTTGGGTGAACTATTCAGTTCATTCAAATTTCGCCGAGCACTGCGACAAGGTGACGGACTCTCATGCCTACTCTTCAACATCGCTATGGAAGGTGTGATGCGACGAGCCGGGCCAACAGCCGGGGAATGATTTTTACAAAATCCGGTCAATTTGTGTGCTTTGCGGACGACATGGACATTATCACCTGAACATTTGGAACGGTGGCAGAACTGTACACTCACCTCAAATGCGAAGCAGCAAAGGTTGAACTGTTGGTGAATGCGTTTAAAACAAAGTAGGTACATGCTGGCAGGCGGAACCGAACACGACCGAATCCGTCTGGGTATAACTTCGAGGTTGTGGAGGAATTCGTCTACCTCGGATCCTTACTGACGGCTGACAACAACGTGAGTCGAGAAATTCCGAGGCGCATCATCAGCGAAAGTCGGGCCTTCTACGGGCTCCAAAAGAAGCTGCGATCTAAAAAGATTCACCCACGCACCAAATGCACCATGTACACAACGCTAATAAGACCGATGGTCCTCTACGGACACGAGACATGGACCATGATCGAGGAGGACCTGCAAGCACTCGCAGTTTTCTAGCGATACGTACCAAGGACGACATTCTGCGGTGTGCAGGACAAGGATAAAGCACGAGCTCGCTGCACTCTACGGCGAACCCAGCATCCAGAAGGTGGCCACAGCCGGAAGGATACGGTGGGCAGCATGCTGCAAATGCGGAACTCGGGATAAGAATCACGCGACAATTTTCGTGGGTAGATCGTTAACTTGTGGATCAAATCACCTACCAAAGGTGGCTCCAAGGTCCACGCCTTACCCTGCCCTACTAACAAATACACCTTCCCGAGACAATTGTGGGGGTGCTGTGGATTCCACGGAATCTAGTAACAACGGCTGCCGAAGTAACATTTCTTCCCTTCTCGATGACCGTAAGGACGTGGCCGTCGGCGTTATTGACTTTCAAATATTGAACTATTGAATCGTGCACATTTAGAGTGTGTAGCTAGTCTCAAGCACCATTCATTATTCTCTGTGCAACTTCGATTGTTGTGGTCAATCACGGAGTAGCAACTATGATGTGTACGGTTATCTTTGCTTTGCTATATCAAGGTCATCCACATGTCACTTGAATTTTGTAAAAAGGATATTTTCAGGAACGAGAAAGGCACTATTACTTAGGGTTTTTTTTTTTGTGTACAACAATAGCCGATTCATAAATGTTGTGGTCCTTTCGGCAAGTTTATATGCAACATATTTTCCGGCTTGGATGTATCATAAAACCCTATGTGCCTTCTTTCATAGGAGTTTGCAAGACATCTACATTTTTGAACGTTATGTTACGCAAAAATGTATAATAAAGACCTCTGGGACATTATGGTCTCGGACGGTATGATACTGCATCATATTTTGTCTACCGATTCCATGAATAGTTTTCCAAAGTTCAGCAATGCTAATTGTTTGTAAACCTGTTTTATGAAAGTTTACGCAAAAATCCACGAAATAGCATGCGATAGGCTGTCGGACTGTTTTAGCGTAAATAACCCCCTTTCCGACAGGTCTTATAATGGTTCGATACCCTTCTTTTTTAGTGTAAATCAGAGAAATCTCAAGGTACTTACAGGGGCTTCAGCTTCTCGATCTGACCGTCGCCAAGCGGTTTCATTACCACATCGTCGATGCTGGACTGACTTTGGGGTCTCCGTTTGAGCTGGTCCGAGTACTCCATGTAGATTCGCTGCCACTTGGGTTGCAGCCTGAGCTGCGATAGGATTTCCTCCAGCAACGTGTGCTTGGGAATTCCCAGAATGGACGAATCGGACCCAGAGTGGAACGGAGATCCGAGCAGACCGTCTAGGACTTGGCGGATTTTCGTTTCGGTACCGTGCTGGGCTAGCTGGTAGCCCAGCATTAGGTACCAGTGTTTCATTTCAGTCGGGGAATTGATCGTTTCGGCTATTTTGATCTGGTTCTCCACGAATACCAGCATGGCCTCAAACTGCCAGGCTACGTTAGGACTGAAAAAGAAACAATAGAATAAGTTTTGATGGATAAACTACCGATTGATTGACAGCGAACTTACTTATCCAAGAAGCTCCTGGCGTTCAGGGGTTGGAAGTTGGAAAATGACTGCACCGTGGTCAGTGGGAATGCTTTCAAGTTGCGCGCCACAGCGCCCACTTTGGTGGTCATCAGACCATGGCGCATTATCGGATCCATTGAGTTAGTTATGAGCCAGCTTTCCAGCTTTTTGCTGTAGGTAAACGACGATCCGTTCGACAGAATGATAAATGGAACACCCTGATCCGATACATGTAGAAGGGTAGCGAAACCTGCAATTGAAAAATAAGAGATAATAAGGATGTTCAGAAACATAACTGATCATCATTTCTTGTCGCAAAGCTCGGAAAGCTTGTGTACGAAGCTAAGAAAGTTTCTAGATGAAGCTCGTTTAGCTTCTGGACGAAGCTCGGAAAGCTTCTGGACGAAGCTCGGAAAGCTTCTGGACGAAGCTCGGAAAGCTTCTGGACGAAGCTCGGAAAGCTTCTGGACGAAGCTCGGAAAGCTTCTGGACGAAGCTCGGAAAGCTTCTGGACGAAGCTCGGAAAGCTTCTGGACGAAGCTCGGAAAGCTTCTGGACGAAGCTCGGAAAGCTTCTGGACGAAGCTCGGAAAGCTTCTGGACGAAGCTCGGAAAGCTTCTGGACGAAGCTCGGAAAGCTTCTGGACGAAGCTCGGAAAGCTTCTGGACGAAGCTCGGAAAGCTTCTGGACGAAGCTCGGAAAGCTTCTGGACGAAGCTCGGAAAGCTTCTGGACGAAGCTCGGAAAGCTTCTGGACGAAGCTCGGAAAGCTTCTGGACGAAGCTCGGAAAGCTTCTGGACGAAGCTCGGAAAGCTTCTGGACGAAGCTCGGAAAGCTTCTGGACGAAGCTCGGAAAGCTTCTGGACGAAGCTCGGAAAGCTTCTGGACGAAGCTCGGAAAGCTTCTGGACGAAGCTCGCAAAGGTTCTGGACGAAGCTCTGAAAGGTTCTGGACGAAGCTCGGAAAGCTTCTGGACGAAGCTCGGAAAGCATCTGGACGAAGCTCGGAAAGCTTCTGGACGAAGCTCGGAAAGCTTCTGGATGAAGCTCGGAAAGCTTCTGGACGAAGCTCGGAAAGCTTCTGGACGAAGCTCTGAAAGCTTCTGGACGAAGCTCGGAAAGCTTCTGGACGAAGCTCGGAAAGGTTCTGGACGAAGCTCTGAAAGGTTCTGGACGAAGCCTGGAAAGCTTCTGGACGAAGCCTGGAAAGCTTCTGGACGAAGCTCGGAAAGCTTCTGGACGAAGCTCAGAAAGCTTCTGGACGAAGCCTGGAAAGCTTCTGGACGAAGCCTGGAAAGCTTCTGGACGAAGCCTGGAAAGCTTCTGGACGAAGCCTGGAAAGCTTCTGGACGAAGCCTGGAAAGCTTCTGGACGAAGCCTGGAAAGCTTCTGGACGAAGCCTGGAAAGCTTCTGGACGAAGCCTGGAAAGCTTCTGGACGAAGCCTGGAAAGCTTCTGGACGAAGCCTGGAAAGCTTCTGGACGAAGCCTGGAAAGCTTCTGGACGAAGCCTGGAAAGCTTCTGGACGAAGCCTGGAAAGCTTCTGGACGAAGCCTGGAAAGCTTCTGGACGAAGCCTGGAAAGCTTCTGGACGAAGCCTGGAAAGCTTCTGGACGAAGCCTGGAAAGCTTCTGGACGAAGCCTGGAAAGCTTCTGGACGAAGCCTGGAAAGCTTCTGGACGAAGCCTGGAAAGCTTCTGGACGAAGCCTGGAAAGCTTCTGGACGAAGCCTGGAAAGCTTCTGGACGAAGCCTGGAAAGCTTCTGGACGAAGCCTGGAAAGCTTCTGGACGAAGCCTGGAAAGCTTCTGGACGAAGCCTGGAAAGCTTCTGGACGAAGCCTGGAAAGCTTCTGGACGAAGCCTGGAAAGCTTCTGGACGAAGCCTGGAAAGCTTCTGGACGAAGCCTGGAAAGCTTCTGGACGAAGCCTGGAAAGCTTCTGGACGAAGCCTGGAAAGCTTCTGGACGAAGCCTGGAAAGCTTCTGGACGAAGCCTGGAAAGCTTCTGGACGAAGCCTGGAAAGCTTCTGGACGAAGCCTGGAAAGCTTCTGGACGAAGCCTGGAAAGCTTCTGGACGAAGCCTGGAAAGCTTCTGGACGAAGCCTGGAAAGCTTCTGGACGAAGCCTGGAAAGCTTCTGGACGAAGCCTGGAAAGCTTCTGGACGAAGCCTGGAAAGCTTCTGGACGAAGCCTGGAAAGCTTCTGGACGAAGCCTGGAAAGCTTCTGGACGAAGCCTGGAAAGCTTCTGGACGAAGCCTGGAAAGCTTCTGGACGAAGCCTGGAAAGCTTCTGGACGAAGCCTGGAAAGCTTCTGGACGAAGCCTGGAAAGCTTCTGGACGAAGCCTGGAAAGCTTCTGGACGAAGCCTGGAAAGCTTCTGGACGAAGCCTGGAAAGCTTCTGGACGAAGCCTGGAAAGCTTCTGGACGAAGCCTGGAAAGCTTCTGGACGAAGCCTGGAAAGCTTCTGGACGAAGCCTGGAAAGCTTCTGGACGAAGCCTGGAAAGCTTCTGGACGAAGCCTGGAAAGCTTCTGGACGAAGCCTGGAAAGCTTCTGGACGAAGCCTGGAAAGCTTCTGGACGAAGCCTGGAAAGCTTCTGGACGAAGCCTGGAAAGCTTCTGGACGAAGCCTGGAAAGCTTCTGGACGAAGCCTGGAAAGCTTCTGGACGAAGCCTGGAAAGCTTCTGGACGAAGCCTGGAAAGCTTCTGGACGAAGCCTGGAAAGCTTCTGGACGAAGCCTGGAAAGCTTCTGGACGAAGCCTGGAAAGCTTCTGGACGAAGCCTGGAAAGCTTCTGGACGAAGCCTGGAAAGCTTCTGGACGAAGCCTGGAAAGCTTCTGGACGAAGCCTGGAAAGCTTCTGGACGAAGCCTGGAAAGCTTCTGGACGAAGCCTGGAAAGCTTCTGGACGAAGCCTGGAAAGCTTCTGGACGAAGCCTGGAAAGCTTCTGGACGAAGCCTGGAAAGCTTCTGGACGAAGCCTGGAAAGCTTCTGGACGAAGCCTGGAAAGCTTCTGGACGAAGCCTGGAAAGCTTCTGGACGAAGCCTGGAAAGCTTCTGGACGAAGCCTGGAAAGCTTCTGGACGAAGCCTGGAAAGCTTCTGGACGAAGCCTGGAAAGCTTCTGGACGAAGCCTGGAAAGCTTCTGGACGAAGCCTGGAAAGCTTCTGGGCGAAGCCTGGAAAGCTTCTGGACGAAGCCTGGAAAGCTTCTGGACGAAGCCTGGAAAGCTTCTGGGCGAAGCCTGGAAAGCTTCTGGACGAAGCCTGGAAAGCTTCTGGACGAAGCCTGGAAAGCTTCTGGACGAAGCCTGGAAAGCTTCTGGACGAAGCCTGGAAAGCTTCTGGACGAAGCCTGGAAAGCTTCTGGACGAAGCCTGGAAAGCTTCTGGACGAAGCCTGGAAAGCTTCTGGACGAAGCCTGGAAAGCTTCTGGACGAAGCCTGGAAAGCTTCTGGACGAAGCCTGGAAAGCTTCTGGACGAAGCCTGGAAAGCTTCTGGACGAAGCCTGGAAAGCTTCTGGACGAAGCCTGGAAAGCTTCTGGACGAAGCCTGGAAAGCTTCTGGACGAAGCCTGGAAAGCTTCTGGACGAAGCCTGGAAAACTTCTGGACGAAGCCTGGAAAGCTTCTGGACGAAGCCTGGAAAGCTTCTGGACGAAGCCTGGAAAGCTTCTGGACGAAGCCTGGAAAGCTTCTGGACGAAGCCTGGAAAGCTTCTGGACGAAGCCTGGAAAGCTTCTGGACGAAGCTCGGAAAGCTTCTGGACGAAGCTCGGAAAGCTTCTGGTTGAAGCTCGGAAAGCTTCTGGACGAAGCTCGGAAAGCTTCTGGACGAAGCTCGGAAAGCTTCTGGGTGAAGCTCGGAAAGCTTCTGGACGAAGCTCGGAAAGCTCCTGGACGAAGCTCGGGAAGCTTCTGGACGAAGCTCAGAAAGCTTCTGGACGAAGCTCGGAAAGCTTCTGGACGAAGCTCGGAAAGCTTCTGGACGAAGCTCGGAAAGCTTCTGGACGAAGCTCGGAAAGCTTCTGGACGAAGCTCGGAAAGCTTCTGGACGAAGCTCGGAAAGCTTCTGGACGAAGCTCGGAAAGCTTCTGGACGAAGCTCGGAAAGCTTCTGGACGAAGCTCGGAAAGCTTCTGGACGAAGCTCGGAAAGCTTCTGGACGAAGCTCGGAAAGCTTCTGGACGAAGCTCGGAAAGCTTCTGGACGAAGCTCGGAAAGCTTCTGGACGAAGCTCGCAAAGGTTCTGGACGAAGCTCTGAAAGGTTCTGGACGAAGCCTGGAAAGCTTCTGGACGAAGCCTGGAAAGCTTCTGGACGAAGCTCGGAAAGCTTCTGGACGAAGCTCAGAAAGCTTCTGGACGAAGCTCGGAAAGCTTCTGGACGAAGCTCGGAAAGCTTCTGGATGAAGCTCGGAAAGCTGCTGGACGAAGCTCGGAAAGCTTCTGGACGAAGCTCTGAAAGCTTCTGGACGAAGCTCGGAAAGGTTCTGGACGAAGCTCTGAAAGGTTCTGGACGAAGCCTGGAAAGCTTCTGGACGAAGCCTGGAAAGCTTCTGGACGAAGCTCGGAAAGCTTCTGGACGAAGCTCAGAAAGCTTCTGGACGAAGCCTGGAAAGCTTCTGGACGAAGCCTGGAAAGCTTCTGGACGAAGCCTGGAAAGCTTCTGGACGAAGCCTGGAAAGCTTCTGGACGAAGCTCGGAAAGCTTCTGGACGAAGCTCGGAAAGCTTCTGGTTGAAGCTCGGAAAGCTTCTGGACGAAGCTCGGAAAGCTTCTGGGTGAAGCTCGGAAAGCTTCTGGACGAAGCTCGGAAAGCTCCTGGACGAAGCTCGGGAAGCTTCTGGACGAAGCTCAGAAAGCTTCTGGACGAAGCTCGGAAAGCTTCTGGACGAAGCTCGGAAAGCTTCTGGACGAAGCTCGGAAAGCTTCTGGACGAAGCTCGGAAAGCTTCTGGACGAAGCTCGGAAAGCTTCTGGACGAAGCTCGGAAAGCTTCTGGACGAAGCTCGGAAAGCTTCTGGACGAAGCTCGGAAAGCTTCTGGACGAAGCTCGGAAAGCTTCTGGACGAAGCTCGGAAAGCTTCTGGACGAAGCTCGGAAAGCTTCTGGACGAAGCTCGGAAAGCTTCTGGACGAAGCTCGGAAAGCTTCTGGACGAAGCTCGGAAAGCTTCTGGACGAAGCTCGCAAAGGTTCTGGACGAAGCTCTGAAAGGTTCTGGACGAAGCCTGGAAAGCTTCTGGACGAAGCCTGGAAAGCTTCTGGACGAAGCTCGGAAAGCTTCTGGACGAAGCTCAGAAAGCTTCTGGACGAAGCTCGGAAAGCTTCTGGACGAAGCTCGGAAAGCTTCTGGATGAAGCTCGGAAAGCTGCTGGACGAAGCTCGGAAAGCTTCTGGACGAAGCTCTGAAAGCTTCTGGACGAAGCTCGGAAAGCTTCTGGACGAAGCTCGGAAAGGTTCTGGACGAAGCTCTGAAAGGTTCTGGACGAAGCCTGGAAAGCTTCTGGACGAAGCCTGGAAAGCTTCTGGACGAAGCTCGGAAAGCTTCTGGACGAAGCTCAGAAAGCTTCTGGACGAAGCCTGGAAAGCTTCTGGACGAAGCCTGGAAAGCTTCTGGACGAAGCCTGGAAAGCTTCTGGACGAAGCCTGGAAAGCTTCTGGACGAAGCCTGGAAAGCTTCTGGACGAAGCCTGGAAAGCTTCTGGACGAAGCCTGGAAAGCTTCTGGACGAAGCTCGGAAAGCTTCTGGACGAAGCTCGGAAAGCTTCTGGACGAAGCTCGGAAAGCTTCTGGACGAAGCTCGGAAAGCTTCTGGACGAAGCTCGGAAAGCTTCTGGACGAAGCTCGGAAAGCTTCTGGACGAAGCTCGGAAAGCTTCTGGACGAAGCTCGGAAAGCTTCTGGACGAAGCTCGGAAAGCTTCTGGACGAAGCTCGGAAAGGTTCTGGACGAAGCTCTGAAAGGTTCTGGACGAAGCCTGGAAAGCTTCTGGACGAAGCCTGGAAAGCTTCTGGACGAAGCCTGGAAAGCTTCTGGACGAAGCCTGGAAAGCTTCTGGACGAAGCCTGGAAAGCTTCTGGACGAAGCTCGGAAAGCTTCTGGACGAAGCTCAGAAAGCTTCTGGACGAAGCTCGGAAAGCTTCTGGACGAAGCTCGGAAAGCTTCTGGACGAAGCTCGGAAAGCTTCTGGACGAAGCTCGGAAAGCTTCTGGATGAAGCTCGGAAAGCTTCTGGACGAAGCTCGGAAAGCTTCTGGACGAAGCTCTGAAAGCTTCTGGACGAAGCTCGGAAAGCTTCTGGACGAAGCTCGGAAAGGTTCTGGACGAAGCTCTGAAAGCTTCTGGACGAAGCCTGGAAAGCTTCTGGACGAAGCTCGGAAAGCTTCTGGACGAAGCTCAGAAAGCTTCTGGACGAAGCCTGGAAAGCTTCTGGACGAAGCCTGGAAAGCTTCTGGACGAAGCCTGGAAAGCTTCTGGACGAAGCCTGGAAAGCTTCTGGACGAAGCCTGGAAAGCTTCTGGACGAAGCCTGGAAAGCTTCTGGACGAAGCCTGGAAAGCTTCTGGACGAAGCCTGGAAAGCTTCTGGACGAAGCCTGGAAAGCTTCTGGACGAAGCCTGGAAAGCTTCTGGACGAAGCCTGGAAAGCTTCTGGACGAAGCCTGGAAAGCTTCTGGACGAAGCCTGGAAAGCTTCTGGACGAAGCCTGGAAAGCTTCTGGACGAAGCCTGGAAAGCTTCTGGACGAAGCCTGGAAAGCTTCTGGACGAAGCCTGGAAAGCTTCTGGACGAAGCCTGGAAAGCTTCTGGACGAAGCCTGGAAAGCTTCTGGACGAAGCCTGGAAAGCTTCTGGACGAAGCCTGGAAAGCTTCTGGACGAAGCCTGGAAAGCTTCTGGACGAAGCCTGGAAAGCTTCTGGACGAAGCCTGGAAAGCTTCTGGACGAAGCCTGGAAAGCTTCTGGACGAAGCCTGGAAAGCTTCTGGACGAAGCCTGGAAAGCTTCTGGACGAAGCCTGGAAAGCTTCTGGACGAAGCCTGGAAAGCTTCTGGACGAAGCCTGGAAAGCTTCTGGACGAAGCCTGGAAAGCTTCTGGACGAAGCCTGGAAAGCTTCTGGACGAAGCCTGGAAAGCTTCTGGACGAAGCCTGGAAAGCTTCTGGACGAAGCCTGGAAAGCTTCTGGACGAAGCCTGGAAAGCTTCTGGACGAAGCCTGGAAAGCTTCTGGACGAAGCCTGGAAAGCTTCTGGACGAAGCCTGGAAAGCTTCTGGACGAAGCCTGGAAAGCTTCTGGACGAAGCCTGGAAAGCTTCTGGACGAAGCCTGGAAAGCTTCTGGACGAAGCCTGGAAAGCTTCTGGACGAAGCCTGGAAAGCTTCTGGACGAAGCCTGGAAAGCTTCTGGACGAAGCCTGGAAAGCTTCTGGACGAAGCCTGGAAAGCTTCTGGACGAAGCCTGGAAAGCTTCTGGACGAAGCCTGGAAAGCTTCTGGACGAAGCCTGGAAAGCTTCTGGACGAAGCCTGGAAAGCTTCTGGACGAAGCCTGGAAAGCTTCTGGACGAAGCCTGGAAAGCTTCTGGACGAAGCCTGGAAAGCTTCTGGACGAAGCCTGGAAAGCTTCTGGACGAAGCCTGGAAAGCTTCTGGACGAAGCCTGGAAAGCTTCTGGACGAAGCCTGGAAAGCTTCTGGACGAAGCCTGGAAAGCTTCTGGACGAAGCCTGGAAAGCTTCTGGACGAAGCCTGGAAAGCTTCTGGACGAAGCCTGGAAAGCTTCTGGACGAAGCCTGGAAAGCTTCTGGACGAAGCCTGGAAAGCTTCTGGACGAAGCCTGGAAAGCTTCTGGACGAAGCCTGGAAAGCTTCTGGACGAAGCCTGGAAAGCTTCTGGACGAAGCCTGGAAAGCTTCTGGACGAAGCCTGGAAAGCTTCTGGACGAAGCCTGGAAAGCTTCTGGACGAAGCCTGGAAAGCTTCTGGACGAAGCCTGGAAAGCTTCTGGACGAAGCCTGGAAAGCTTCTGGACGAAGCCTGGAAAGCTTCTGGACGAAGCCTGGAAAGCTTCTGGACGAAGCCTGGAAAGCTTCTGGGCGAAGCCTGGAAAGCTTCTGGGCGAAGCCTGGAAAGCTTCTGGACGAAGCCTGGAAAGCTTCTGGACGAAGCCTGGAAAGCTTCTGGACGAAGCCTGGAAAGCTTCTGGACGAAGCCTGGAAAGCTTCTGGACGAAGCCTGGAAAGCTTCTGGACGAAGCCTGGAAAGCTTCTGGACGAAGCCTGGAAAGCTTCTGGACGAAGCCTGGAAAGCTTCTGGACGAAGCCTGGAAAGCTTCTGGACGAAGCCTGGAAAGCTTCTGGACGAAGCCTGGAAAACTTCTGGACGAAGCCTGGAAAGCTTCTGGACGAAGCCTGGAAAGCTTCTGGACGAAGCCTGGAAAGCTTCTGGACGAAGCCTGGAAAGCTTCTGGACGAAGCTCGGAAAGCTTCTGGACGAAGCTCGGAAAGCTTCTGGTTGAAGCTCGGAAAGCTTCTGGACGAAGCTCGGAAAGCTTCTGGACGAAGCTCGGAAAGCTTCTGGGTGAAGCTCGGAAAGCTTCTGGACGAAGCTCGGAAAGCTCCTGGACGAAGCTCGGGAAGCTTCTGGACGAAGCTCAGAAAGCTTCTGGACGAAGCTCGGAAAGCTTCTGGACGAAGCTCGGAAAGCTTCTGGACGAAGCTCGGAAAGCTTCTGGACGAAGCTCGGAAAGCTTCTGGACGAAGCTCGGAAAGCTTCTGGACGAAGCTCGGAAAGCTTCTGGACGAAGCTCGGAAAGCTTCTGGACGAAGCTCGGAAAGCTTCTGGACGAAGCTCGGAAAGCTTCTGGACGAAGCTCGGAAAGCTTCTGGACGAAGCTCGGAAAGCTTCTGGACGAAGCTCAGAATGAATCTGAACGAAGCTCAGAATGAATCTGAACGAAGCTCAGAATGCTTCTGGAGTGAAGTCCGTAAAACTTCTGGACAGAGTTTGGAAAGCTTCTGAACAAAGCTCAGAATGCTTCTGAACGAAGTTCAGAAAGCTTCTGAACGAAGCTCTGAGAGCTTATGAACGAACCCCAGAAAGTCCAGAACTTCTTAACGAAGTCCAGAAAGCGTTTAGATGAAGCTCTGAGCTTCTAAATGTCAGAAAACATCGAAACAAAGCTCCGAGAGCTTCTGAACGAAAGCTTTTGAACTAAGAATGCTTCTGAAAAAAGCTTACGAAGCTTTTGTTGAACAAAGCTCAGAAAGCTTCCGAATGAAGGTCAGGTTTCTGAACGAAACTCAGAAAATTTCTGGATATTGTGAATGGAATCCGCAATATTTCTGCAGAGTTTTGAAAGCTTTTGAACAAACCCTTATGAACGAAGTTAAGAATGCTTCCAAACGAAGCTCAGATCGTTTCTAACAAGCTAACAAAGCTTCTGAACGAAGCTCAGAAAAGTTCTTTTGGGTGAAGTCCGCAAAGCTTCTGGACATAGTTTGTAAAGCTGCTGAAATAAGCTCAGAAAGCTTCTGAACGAAGCTCAAATGTCGAAAGCTTTTATATTAAGCTTTAAAAGCTCTGAAGACAGTTCTGAAAACTTCAAAGCAAATTTCTGGAAGCTACTAAACATACCTAACTCTTGAAGTTTATAGTCGAGATTCAGAAAGTTTTTGGCTTTGAGCAGAACCTTTGAAAGCTTATAAAACTTAAATTCACTTACTTGTTCCCATGATGTCCTGGCAGCTCCCGTTCAGGAAGATGCTCTGCTCATTCAGATCCCACACCCGCAACGTACAGTTCTCCGTCAGAATCGCTCCCAGTCGACAGTCGGAACTCTGAAATCGTAATTGGAAATCGTCATTGACATCTTCTGAACACTGGTACCTATTATGCGGCCACTTACAAAAGTACTATGAATGACCGGACTGGTCATGCTCATGACGGGTAGCACCGGCGACCCGTTCAAAATGTCCAGAAACCGGATGCTTCCGTCCATGCTGGCCAGCAGCACGTACTTTTTCGACACCGCAAAGCTGGAAACCGGCGATCCGATGACCGTGTCCCAGAGCTTCTTGTCCGGGCGGGGCAGACTCAGAAGGTTGACCGTTACGCGACACAGGGGACCGTATCCGGTCTTGACGGCACCATTTACGACCTGGATCCGGTAGTCGCCCAGCGCTTTAACGGAGGGGCCCTGGATGGGTGTGGCCTTTCCGGAAACGACCGGATGGATGGTTATGGAAGTCCGCTCCGGGCTGTGCTGAGTGGATGGTTTTTCCGGGTCCGGAGGGATTGTGGCACGGACCGGCGGGGGGATTTTCGTCACTTTCTTCAGTCGGCTGTCGAGTTTGGCCGTTTGGGCCGTTAAAGCTTCGATGTCGATATCGATTCCGTTGGCTTTCGAAGTTGAGGGCGTGGGAGGCTCCGGCCGTGTTTCGACGGTCATGATGGAGCTTTTGCTGGCACTGCTACTGGAGAACTGGCCGGTTCCGGCGGTTGGGACTTCCGCTTCGTCGTTGAGGGGGATGAACATGGGGGTGATTCGGCGTTTTCCGTCGGCAGTCTTGGTTTCGATTTGCTTCAGGATGGGTCGTTGGGTCTCTTGACTAGTAGAAGATTTTAAAACGGTGGATTGGGGCAGTGGCTGCGGGATTGAGCTTACTGTGGGCAGCTGACTTGGTATTGGGGGTAGTTGTTGAGGAATCAAAGTCGGAGCGGTTAGTTTGCTCTGAGACACATTTAGGAGTTCCGCATTTTCAATTAGGGAATCCTTCCCGGATTGGCCGTTCAGGTCCACTGTGATATTCTTGCCGTACATCCGTTGATAAAGACTGTTACGGTCTTCCTCGGATAACGGGGTTCCCAGCTCTTCGGCACTGA
The DNA here is from genome assembly GCF_035046485.1 of Aedes albopictus. Classification (NCBI taxonomy): domain Eukaryota; kingdom Metazoa; phylum Arthropoda; class Insecta; order Diptera; family Culicidae; genus Aedes; species Aedes albopictus. The sequence goes on from NC_085137.1 coordinate 5,862,249, forward strand.
ACTGCAGACAGGCCACGTGGCCATCTCCACTGCAGGCCAGAAGAATGTATCCGTTGTGACTCCAGCTGAGGTCCAAGATCGAATCCTGGAAGAGATCATGTATGACCACAAGTGGGCGCTGGAGGGCTGTCAACCACACCGACAGACTCTTGTCCCGGGACCCTACGGCCAAACAACAATACTGTTGGGATTTATTCGTTTTAGGGGCCATCCTTTGCAGAATTGCATTGTGGAACCGGACGCAAGTGACCGCCTTCCGATGACCAACGAAATCCTTATCGCACTTCCAGCCATCTCGTTCAATGATCTGCGCCGTGGGTCCTCCTCCGTTCATGGCATGAGCAGACACCAGGTACTGTCCATCCGGAGACCAGGACAACCTCAAGATGTGAGTCGTTCCACCGCATTCCTCGAAGGGTTCCGTCACCGTTTTGAACAGGGAAAAATTGGACGTCTTCCAGATCTTCAACGTTTTGTCATCGCTCTGCGACGCCACAAACTTCCCCACAGGATCCCACGCCACTCCTTTGACCAGTCCCGTGTGACCCTTCATCACCTGCAGAATCGACGGAAACTCCTTTGCGTCCCAAATGATGACCGTATTGTCCACGCTACTGCTCGCAATGTACTGATCCTGCGGGGACCACGCCAAGTCCAGCACATCCCCCGAGTGTCCCCGCAGCGTAGCAATGCACCGCCAGTGTTCCGCCGTCTTGGCCGATCCGAACGCACTTCCACCCCCGGCTGTCTTCTTCCAAATCATGATCAGCTTATCGTCCGCACAGGACGCTAGCATCGTGCCGCTTCCGCTCCAGCGCACACAGTTAACACACGCCAGATGATTGTCCATCTGGCACAACATCCGCGGGATCTGTTTGTTCTTCTCCGCCTCCTCGCTGATCACCGGCGCCATGTTCCAGATCACGACCCGGCCGGAATCGTTGCCCTGGCCACCGGTGGCGAATTTCTCGCCGCCCGGGTGGATGTCGATGGAAAATATGGCCTTTTCTGGAAAATAATCAACATTTTGAGGGAAATTTGCGCGAACCGGAACATTTTTCATTCATTACCATCGTGGTGAACCCAAGCAGGTTGCAAGATCTTCATGTTGTTTGGACAAACTTTTTGGATCACAAAAAAAAACTAACAAATCACACCGTTTTCAACATATTTTCTCTTCGCGGGTTTAGTTCACTACGCGATTTATATTTCCAACAGTTTTCAACTAATTTTACAACATTATTTCAACGAAATTTCATAAAAAATTGCGGAAAAATGTTTGCAATCAAAACGCACGCAAAACCTAAATTGGCACGCTAAAATAACTCGACACATTACGTTGCACGTGTGATAAACACTGCGGCATCGCAATGCGGGAGAGCTTCAAACCAAGCCTGTAAATACATTCATGTGTGAAAATTACACAACGTGTTTTGCAAAATGATGTAAAATCACTGTTGCAGAACTCAGTGTGGCCTGGTAAAAAAACATGTTGTGCTAGTTTGAGTAGCATTTACGATCTTCTTAGTAGACCGATTTGAGCGTGAGAAACCGAAATGCGCCATAAACATAGTTGGTGCTATCGGGCTCCATAACGCAAGCAGTGACGTTTTTGCGTTACTCTGCGTTATCCACGACGATTTTGCCCAAAATGCGCAGGGTGGAATTCACCCACGCCGTAATTTTTTTACTGTGCATCCCCAAACGTCCAAAATCCGTAACGCCCATATTCGTGTCACCTGTTCTGTTTTGACCGCTCGCTGTCCCGTTTACCCCAAGTCATATGACGTTCGACTGAGTAGGAATTTTCATTGGCTGACTGCTCGGAGCTCCTCGACTGTCTATCGGATCGAAAATTCGGAAAACCCATCGGAAAATCAGCCCATTTCAGTGCAATTTTCTGTTCCACCGTAAGCTCAACGACCACCGGGTGCCATGTCCGACGTTCAGGATCTGATGTCGTCCCTACCGGACGACAAAATCGGTAAGTTTTTTTTTCGGGGAAGGATGACGATGGCGCTTTGTTTTGTTTTCCCTGATACTGGGGGTGGAAAATCGATAATTCGATGGATATTTTCCGATTTATCGGGAGTTTTGATAAGGAGCTGGTCGCAAATCGAAGAAATTAATCCCACTATTAATGGACTGGTCAAATAACCACTTCTAAATTCGAGACAAAAATGTTATCTAAGAAATTGGCAATCACGTGACGTTTTTGTGTTTCTTCTTGCAGACATGATTGCAGCGACCAGCGTTCTGCAGCAGCAGGCGGGCGACATCCGCCAGAACAAGCCGAACTGGTCGTCCTACAAGCAGTCGCAGATGATCTCCCAGGAGGATTATGCCTGCGTCAGCAGCCTGGATAAGGACAAGAAATCGCAGGCCCAGTACCTGCAGGAGAATCCGGGTCAATGCGCCAAGACGTTCCTGAATCTGCTGTCGCACGTCTCCAAGGATCAGACGATCCAGTACATCTTGGTGATGATTGACGACCTGCTGCAGGAGGACCGAACCCGGGTGCAGCTGTTCCACGACTTTGCCAACAAGCGCAAGGAGAGCGTGTGGGCTCCGTTCCTGAATCTGCTGAACCGCCAGGACGGGTTCATCGTGAACATGGCCTCGCGCGTCGTCGGCAAGTTGGCCTGCTGGGGCCAGGAGCTGATGCCCAAGTCCGATCTGCACTTCTATCTGCAGTGGCTGAAGGATCAGCTGACCGTTGCTGTGAGTATTGTTTTGGTTGACGATTGAATTGCCTGTTTGCTTTTCGGCTTGTTCCGGCTTTGGAATGGCTAGAGGAAGAAGTTGATCGATGGACGATTTAACGTTCCTAAAACTGTTTGAACTTTTGAACGTTTTTACTACACGTAGAAAACTGTTTACGCTGTGATGAGTGTGATGTTCTTGTTAATGCCCTTCCAATCGTGTCGAACTAACCGCTTCAGAATGAATTGAGAATACCTAACAGTTGCTTTCAACCAGTTTACCGTCTAAGAGAAGTATGAGTAGTAGAAAAACTTTGTATTATAACAACTACCATATATCTGGTTGTCTTGATAAATCTAGCATAAACACAGTTTTTCTCGATCATTGATTTGCAATCAGTTTGAATATAGCATTTCTAACAAAGTTAGAAGACCATATCTATAACCTTTATAAAAGATAATTTATGAAGTCTACCTAAAGATGGTTTTGTTTGAAAACTTCATGAAACCCAGCACTGAAAAAATGATGTTTTTAAACACTGCAATATATTTCCAGGAATTCTAGATTTAAGCCAATGGCTGAAAGTCTCTTAAATAAAGACAAATCAATCAATCAATTCTAGATTCAAGAATTCCTTAATGGACTGCTGTATCAACAGTTTTCCAAAAAAATCTTCAAATAACTTGGCAAAACACTGCTCAATGCTTGCAAGAGTTCCGAATTCTTGAGAATTCTTCTATGTCTCTATGAAATCGGTTTTATCTCTGTGGCAAGGTATGCAATCGCAAAGTATTTTTAGAAAAACAATTAAAGTTAAAAAACACAAACTCTTTTAATACTATTTATTGCGCATTTAGTTCACCACTGGACTGCGCACTCATTCTTCATAAGTTAATTAGAGTTCGCAATTGCATCAAATCTAGTTGATGTCTTCGTTGCACTATTTCTTTGATTTATGCTGAATAAGTGCTCTGAAGACACCGAGTTGATTTGTTGCAATCGCGCACTTTTATTTACGTTTTCGCACTCTCGAAAACTTGTGCGATAGTTCAATGGTGAACTAATTGCGCTATATTTATAACAAAAAACAATCTAATTAGTTTGAAAATTTACTACCTAACGGATTATTCTTAAACATCTTTAAATAGGCTGAGTTAGGAAAATGAGGACTTATCCTTATTTTTTGCTTAGATCGTTGACACAACCCACGCGCAAGACAAAAGTTCATCAGAGTTTCTCTCAGTGTGCACATATTTTCTTCGGCCTCAGCCACGGCGGTCAAAACAACGCTCGTCCGAAGAGTGGTACTTCTCCGGAAGAAAATATGTCAATCTTCCAGAAATTTCTTAAGAGATTTCTCCAGGAATTTGTTCAGAAAATCCTCTAGATGTTCCGTCAGGAGATTTTACTGAAGTTAATTCAAGGATTTCTCTAGTACCTTTAGAGCTTTTTTTTTTCTCTGTTCGGGACATAACCACTGCGACCAATATTTTGATCTATTGTGGTATACCCCGTGTCCTTTGTATAGTGCATGTCGACCTTTAGAGCTTACTGGAAAAACTTGTTAATTGGAAGGCACGAAATGTTCCTAATGGACAAATTGAGAGATCAAATTTGTGAAAAAAAATCGAGTTCTGGTGGGATTTGAACCCACAACTCCATATTCGCTAGACCGGCGCTTTAACCAACAAAGCTACAATACAGGTAATGATTCTGCGGAATAGAAAGCCAAACTGACTGTGAAGTCACACCATGAAGAACACTCCTTTTTCACAAACCCATCTCTCTTTCGGCTTAGATGCCAATCCACAAGACACTCGCGTTTGTGCCCACTAACTACAGTGAGAGCGAATTGTTTTTATGAAGCCGAGACTTACTCTCGCAGTCTGAGCTTCCTCATTAAATTTCTTTTCGGATTTCAGGAATTTCCTTCAAAAGCTCCGTCGGGAGTTTTTCCTGAAGTTAATTCACAAATTTCCTCAGAAAGTTATGATATTTACTTCCAGGAATTTCATCAGGGTTTGGTTCAGAAAGTTCTTCAAAGATTCCTCCAGAAATTTAGTCAGTTAGTTTCCTTAAAACATTCCTCTAGAAGTTCGTTTTTTTTTCTGGCGCTAGTTTCAGGATTTCTCTAGAAGTTCCTTCAGAGATTCCTCCAGGAATTTCTTTTTAAATTCCTTCAGGAGTTCCGTAAATGATTCATCCAGGAATTTATTCATGATTTCCTCCGGGATTTTTTTCTAGGATTCCTCTAAGATTTTTTGCAGCTGTTCTTCCAGAAGTTTATCCAGAAATTCCTCCAGGATTTCTTTCAGGGATTCGTCCAGGATTCTTTCTAGGAATACCTTAAGAGATTTCTTAAGGTATTCTTTGAGAATTTTCTCTTGTAGAAACATCTTCAAGGAATTTTTTCTATAATTCCCTGATGGATTTCGTCTGGAGTTCCTTGAAGGATTTCTCCAGGAACTTCTTCAGATATTTCTCCTGGGACTCTTTCAGGGAATTCTCCTAGAACTCTCTGTGGGATTTCTCCCGGAATTCCTTGATGGATTTCTTCATAAACTCCTGCAGTAGTTTCTCCACGTGACAACTAGAACAAACAAATTCAAATTTGTTGTCCACGACGCCATGATGAAAAATAGCTGAACATTACCGCCACGCGTTAGTTTGCTAGCTTGATCCCAAACCCCCGTGTGTTCATATAGGAGGAGGTTCGCGTCTGCGCTGATTTGACAGAAGGGTTCGCTCGCTTTGCTGGTCGACCGTTAAATTGAGGGGGAACAGTTTTGAAATACCACTGTCACGTCGGTTCGTCGGTGGTTTCTCCACAGATTCTCCGGGGATTCCTCTAAGAATTTCTTCTTGAAATTCTCAAGAAATTGCTACAGGGATTTTTCTGGAAATCTCTGATTATTTTCTCTTGAAATTTCTGGAGAGATTTCACCGGGAACTTCATCTCAAATTCCTTCAGGGAAATCTCCAAGCTCGCCTTCAGGGAGTTCTTCATAGGAACTCCCTTATGGATTTTTCCAGGATTTCCTTCATGAATTTCAAAAGGGAATCTTTTAGGGACTCCTCCTGGTACTTGTTCAGAGATTTCAGGAATTCCTGTCGAAATTTCTTTTAGAATTTTTTGTGGGGTCCCAGAAATTACCTGGGATATTTCTCCATAAACTACTTCTGGGATTGCTTCTGAAGTTCCAGTAGTTTCTGCATGGATTCTTCGGAGATTCCTCTAGTAACTCTTTCATGAACTCCTGTGTAAAAAATAGCTTATTCATAAAAAAAATCTTGAATGTCTTTTAAAAAAATCGTCATGGATGTTCCTGGAAAACTTTGAGGGATTTCTTCTGGCATTGCTGGATATATTCTTTCAGGAAGAATTTCTCTATAAACTCCTTCGGGAATGAACTCATCCAGCAATTCATTTAGGGATTTCTTCTTGAATTTTTTTTAACATGGAACATGAAAAAATCTAAAAAATATCAATAATTATTTCAAAAATGTATAAATGAATGGCCGTTGTGGAAGAATTTAAATCTAGAACAATAAACAGATCTGTAAAAATGTTGATATCCACTAATATTATTCATAACAGATTTGAAATTCTAGCGTAAAACAATGATAAAAGAGATTTATATACAGTTAAAAATGGGTTTCGCTTGTTTTCTCACAGCATTAAATCTCAGATTTAGTAGAAATGAATGCCAAAGTTCATATAGAAAGCACAAAAAGAATTTATAGATGAAATTTTCGAGAAGTTTTAAGTAAAATTTGAAGCACAATCTTCCCGATTGTGCTTTAGTTTTTGTGAAATCGGTAGATAATTTCTAGTACATCCCTGCGGCAAGCTTTGGAGAAGTTGATTTTCAATCATCATGAAGAATGAACACTTAAGAGAAGCTTGTTCTAGCGCGACTACTAGAAAAGGTTCTGGCGACCTCCCAAATAGTTTTGCACAAAACTCTAAAATTAAAGAGGAAAGTCCAAAAGAAATTCTTATTGAAAATGCTGAAGCGGGATATATTAGCGGGAATCAAATATAAGTTTCTGATGGAATTTCTGATTTAATTTCGCATAGAATTTTCTTTTAAATATCTTCAAAATCTTTATCGGAAAACCCGGACAAACTATACGGCCACCCGAATAGATTTTTACAATTCGTGGTATCGTGTATATTATAAGCTTTCTATTCAGTGAATGATAATCATACATGTTATCATCGCTCTATGATCAAATGATGAAATTTGTAAAAAATAGGATCGTTGGATACTTTTCATGTATGATTGTATAAATGATTATGATACACTCAATAATAAATCTACAATTCTGAATAATTGGATTTTCCCAAATTTATCGTATTTTTTATGCCAAGGTTGTGTTTGAAGGTAGAAACTGAAATCTGAATAATTAATTCATTAGAATCGATGCTCCGGGACGGCATGGGCACGTTGAGTGCATGTAAAAGTGGCAGAAAGTTCTCTTGACAAGACCCGTGATCTATCCGGTGATTAGATGGAAGGATGCTTCTTACCTCGCTTTTTACGCTGCTGTTATGCTGTGATTTGTAAATCATCGTTGTATGAAGTAAACACTCCTGTGTGTGTATCTTTAGTAGTAAGTACTCAGATAACTTACCTTACATGAAACGATAAAACTATGCGGAGACACGGAATCCGTGAGGCCTGAAACCATAGTTGCTTGTGGTTCATTTCCGTCTCTTCTATGGACGTCACAATCCAAGACGATCTCTAACAAAATTGCTTTCAAAACACCCGCGAGCACTATGTCGATTTAGTCCAATAAGGAAGCATCACGAGTGAAGAAACGGAGCCAGCTTAGCCAGCATTCAACAGTTCGAGTCCCGATATTGTAACAAAAAAATCGTCCAGCACCGAAAATAAACACAGCGGTTGACGTCACGAAGCTTGACAGCAGTTAAATCTGCAGGGGTGTAACTTTTTTAATGTCGGCAAAGCAGAGCTGTGAAATATTTCAGCCTTGTTTTTATTATTCAGTGTATCATAGAGTTAATGATAAACTAACTATAAATCGAATAATTTGAAGAAATTTTTGTTCGCGAAAATAGCCACTTTTGAATGGTAACGATACTTAACAACCCATTCGGTCTATCATTTAAACTCCGGAAACGATTCATGATATCATTGATATGATCCACAGTATCATTGATTTATAATTCATTTTATGATACCACGAATAATAAGGAAATGATTCACTGTACTATAACTGTATAATATTGTTTTATTCGGGCAATTTCTTCTGCAATTTTCTCAATGAATCTATTTATATTATCAGGAGTTTGCCTTGGATTCATCCTTATTTCTCAGTTATCAAATTTCTCAACTCAAGAAGTTCGGACTAAAATTCTTCAAAGAATTTGCTCTAAATTTTTACTTGATTTCTTCTAAAAAATGCTTCAATACTTGTAGTGTTTTCCAATTTGAGTGAGTCGTAAGCTGTCTAAATAAAATCAAACTCAAGAGTTCCAAAAATACTTTCCGATTTCGACAAAAAATCCTTCAATACTTACCAAAACTCTGTTGGAAAATCCTTCAAAATGATGATGATTAACCTGGGCTTGTTAGGGGAATATCTGTAAGTAAAAGAAAATCGCGTTAAGTACTGTTCCTTTGAATTCCACTAAGAATTTGCATCCTTTGACAGATACGTATTTCGACCTCAACTGTAAGGTCGTCTTCAGTGTCGAGTCAAGTACAAGACACTGAAGACGACCTTACAGTTGAGGTCGAAATACGTATCTGTCAAAGGATGCAAATTCTTAGTGGAATTCAAAGGAACAGTACTTAACGCGATTTTCTTTTACTTTCTTCAAAATGTTTTCATAAACTTGAGACAGAAAAAAAACAATTTCAGCAGGAACTTCAATTTATAGAGTTTTGTAGTTCCTCTAGAATTCAGTCGAAGGGTTTCTTCAGGATTTTCGGTAAGTTATCTTGAGGAATTGCACAAATAAAAATGACACAAGTAAGTTTTGGAGTAAAATTTAAAAAAATCATAACCAAATATTGTGAATTAATTTAAAATCATTGCCAATACTGTACAACAAATTTTGTGCTTAACATTCGCTTTTGTCGTTTATAGGCAGGAAATTAAATGTTTCGGTGTCTAATAAACCGAACTTTCGTGACGGTTCCCTTTTTTCTATCGCAAACTGATTACCTTGATCCATTACCCATTTACAGCCAACAGTTTCCCGACCATTTGATAAATGTTCTAATGGATTAAATTGAATTCTTCTTCTTCTTCATAGTTGCTTTTCAGTTTTCCGCATTGGGTAATGACGTCGCTTCATTGTAGAATCTAGGGAGGTAGTACTGTCTGGTCTCCAGTTAGCCTAGTGGTTAAGGCTATGGATTGCCAATCCGGAGACGGCGGGTTCGATTCCCGTTCCGGTCGGGAAAATTTTCTCGACTTCCTGGGCATAGTGTATCTTTGTACTTGCCTCACAATATACAAATTCATACAATGGCAGGCAAAGAAAGCCCTTCAATTAATAACTATGGAATTGCTCAAAGAAAACTAAGTTGAAGCGAGGCAGGCCAAGTCCCAGTGGGGACGTAGAGTCACAAAGAAGAAGAAGAAGAAGTACTGTCTATCAGTGGTAGCCATACCACCAAGTTCCGGACGCACATCGTCATCATCAAAGCCTTCGAAATACACTGGATTCACCGTCACGGACCTCTGAAATGTTTATAACCTGAAGACCTTTCAAACTTCTTTTTCATATTCTCCACATCCAAGATGTTTCGTAACTCTTTGGTCGAATTCATGTAATCCATCTCGATCGTCGGGTGGATTACCTTCCTCGACATTGACTGTAGCTTCACCGAATTCTAGCGAAATTATTAGTTGCCTTCTTTGGATGTGTTTGAAAGATATGCTCCTAACCTGCCTATTGGTGGCAGAGTTCCTCGCTGGAGCCACCAAATGTTGGTGTCAGCATAATCTTCCAATTTAGTGCATTTAACGCATACAAACTTTGCTTGTTAAGTCTGTTTATGATCCAGCTTTGCACAAGTTAAGGACAAACGTCTTAAAACCCCGCTTTAACAGTACATCAGAACTTCAGACGCACAAATCTCAAGAAGCAAGCTTCTAACAACAGCGAGTTTTATTATTCTGTTCTTGCTCACTTGTAATAAGCTCAAAATAAGAAGATCAGGTGCACTGGTTTTGTTTACGAAGAAATTTGTGCGCTCAAAATCGTGAGTAGGTGCCGAAGTCGGCCATTTGTGGTGGCCATTTTAGGATTCTAACAAGTCTGTCCCTAAGTGAAATCAATGGTCACACTCATTGATTGATTGATTTGTCTTTATTAGAGAGACTTTGGTCACACTCATCGCAACATACCATATCACACACTGTATCATCCTCATTACAAAGACAGCAATGTCCGTTCTTGTTCAATACGAAGCTTATAGACATGTATGCTGATTGCTCTAGAATTTCCTTTAGTTTACTTAAATATCGTTGCACAAAAAGTCGCCGTCCAAGACTGTCTGCGCAGTGCTATATCTCGAATCACCAAAACTTTGTGAATGCCAGTTCACTAGTTCTTCAAGATTTTTCCAGAAATTCCGCCAAGAAATCTTCCAGTATTCCCTCCAGGAATTGCTACAGGCATTCCTCCAGGACTTACACTTTTTTAGTGATTTTTCCAGGGATTTCTTCAGACATTCGTTCGAGGATTTCTCCAGGAATTCTTCCAGAGATTTCTCTAGAAATCCCTCTGAGAATTTCTAAAGCGATTTTTTCAGAAATTTCTCCCAGAGCTCCACTAGAGATTCCCCCAGCAATTCATCCAGAAATTGTTGAAGGAATTTTTACAGAGATTCCTCCTAGAATTCCTTCAAGGATTCCGCCAGCAATTCCAGCCAGAAAATTCTCCAGGAATACCCTCAGGAATTTTTGAGGCATTCGCCCAGGGACTTCTTAACAAACTTCTTCTAGGATTCCCCCAGAGATTCCTTCAGGCATTCCTTCGAGGATTTATCCAAGAATTCCTCCAGAAACTCCGCTAGAAAGGATTTTCTCAAGGGATTTTTTCAGAAATTGAAAAATAATAGAATAGAAATCTCCCAGAATTTCTCAAGAAATTCATCCAGTAATTCTTCCGAGAAATTCTCTTAGAGATTCCTCCTGAAATTCCCAAAGAAATACCTCTAGTAATTCCTCTAAGTATTCTTCCTGGATTTTATCCAGGAATTTCTCCAGGAATAACCCCAGTTATTTCATCAGGAACTCCCCCAGGAATTTCTCTAGGAATTGCTCCTTGACATCTTTCAGAAATTATGTCAGCAGTTCCTCTAGGTATTTCTGCAGGAATTTCTCCCGAGATTCCATCAGAAATTGCTTGAGGGATTCCTCCAGAGATTTCTCCATGAATAATCTCTTCAGAAAATTCTTTGAAGATTCCTTCAGGAAATCCTCCAGAAGTTTCTCCAAAGATTCTTCCAGGAAATCCTCTAGGGATTTCTTCAGAAATTCTTCAAGAATATTCTCCAGGAATTCCTTCAGCATTTTTAAGGGATTCCTCCAGGTCAGGCCTGCTAAATATCAGTGTCAGTGCCTGTTTTCTGCCGAAAATGAATGACTGTGGCGGTTGTGTTCAGTTCCTCGATGTGAGAACTGTCAGAGTCCGAGAGCTCCATTCGTTAGCGGCCCCACAAGGTCAATTCCCAATCATCCACACACTACTCATGCTGACAGGACATTCGTCTCAAGCGGTTGCTTGTGAGAGTGAGTGCCCTATACGCTACCACGGGTGTAAACACACTTAACTACAGAAATATTAATGAAAATTTAGCCCTGTCAGCTCTCGCTTTCAGCACGCTGCGTGCGAGTGTGAGTACCTATTTCATTTCGCTCTCGTGTTACTGATCGGAAACCAACAATGACAGGAATTCCAAAACCGGAGAAAATGAAAAAAGCAAAATATCGCTATCATAAAGGCCTGTCGAAAAATTGCAGCACTGCTCCAGGTATTCCACAAGGGATTCCTCCAGGATTCCTTCAAGAATTCCTTCAAGAATTCCTTCGAGAATTTCTCCAGGAACTCCACCAGCAATTCCGCTAGACATTCCTCCAGGAATCTCTCAAGGGATTCTTTCAAAATAGAAAAATAACATAAATGGAAACAGAAATATGTCAGAATTCTTCTGGAGATTCCTCTAGATATTCATCCAGTAATTCTTTGAAGAATTCCTCTAGAGATTCCTCCAGAAATTTCCACAGGAATACCCCTAGGAACTCCTCCATTTATTTCTCCGGGATGTTATCTAAGAATTTTCCCAGGAACTTCTTCAGTAATACCTCTAGGAAATTATCCCAGAAATTTCTTCCGTAATTCCTTCCGGAATACTCCTGGCATCCTTCATGAATTATGCCAGCAATTCGTGCAGGAATTTCTCCTGGAAATCCTCTTGGGAGAGATTCTTTCAGGAAATTCTCCAGGAATACTTTGAGGAAATTTTCAGGGATTCCTCCTGACATTCCTCCAGAGATTCCTCCAGGAATTACTTCAGGGATTTCTCCACGAATTTTTCGAGGGATATTCCCAGAGATTGCACCAGGGAATCTTCCAGAAATTCCTCCAAGGGTTCTTTCAGCAAATCCTCCTGGAATTTCTCAAGGGTTTTTTTTTTCAAAAAATTCTCCCAGAATTCCTCTGAGGATTTCTCCGGAATTCTCCTAGGGATTGCTCCAAGAATTCACCCAAAAAATTGCTCAAGGAAATTCTCCAGGAATTCCTGCTGGGTCTAATCCAATAATTCCTCCAGGAATTACTAGGAAATTTATCTAGGATTTCCTCATTAGATCTCTTCAGAAATTTCACTAGGTATTCCTCCCATAATTCATCCAGGAATTCGTACAGGTTTATTTTCTGAAATTCTTACAGGAATGCCTTCTAGGATTCAAAAATTCAAAAATTTCTGGAGGAATTTTTCCAGCAAATTGTATTGGAAGATAAATAGACGCATATAGGAACCAGGAAATTCTAGGTTAATCGTCAAAAGAGTTCGTAATTTCCGAAAGAGTTCAGCAATGATTTCTGATGAATCATACCCCACCCATTTCAACTTGCCCCGGTGTACCTTATTGTACAAACTACAACAGGATTAAGAGTTAAATAAATCTTTTAGAATATAATGTTATTATATTGAATTTCATCGTGTTGCGTTTATTTATAAAAGCTTAGTAGGTACATAAGGGTGCTTGAACCACCCCCCCTCCCCCTGACCGAAAAGCTGGATACGCCCATGGACCCAGGGGGTCCTAAATATATAGGGGTTTAAATTATATTGGTTACCCTATTCAGTTACTGTTAATACTAACCTACTTTTGAGCATGTGAGGAGTGCCCTATTTGGCATGACATCATTTTTCCGCTTTAGCATTAAGGCGAAACTGGAAGCATTTCCTCACTTTTTGGTTTTTGATTTTTTATTAAATAACGAAGCAATATTTACAAAATCGGTTTTCGTGCACATGTAGAGTATGGATCAAGGTATCTTCTGATTTTTTTTTTTGTAGTGGAAAAGGTTTTTCGTTTTTGCAAAAACCATTTTTAAACAAAATTTCACAAAAAAATGGTTTCTGCAAAAATGGAAAACATTTTCCACCTCAAAAAAATTCAGAAGATACCTTGATCCATACATTACATGTGCACGAAAACCGGTTTTGAAAATATTGCTTCGTTATTTAATAAAAAATCAAAAACCGAAAAAATGAGAAAATGCTTCCAGTTTCGCCTTAATGATCATTTATCATAATAATATTCGTTTGGCATAAATTGAGAATAACTAATACCTTCTGCAAAACGGCATCACGCGAAATGTCCATTATTCTGAACAATGTTATCCAAATGGCATTATGCTAATTGAGATACTCTGAGCTTGAAAACGAATTTCAGAAGGCACTGAAAGCATGCTCCACAAATGCTTATCATCACAGTAATTAACAAGCCAGCTGTTTTCTGTAAAGAAAGCTTAAAGCAATTGTGGCCATGAATGGAAGTTTGCAAACCGCTGCTCTGGAATGCGTTGAAGAGTTTGTTTGACCGTTTGTAGTAGCACTAGTATAGATAATTCTGTGAAAAAAAATCTTTCCGAGTAGGCTCAAAGACTTTTGAAAGAACTCGAAGAAGCGGAAAGGAAACGTGCAGAGGAATCCGCGGCTGCCCATCATCACGGACACGGACATCACGCTCATCAGAGTGGTGCCAGCAGCAGCAATGGCGGTGGTGCTGCTGGTGGGGATGATCATCATCATCACCATCACCATTTTCTGCACTTCCACTTGCTGCACCACGAGCACCACAAACACATAGAGGAAAAGTACCGGGATATCTCGAGTGCCATAGATGAACCTCGCGAGTCGGTGGAAGGCGATGAACCGAACGTCTCCCTTACGGTAGTCCTTACGAACCCAAAACACCCAAAGAAATCACCCATTTGAAGACACCATCCAAGACCATCCTATAGCTGGTAGCTCCCGAGCCATCGCGACTCGCTCTGACTCATGTACAGATTTGGTCAAGATTGCAATGTGGAAATTTTGCCCATTTCGTCGTGGTCGTCTAACAACAATCTCTTTCCCTGGAACAGTGTCATGAATGCGCTCTAACTTTTTTCATAAGTGTAGTAAAAAACAGACACAACATTTCAGATATTTAAAAACAGGTCCAGTTTCCATTTTTTTTTCGTCTAAGATTATCTTTTGTTGAATTTATGTTGTATGCTACTCATTGAACTTTTCAGAAGTTTGAACTTCTCTGTCAACGAAATTTCTTGAGCCAATGATTTAAAAAATAGCATATAGAAATTAATGTTAATATATTTGTTTTTAACTCGAGCCTATTGAACTACAGTTGAATCAACAATATTGCAGAACCCTGGAAGAAAATTAGAAAACAGTATTAGAAACTCCACTAATAAAAATATCCTGGAACAGAGCATACATCAGTATGGAGTATAATACTCCAAAAGGAGAAAGAAATCATCAAATTAATTGTAGTTTTGTTGACTGTTGTGTCTGTTTGCCTCTAAATGTATAGTAATGCAAAAAGGCAATATCAATGTCGTATCACTGAAAAGCTTTCAGTTCATCTCACTTTATCAAACTCCTCACCAAACATAGCATAGATTTAATAAATGCGGTATTTTCTCGTTGTCCAGAACAATGAATACATTCAATCGGTAGCCCGCTGCCTGCAGATGATGCTGCGCGTTGATGAGTATCGTTTTGCGTTTGTTACCGTAGACGGAATTAGTACGTTGATCAGCATCTTGTCGTCCCGGGTGAACTTCCAGGTGAGTTCGAAATTTGAACGTGTTCCAAAAGACTATTTTTAAGTAATGCCTTACACCTGTGCAGGTTCAATACCAGCTGGTGTTCTGCCTGTGGGTTCTGACGTTCAACCCGTTGCTGGCTGAGAAAATGAACAAGTTCAACGTGATTCCCATTCTGGCCGACATCCTGAGCGACAGTGCCAAGGAGAAGGTCACCCGAATCATTTTGGCCGTGTTCCGCAACATGATCGAGAAGCCGGAAGATGCGCAGGTCGCCAAGGAGCACTGCATTGCCATGGTGCAGTGCAAGGTCATGAAGCAGCTGCAGATCCTGGAGCAGCGTCGTTTCGATGACGAGGACATCAGTGCCGATCTGGAGTTCCTCATCGAGAAGCTGCAGAACTCGGTCCATGATCTGAGCTCGTTCGATGAGTACGCCACGGAGATCAAGAGCGCCCGCTTGGAGTGGTCCCCGGTGCACAAATCGGCCAAGTTCTGGCGCGAGAATGCTCAGCGCTTGAACGAGAAGAACTACGAACTGCTCCGCATCCTGGTTCATTTGCTGGAGACATCCAAGGACCCCCTCGTTCTGTCCGTTGCTAGCTACGACATTGGAGAATACGTTCGTCACTACCCAAGAGGAAAGCAGTAAGTTAGCTATGCAGGTTTGTGAAGGCAGGATTTCATTGGTTTGACTTTCTCTTCCAGCGTCATTGAACAACTGGGTGGAAAACAGCTGGTCATGCAGCTGCTGGGCCATGACGACCCGAATGTCCGCTACGAAGCCCTGCTTGCCGTCCAGAAGCTGATGGTGCACAACTGGTAATTTCATTGCATGACTTGCAGTTATCAAACGTATAAATTCACGATTTCTTCTTTCAATTTCAGGGAATACCTCGGCAAGCAGCTGGAGAAGGAAAGCGAAAAGACTCCCCAATCTGGGGCAGCCATCAGTGGAAAGGCTTAGGAAGCTTCCTGTCGCCACTCTTTGTTAAATCTGTTTGTGAGTTTAGTTTTCTTGTTGACATTTTTAGATAAAATCCCACATCAATCGAAATGGTTGGAACACCGTTCAGCTAATGGCGTATGGAAGCATTACATTCCCTTTAGTTTCAGCCTTTTTTTTTCTTCTGTTCGTCTAATTCCAAAATGTACGATTGATTCGAACCTGAAAATCTTCCGTATATTTTGGGAAACCACACTTCGATTGTAAATATTCAAACAGCTAACTGATTAACACAATTCAAATTCATTTGTTTGGTATTCTCCTACAATCAAGAAGAGTGTTAGGTTAAGAAAAAAAATACAGCTGTAGCTGTTTATAAGAACTATGTATTTCTAAGAATGATGTATTATTGATCAAAATGATGTTTTAGTGATAAGCTTTGGTCTGGTGGAGTGTGTAGTTTTAAAAAACATCCGTAATGGCTAACTGGTATAGAAAACCAGCGAAATATAAACTACGCCCAACACTTACGCATATTCTATAAAATGATCGTGAGCAACAAACTGTATTAGCGTAATAAAGTACCGTTCTACGATAAATATTTTTCATTTTCAGTGAATCTTAAAAGAATTGTGAAAAAATCCAAACTAATGAAATATTTATCAAATCTCTAGTATCAATACTGCCGTGAATCGCATATCTGTTCCATTTGCTTTGGAAATCCAGCAAACATGGGACTAAATCACGGCAGAGTATGTTGGCTCTATAGAGGCACGATCTCCGCCATTTGCGCCTATCTCTATGTCAAACACTACGTAAAGTCTTGACTTCCAGGCATACTACAGTAAACCGATTCCTCGCAGCTCTGAATCAGAGCTTGAGAGAGTTATAAAATACAATTCAATTTGCATGAACGACTTCCAGAACTGCCAGCTTTGCTACTGATATCAATCCACCACTCCTACGCTGGCTATGGTCAATTCCGCATTCCGTACAAGGCCATCCCGTCTTAAAAACACTCGTTGGACTCTACCTCTATCTCACGTGCTACCTCTTAGCCTGCCATTCCGGATTCGATCCTCCACAACAATCACCGGATCGCCGATTTGAACGGGTCCTTGAACCGAGGCCAAAACCTGCCCATCAGTTGTTGAAGAATGGAATCGTAGGACTAGTTGACTAATCACCACCCTGGTTACTAAGAGTAAATAAAAAATAAATCAAGTTAAGTACTGTTTGAGAAGAGCGCGAGCGATTCCTTTATGGATGGTGTTTCGGATGGATCAGGATCAGCGTTTGCAGCGAAACCGGTGAGAAGCAAGAAGAACAAGTTTCAAGGAAAATGCTTCGTATGCGGCGAAATGGGACACAAGAAGTTCTCCTGTCCGAAGATGGAGAATCGACATGGTAAGGCTCAAGTCTTGATCCCTTTCCTGGTGGATAGACAAATTGCGCAAGTTCTCTATCTCAGGAAAAGAGAAAGGATCACAAGGCAGAATTATTTATCGAATGGATCCTTGACCCGGGAGCAAGTATAATGAAGATAATTTTCTAGAATAATGCGAGTACGAGGTGAGAAGCTAACTGCTACCAAAGAAGGAACGGTGAAACGAAAGGTTGTCGTAAACGGAAGTGGATTGACGTTGTCTCTGGGGAATGTGCTTTTCGTGAAAAATCTCAAGTTCAACATTCTGTCGTTAGCACGTTTGCTGAAGGCTGGCGTGCAGGTAGATTTCAAATCGGATCAAGAACGGAGAACCCATAGCTGTAGCAAAGCTACGTGTAAGTTTATTTTATCTGAATATTTATGAGCAGACTGAAGAGGTTCAGCAAGGGTTGCAAAACGTACTTAGTGAAGATCTGAAGCAATGACACAAACGGTTCGGACACTTAAGCTTCAAGAATGTTCAATGGCTGAAAACAGAACAAGATGTTTAATCGATTAATTTGGGGATGCCGTATAACTATTATTTAACGACTGTGAAAAGGCTGAAAAAGCGCCTTCTCAAGATGTTACACAGCTAGTGGTTGTATAGGAGCCGAGAAAAGAGCTTGGTGGCATAGAAGCTGCTCGCACAGCATATACATGTGGATTAAGTTCGCCAGATTCATTGGTGTAGGTCTCTGGTGTAGGGCTTGCATAGAAGTTTCCGTTCATATGTACAACACTGTAACTCAGCATCAAGCCGTATTGAGGACGCTTTGTTGACGTTTACATTCACAATAAATCTGGAGCTCGATTTGAATAGGTCGTATGTGTCGGAAACGCTGTCGAAATTCAATAAAACACAACACAGCACTTTTCATTCTTCAATTACGAATTTATTATTTTTTTCTTCACTTCACGACATACAACCATTCTTCATAACACCATTCCCAAAACTGCCTTCTTTTTTTCATTCAACCAACTCTGATCTCAACCAAATCTACTGTCTGTCTCTTTCTCTCCTTAGTACTTCATCCGTCGTTCCGTTTTGTTTCGTTCTCCTAACCCAACCAGCGCTACCAGTTCCAACGGGGATTTCGATAGCACGCTTTTGACTCGACGCAAGCGTTGGAGCAGGATTTCCGTATACATACATGTAAATAATATTCAAACTGATACACTGATAGAAATGATCGCGTTTCTTTTGAATAGAACCAATTATATTTTTTAATATAATATGCCTCACTTCTACAGTATGTGCTTTCGTCGATATAAAATTCGATCAGTTTATTTTAGCAATAGTAGAAATATGGATGATATTTCAATGGCTTTTAATGATAAAACCGAAAGCCTGTTTTGTAAGGAATCGTTTGTATGTATTAATTTTGTTTAATTTAAACCGTTTTCGCTATAAGAAGCGAATCCAACTGATCGAATTTTATATCGACGAAAGCACATACGACCTATTCTAATCGAGCTCCAGAAATGTTAGTTGGGTACTTGATAACGATCGTGATTGATTAGATGTGAAGGAAGAAGATGATGATATTTATCGATACTGAACAGTGTAGTTTATCGCCGACTTCACCCATTTTGCTGTTGTCTACCTGATGAAGCGAACATGTGATGTCAAATCTTCAACTACTTCAAGGTCTATAAAGGAGCGGAGCTGGTGTGATGGTTAGAACACTTGACTATCACGCAGAGGACCTGGGATCGAATCCCACTCCCGACAAACTCGCAAAATGTGAGTTCTTCCTTCGGAAGGGAAGTAAAGCGTGGCACAGTGGCGGGCCTCCATACAAAAGTCGGACAAAACCTCAAATGTTATCCGAAATTGCTAAAATTCACAGGTTATGATGATTTTAGTTCCCTAAATCTATTTCTGATATAGGACTTTTCATATATTTTGGTTTTACTATATTAGGGTGGTTCAAAATTTTGAAATCTGCTGATTATGAAAAGCATGTAAAAATAATCGATAATAAGCTATCATGATGTGCTTTCTGAACGTAGATTTTGATTAACCTTTTAATTTGAGGGTTCTTAAATCATGTATTGGTATTGAAATAAACTATAATTGTGTATTTGTTGCTGTTAGGGTAGACCAAAATCTACAAAACTACATAAATCATTAGAAAAAATCGTTTACCTACGTTTTTTTTTCCAATGGATCAATTCAGATACACACCAATGTTGGCTGACAAAACGTGATCTATTCTCAGGGACTGCCTATAGACCACATGACATTTTACGGTGGGTACACGGAGGTGTGTCAATTCAATCGTTATGGGGTCGGATAGTCTAATATAGTGAACTGCGTAAAATTTGAACTGCTTTTTATCAATCTCGTTTCAACAACTTCATATATGCTCTTCCGAGTTTGGGTTGTAAGGTACAACGATCTGTGCTATTACTTGTCGAAGCAACCGAAACTACCCCATCTATAATGAATACACAATTCATATCCGCAATATTGAAGGGAGTTTTTGATAAACGATCATCAGAGATCGGTAATCATATTGATGAACAGTAGAGTTCCAGCAAATATTTTCAAAATCTTTATCACTCTGTGTGTTCAGTAGAAATGCGTTTACCGAAACCGCATGAATAACATACAATAAAACTTCAAGTTTAAAAAACCAATATAAGGGGTTTCACTAGAGAGCGTAAAATGTTCGTTTCATAAAATTGCGATTTAAATATTCAAAGATTGCCTTGTTGATCGCAACGTTTACGCAGAAAAATATTTAACGTAGCGTTTTACGCCGTTTAGTGAATTCCTTTTATATTTTATAGATGGTTGTTGCTTTGAACTGTAGCGATGTGCGCGTAGAAAAGAAACGCGAAGATGTCGACGAATTCGTGTCACTGTATATTGAATCTTCGATAGAAGTTCATAAAGAGATTGCTTCCAAGGTTGTTGGGCAATTCTAACGATTAAGATGAATCGAAGAAACGACCAGTTTAAGAAAATCAATGAGCAATGGTTCGTAGTTATTTTTACATGTTTTTCACGGTTGTTTTTGTCTTTCTTTTATTTTGAAGGTTAATATTTAGTTGTATCTGGTGAAGCAACATGTAGGTAGTGTCTAAGTGAATAAAGGCTACTTAGTCATCACTCCTTTCCTGTCCAGCTTACTGTTTTTAACTGGAGCACCCACCTTCTTGTGTTTTTCTGTCAAAAAATAAAATAATATTAAAATAATAATATTTAAAAACGTTAAAGCTGTGGCAATTACATTATCAGACCCCCCCTCCCCCTCCTCCTATGACCATCTGACTTGGTGAAAATTTCTTACAATAATGAAAATTACACTAAACTGTTAGTATTCTGAAGTAAAATTAAGCTATGTTAAGATTAAATTTAAACTTCAAACAATATCACTTCCTCCACAACCATGCGGCTCCATTGTGACCTGATAGAAAAAAAAAAAAAAATTCGCGCTTAGCGCAAAAATGCGCAAACAGTGACATATATAGCCAAAAATTAGACAAAATTGCACGTCAGATCCGGGATACGGCGTCGTTTTCTGATGTTTCCTAAACAAGTACTGGATCTCTGTAATACGAAGTTTTTCTCCAAAATTTCTTAAAAGTCATTATGTTTGCATATTGTAAAAACATACAAAATTTGTGATTGAATCCGAAACAATCCCTGAAATGTTATGGTTATCCATACCCAAAAACATAAAAAATATTATCACACTATTCAAGTCTTCCTAACTTTTACAACGAACTCATGAAGGAAGCTCATAAAATAAAGACAATAAATACTAATATTGTAGCACATAAAACTTCAACTTTGCAAAAATCCACAAGACTCAATTTTCGACCAAATGACTTGAAAATTTGGGGTTTTCTTAGTTGAAGTATCTATGATGGAAGAAAAATATTAGAAAAATAAAATATTGAAGTCGATTTTTGAGGTTTTGTCCGGCTTCCGGCCACTGTGCGTGGGTCCCGAGATAAACTAGCCTAGGGCTAAACATCTCGTTAATACAGATAAAAAAAGGTCTATAAAGGGACGGCAAAGTTTGGATAGCAAATTGCAAACCTGAGAGTAGTATTGTCGTCGCGGTTGAAACCCGAAGTTTCTTCACACCCGACAATCGAATTTTCTCAAAATCCATACGTGAAACCTAACGTCGGACGTAGTGCGCTGGACAGCGGACCTGGCCCTCTATCCAGCGCACTGTGCCCGACGTACGTCCGACACACGGTTTAAGAGAAAAAACGATTTTCGCGTGTCAAAAATTCCGATTTTCAACTGCACGAACAATAAAATTGTCGAGCCTGGAAATGGTACACCAACTTATGAATCTGACGACGAGTACGTGCCTGCTGATCAAGAAACCAGTGTCAGCGCTCCCACAACAATCAAATAGGGACAGCTGAGAGGAGATTGTTTCGAAGTCCAGTGGTCGGGAGCACAAGACTCAGGTAGGTGTGCTTATTTCTAATAATATCAGCCCTCTCTGCTGCTGAACAATTCTGGCAGCCGCGACCTATCGATATCTAAAGATCCCAGTACACAGTGTCAAAGGTCTGGGACCATTTGGGCAGCGGGACCTATTTTGGGCACTTGCTGCTGAAACTCAGTCCATTTCAAACCGATTGACTTGATTTTTGGGACACGATCAGATACGTAGAGTATCTAACCATGTTCCAAAATTCAAGTCAATCTATCGTATCTATCATTGCATTATCCACTTTGATCTCTAGTCCCTTATACTATGAGTAGAAAAAGACCGATATAGGTAAATCCAACGGAAGCTAACGATCCCTCCGCATCTGGTGGCAGGAATGAGAACCCTATGAAAAACGTGACTCCACCAAAATTCCACATGGCGCAGCATAGGCAAAGTGCACTTTTTTCACATTTTCATATCGAATTCCGCATCGTAGAGAAACAAACGAGCACATTTTGGAGAGAAAATTTAATTCTCTTTCAGATGCGCTTAGATCCGGTAGGTACTTACGAACAATTTATGTGATTAATTTGAGGAGCTCTTGCTATGCCTCTGAAGGGCGATCTTCCGGATTTTTTGTTAGCTGGCCAATCCGGTATCTGTCGGCGTGGGCAACAAGAATAATGAGTAAAATTTGACGACAAAAAATTGACTTTTTATGTAAACAAACGATTTTCTCCTTGTCTCACCAAGCGCCTCTACAATTGGGGGTAATCTGCATTAGCCTATAGCCACAAAATCATCAAGAGTTATTCGCCTCCAAACGTCATTACCCCACCGCACAATCGCTAGCGTAGAACGATCGACGCGCCACCATTTTTCGAATGTTGGAGAGCACAGGTACCTTTTTCGCGGTGTTGCTCCACCGTAAACAACACCGCGAAAAAGGTACCTACACCCTCCACTATTCGAAAGATGGTGGCGCGTCGATCGTTGCAGTTTATCGTTTGACAGTCAATTAATAGAATAC
The DNA here is from genome assembly GCF_035046485.1 of Aedes albopictus. Lineage (NCBI taxonomy): Eukaryota > Metazoa > Arthropoda > Insecta > Diptera > Culicidae > Aedes > Aedes albopictus. The sequence continues at coordinate 5,885,097 of NC_085137.1, forward strand.
GGTCGATAAATCAGAATATGACAAATGGTTTAAGACCCTATTGTCCAAAAAGAAACCAATGCTCATCTTGTTTGACTCGATCGAATTTTCATTAGTGTCAAACAGATGTTCGATATTTAGTTCATTCTTTGTCAAATATATTTTTTTACCTAACAAATATATTTTGATCCTGCGTACCTACTTAACGCCTGAGTTACACCAAATAGACGTTAAAACGGCGTTCCTCAATCGCGTTCTTCAGGAAAAGAAAGAACGCGTTCTAGACGGGATAAAAGGTCAGCCAATCGAGATGTGCTTGTTGAAGAAATCCCTCTATGGTCTTAAAAAATTCGCCGCTGGAATGGTCGATTCAATGAAGTTCTCCAGATGGGTTTCGTTCGCTCTCGGTACGACTATAGGTGAATCCGAATGGTCCCCCATTGTAGAGGCGCTGAGTGAGTTAGAGAGAAAATCGTTTGTTTACATAAAAAATCCACTTTTTTGTCTTCTTCTTCTTCTTCTCTTCTGGTTTGTTTGGACCGGTGACAGTGACCATACGTCCAGCTGCTTCTTTTACGTCGATTTGACAGCCCACCCCTATGACTGCGGTTGCAGTGTTTCGGTCTCAGTAGGCGGGATAGCCGATTAGCTCATCAGGCCTATCAGCTGTTGCCTTGGTGCGGTTTGTTTTGATCGGAAAGTATTCGTTTACAGTTTGGAACTAGTTTCGACTCATTTTATATTTTTAATTGAGTTTTCCTCAGAAAACTTACAACATCTCGAAGGATATTAACATCCTTCGCTTCGAATAGCTGTTTAGAGTTTTGGTATTTACCATCATAGTCATATTGTTTTCTTATTTGCGAGTATCGTTTGCAGTGAAGTACAAGATGTTCCGCGGTCTCCATCTCGTTGCAGAAATCGCAGATCGGACTGTCTTTCAGCTTCATTTTATGCAGCCAGTATTTGCTGTAGTCGTGCCCGGTGATCAGTCTGTTCAGAGTTCTTGTTTCGACGTTGTTCAAAGGCAAGTTGTAGTACCAAGGCTTCTCTTTAAATTCGGGTTGAATTTCTGCAAACTTTCGTCCTTTTTCGTTGGCGTAATCCTTATACCAGTTGTTCACCTTTTCCTGTTTGATTTTCATCAATCGTAGATATGCGTCCTTCAGTAAAACTGGATGTTCGAAGAGTTCTCCATGCTGTGCTCCGTGTTTGGCCAACTCATCAGCCAGATCGTTACCTTTGATGTCGATGTGACTTGGAATCCATTGGATATCGACGTTCCATTCCTGGCAAGTCCGGATGATTTCATCTGCTATTTCGCTTCTTTCCGAGTGTCGCTGGCTGTGGTCCAACAGCATACAGGACGACAGCGAATCCGTGAAAATTACTGCATCCCTCGCCTGGTGCGCTCTGACCTCGTCTGCTGCTACTTTTATTGCTAACAGTTCGGCCGTCATGATCGATGTTTGGTGCTCCAATCTCAGCGAAATCCTACGGTTGCTGAACTCCAAGAAGATTCCTATTCCACAAGTTCCATCCAAGTTTGATGCATCTGTGTAAATTTTACACCTGGTCTTGTATTTCCCATTGAGAAGTCCTAACACCATTTGTTTCATCACCCTCGGGTTCGTATTTTGCTTTTTGAACACGGCTCCTACGCTCATATTGATGGTGACCTCTGCTGATGCCGGATCGACCACCACCGTCCGGACAGGGCTGATAGTGTTGAAGATGTTGCGATGTTCCAAGTACTGCTTTTCCTGGTAAGTCAGCTTCTCACTGTCTCCTTCGTAGTCTTCAATCTCTTGCAACTGCTCATAGATCGGATTTCTGTATGCAACGTTTTTTGCAAGTTCTTTGCACGCTATATACTCGCTACGTATGTCCCACGGCTCCTGACTTGCTACTGCTAGCAGCGAGTTCAGTGGTGTAGTTTTACTGCATCCAGTGACTTTTCGCAAGCACGCATTTAAGGCGGTTTGTATTGTCTTTCTGTTCGTCGTTGATGTATTGTTGACTGTTGATGACCCGTACTCCACACAGCTTCTCACCAGGGCGTTGTACAGCAAGATCATCGTCTGTGGGTGACCCCCGCTACGAATGCTAGATATCACTTTCAGCATCTTCAATCGTTCCTGTATTTTCTCCTTCATAATCCGTATGTGGCCTCCAAACCCCAAAAATCTATCTATGTACAGTCCCAGGTACCTGTGACTGTTAACCTTTTCTATCACAGTATTGTCGACTTTTATGTTTAGCGGCTGAGTTCCTCCATGGAACAGGATAATCTTCGTTTTGTTTGGATTGATTTCTAGGTTCAGGTCCTTCGCTTTACTAGTAAAGTTGGTCAAGTGGATTTGCATTTTTTGGTTTAATGCTTCGATGGATTTCGCCCTAACTATTAGAGCGAAATCATCCGCAAACTGAACCAAGATTGTGTCCTCATCGTATATTGTGTGTAGTTTTGTCGTGTACACGTTAAAAAGAGAGGGCGACATCACATCGCCCTGTGGAAGTCCGTTGCTTACTATCCTCGTCAACGTTTTTTCTCCTACCTTCATTGCGATTTTCCTGTTTTTCAAAAAGGACGTAACCCATATTATAACTTCTGACGGAAATAGTAGTTCTTGCATGGTCTCCTCCAAGGTGTCCGTTTTTACGGCATTGTAGGCGTTTGTTAAATCGATGAAAGTCACCGCCGTGATAAACCCGGCTCGTTTATTCTGTTTAATGGCATTTACCACGTAGTTGAGACAAGTCGACGTTGAAACGTTTCTTCTGAACCCAAAAGACAGTTCGGGTAAAATACATCTTTCTTGTAGATGGTTCTGGATCTTCTCCAACACGGCTGTGTTTGTGATTTTGGTAATTGTAGGGATCAAGGCTATTGGCCTTTTTCCCTGTACGGTGCTCTGATCACGTCCCGGCTTGGGAATCGCTACGATTTTGATTTCCTTCAGGTGGTATGTTAAAGTACCTGATACGAACATACGGTTTATATGTTCTATTATGACGTCTCTAACCTCTGGTTTTATTTGCTTGAGCATTCCGTACGTGATCATATCTCCGGAAGGTGCCGACTTCGAATTTTTTGATGCCAGAATCTTGCTCCACTTGTCTGCATCCATCAAATTGTAGCGGCAGACAGGTCCGTAGGATATTGGTACCTCGATATCTACATCGTTTTGTCCAACGTGCACGTCCAAAAACTCCTCTCCTAGGCGTTCATCCTCCTGTATCGGATTGTTGACTCTTCTTTTGTTTCTTTTTCCTGATATCCTTGCAATTTTGCTCCACAGGATCTTCGAGCTTGTTTGCGGGTCCACGCTTTCAGCAAGCTCTTCAATCTGCTTCTTGATACCCTCGTTCTTCAGTCTGGTGAATGTTGCAGAACACTTCTTAACCTCTATAGCATTTTCAATAGTACTGCAATTACGAAACCGTTTCACAGCTTCCATTTTTTCCTTCCATGCCACTTCCACTCTATCGCTCCACCAAGCTTTGGGCGTGTGCCTGCTTACTTTCTTGTTGCTGTCTACACACTGCTTCACCTTGTTTTTGAAGTCATCCAAGCTTTGAATATCATCTGCATTCCAGCTTGCAACCTCTTTGGCTATCCTCTGATGGTTTACGAAGATTGGTCTAGGGTCTTTATCAGACGTGATCAAACTGGCTTCGATCAACAGATGTTCGCTTCTCCCAACGGATTTCGGAATAGTTTTCCAATCAGTTTGCGAATACAGCCCTGCCGAACATATGGTCAAGTCGATTGCTGTTGCTTGTTTCGTGGTGTCTATAGGGATGAACGTTTTCGATCCGTCGTTCATCACAATGAGATTTGATGCATTGATGGCGTCCATCAGAATTGTCCCCTTCCTGTCGCAATAGTTGTTGCCCCACGAATAGTGGTGGCAATTAAAGTCACCAGCTATGATGATCCTGTTGAATCTTTCCAGTTGAGCGATGATCGAATTCAGTTCCGCCTCAAAAACGTTAGATGGAACCGATGGTGCAACATACACTCCGACGATGACGACATCTAGTCTCAGCACTTTGACGGCTACTATTTGAATCTGGTCCGACTGCACCGTGACGCTTATCTGCTGGTAGTTGTATTTCATCTGGACGTACACGCCAACTCCTCCATAACCATCTGGTCGTGCTGTTAGTATCTGATAACCGCTGATCCTATACGCTCGGCTTGCCTCCTCTCCTGGACGAGTCCAAGTCTCCGAGAACACTCCGACGTCGTAGTTTACATCATTCAATACTCGCAATAATTCATCTTTGTTTTTTTGCAGACTCTGAACATTAGCTTGTACTAATCGCATTTATTTTTATTTATGACTATCTACATTTTGCTATTCTTAACTAAATGTTTAATTTTTGTTTAAACTTACATTGCTATTCCAGTTCCAAACTAAAAGGGTTAACCTTACCTTCTCCGATCATGTTCGTAACAAACCTTGAGAAATCCTCCTGGTTTGATGCACCCGCCACGCTCGTTGATGGGGTGGGCTGTAGGTCATTCATTCCGTCATTCCTCTCTTGTTGCTGCTTCGCTGCTTGCCGTAGCTGGTTCTTCCACTTTTCCGCCTCCGTGACCTTGTACTTGTTGAACAAGGCAACTCCATTCGTTTCGCATTCTCCATCGGTTTTCTTCTTTTTCTCCTGCATTACCACTACTTGATCCGCAATGTTGACCGACGTTTCTGTCACTCCCGTGCGTTTCCGTGGTCTGGGTGGTGGCGCGAACCGCGCCTTGTACTTTCCTGCTGTCATTGATGCGAAAGATTCGGCTGGGGTGGGCTCCTGTGCTCTGTCAACCAATGCTTCGTAATAATTTCGGGTTTGTATGGGAAACTGCTCCACAGCTTCAATCGCCGTTAGGCTTGTTCGTGCCATAATCGCCTGTACATTGTTTTGTCTGGTTCTTTCCGGGCAGTTGAAATCCGTTGTTTTGTGCGCCGTTCGACAGTACAAACACCGCTGTGGTTGCCTGCACTCGTTGTATTCCTCTTGTCTGTCGTGTGCCCTTGAGCAGTTCTCGCATCTGCGTTTGCTTTTGCAATTCGCTGTCAGATGATTGTACCGAAGACAATTCTGACACAAGACGGTTTTCCTGTAGAACGCTCTAACGCCAACCGAACAGCAGAAAATTCTGACATGCTCGGGTAGTTTGGCTGCTCTGAACGTTACGCTCAATCGCATCGTTGGTTCCTTTTTTCCGTTAACGTGTCGGTTCATACGGTAGACTGCCATTACTGGGTACTCACATTCCAGCTCGTCCATGATTTCCTCAGCAGAAATATCCAATGGAACACCGGCAATAACACCAGTGACAGAGACCAAATGTCGTGGTATGTATGCTCGGTAGTTTTTGTCCTTGAGATGTTCATCCGTTGTCAGCCTGTTTGCGATTTGGTAATTGTTGAAGTATACCATCAACTTATTACGTCCAACCTGCTTCATTTCGGTTACGTGGGTTTTGTACAATGGCATCTTTCGCAGTGTACATGCCAGCGACAACTTGTTGATTTTCACTCTTCCATCCTGTGTGTCGATTAACTCAACTATGACACGAAACGGACCCTGATCTCCGTGCTCGTATTGGTAGTTGACCTTCTTCTGACCGTTGTTTGCTCCCGTGTGCGTGTTCATTGTCGCGTCTGTTCGGACGCCATTTGCATTTTCGCCTTGAGTATCCATAGCTGTGTAGTGTGCCGTTGCAATTTCGTTTTCTTTTTGTTCCGCAGTCGCCATTTTTATTTTCTTCCTAGCACTACTCTGCTCGACACTTTGCACGCCATTTTGTTTTCTTCTGACGACCTCCTTTCCACAACTTTCCACAAAATTAGCGTCCTGTCGCACTTTTATGTAACTTTTCACTAGTCTAATATTACACTTCTATTTCAATTAAACTTAGCTCAAAGAAATTTAACGAATTTCGATATTAAAACGCTTTGTAATATTGATCACACTCCGAAATTATTTGGAAGCTCTCTCCACTAAAAACGCGTGTGGTAACTCCGACGCCTCGTGTTAGAATGTTTTTTGTCTTCAAAATTTACTCATATTTTGCACCGATAGTTGCTATTTTCCATTGGCAATGACTTCTAATATCATCATTCTCGGTGCCCACGCCGACAGACATCGGATTGGTCAGCTAACAAAAAATCCGGAAGTTCGCCCGCCGGAGGCATAGCAAGAGCTCCTCAAATTAATCACATAAATTGTTCGTAAGTACCTACCGGATCTAAGCGCATCTGGAAGAGAATCAAATTTTCTTTCCGAAAAGTGCTCGTTTGTTTCTCTACGATGCGGAATTCGATACGAAAAAGTGAAAAAAGTGCACTTTTCCTATGCTGCGCCATGGAAAATTTTAGCGGAGCCCCTTTTTTCATAGGGTTCTCATTCCTGCCACCAGATGCGGAGGGATCGTTAGCTTCCGTTGGATTTACCTATTTCGTATAAGTCCAAGAACAAGGAAGAAACATAGTGATCTACGTGGATGATTATTGATTAATCCGTGGTTGCGGCTGATTTATGAACCGTGGCTAGTATAAAGAAGGGACTTAGAGAAGAATTCGAGATGACAGACATAGGCGAAACTACCGGGGGTGCCAGGCACCCCCTAGAATTTTGATTCATTGCTGTGACATATGGGGCGATGAATGATGAATGGATGAACTAATGAATATTTGTTTGTAGTGCACCCCCTGGCAAAAATTCCTAGTTTCGCTCATGATGACAGATATGAATGAACTCCACCATTTCCTGGGCATCAAGATTGAGCGAGATTAGGGCGATATGTATCTTTCTCAAGACGCGTTTATCTGGAAAACCCTGTCACGTGTGGGAATGAAGAATTAAGTAAAAAGAAAATCGATTTAAGTACTGTTCCTTTGAATTCCACTAAGAATTTGCATCCTTTGACAGATACGTATTCCGACCTCAACTGTAAGGTCGTCTTCAGTGTCTTGTACTTGACTCGACTCAAGTACAAGACTCTGAAGACGACCTTACAGTTGAGGTCGAAATACGTATCTGTCAAAGGATGCAAATTCTTAGCGGAATTCAAAGGAACAGTATTTAACACGATTTTCTTTTTACTTACAGATATTCCCCTAACAAGCCCAGGTACATCATCATCAATGAAGAATTGTATGTCAGCTGGTACGCCTGCTGAAACAAAGTTGCAGTTACGTCCGGCGACTGGAAGATGTAGCTATCAGTATCGTGAACTGGTTGGCAGCTTGATGTTTCTGATGCTGGGATCAAGAGCTACATTGTGGGCTGCTTAGCAAGATTCCAGGATGTTGCAGTAGAGGATCACCGCAAACATGCAAAGCGAGTACTGCGATACCTTCAAGCCACTCAGGATATGCAGCTGAAATTGAAGAGAAACGCGCATGAAGCTTTCATTGATGTTGACTATGGTAGTGACGAGCTGGATCGCAAATGTGTATCTGGATTCCTGATCAAGGCTTTCGGCTGTACTGTCCTGTTATTAATATACAAACCTTCTTACTGCCTGTTGTCACTATCCTCGATCGGCTCCATAGCCGACAGGTTGACAGAGCTGATAGACAGTTCGGTGTAAGAGCTTCCCGCTTCGCAGAGTCAATTGGGGGATACGCGTGGAGATACGTCAGCGGACTCGAGTTAACGATAGATTCAGGAGCGCACAAAAGGTCTCATCGTCCGCTTTGCCTCCGGTAGACAACGATGCCAGTGTCAGCTCACGGTTAGCGCCCATAATGTTAGTTCTTCTATTGCTGTAGATTTCCCTATACTCTGCTGCTTATGATCGCATAACTGACCTATATGAATTGGAAACCCACATATCAGGGATCCACGAATCCAAGATTATCCACGAATCTGCACACGCAGACTACAGCTCGGATCAGTCGCTTCGATTTTGAAAATTGTCCAAGATGCAACAGTTGTGCATGAGCTACGTCTTGATCGTGAAGGTGAATTGGACGAAGCTCCTCAGGTGGAATTTTGAATTTGAGCCTAAAAACGACGACCGAAAGTAATATCGGGACCTGTTAGTTTCCAGCGCCATCAATTGACCTGCGTGACATCGTGGATTTTAGTTGGTCTGAATATGTACAACAAATTGCCGAAATTTTCGGGTATCTACGCGCAACCAAGAGAGGAAAGTACAGGAATCACTCCAGAACGTTTTGTGCCTGATCTGATTCATGGGCTACTTAACTGCAGATTTCGACAGCCTTACGCCAAGAACAACTACGGAGATATTAGTCTGAAAATGGACAGAAACTTCAGATTTGTCTATGCTTCAGAGGCGCAATCTTTATTGTTTCCGACACCGAAGGGCATTAAACTGCTGTTCCTTCCCAATTCGGAAATAGCCACTGCTGCGAAGGCTTCTTCGGACGCGTCCACAAATATGTGTAGCTCTGCAGTCCTGAAGTCTGCAGATGAGATGACAATAGCCAGAGAATTAGCAACGAGGGATTTTAACTTGGTCTACCTAAAATTTCGAACATTTGGGAGAAAAACTATTAAAACACAATCTTAATATAGCTTTGCTTACGCAACTCGTTTATTCAATAATAAATAACATCCATACTTCCATTGTAACAAAAAAGAAGAAAAAAAAACGAAAATCTAAGTGCTCTTGCTAGCGGTCCTTATGCAGTTTGTTTCTTTAATGCGTATACTGTACTGTTGTTGGCATTCCGGTTGTTTGTTCTTGTTTGTCGCTAGGTAGGTACGAGATATTCTCGGCCACACAGCAATGTCATCAATGTAATGCTATAAATTTGTTGCTCCTCACCATGATGATACACAAGTACGCGTGAGAAGGGTTTACTTATAAAGAAAACTGATAATTTCGTTTTGTTTTACGTAGATTGGATTTATACATGCATATTCATTCAGTTACAGGTATTTTCTTTGAATAAGGAAAATCTGGGAGTTTTAGGAATAGTGCTTTTGTTCCATAGTAGTCCCCTACATCCTTTGTCTCAGACGAAGGTCAAATAATTTCATCATCATATTGCTCTGCTTTCCGATAAATTTTTCAATATCCTATATCATATAGTTAACAATCTACTTAGGAGTATAAAAACGTTGGTTTTCCCACAAAGTAAGTTCCTAAAGCTGAATCAAATGTCTCCGAAAAATAATTGAGGATTGAAGTTTGAACGAACCTATCTAAACTAAATCGCTGATTATACAGAGAAAATTGAACGTAAAATTTGTTTTTAGTGACCTACATTTTTTTGCCTAATATAGCAAGCAAGCTATACATCTTTATGTTCAAAGCGTTTCGGTTTGTTGTGGCGTCATCTCTTACTCATCCACCACCGTGATTTCCACCGGCGGAATGAACCGCCACACGTGCGACGACGACGACGATGGAGTCGATCCCACGTCACCGTTTGAGCTAAGCGAACGGCACTGAATGTCGGCCTTGAAGCGCCCGGGGGTGAAGAACACCACCGAACACTCGTGGAATGCTTTTTCGTCCTTGTTCAAGGCTGGGATGAGAATGCTGTGGTGGTAGAAAACACAGTCATTACCTAGAACATCAGCTTTGAAATTGAAAATGCAACTTACTGATTCGCTCCCGTCATCGTAACCCGCGTCTCCAGCCGATAGTTGTGATGGCCGTTTTGGTAGTCTTGGTAGAATTGAACCGAAAGCTGCACCTGATGAAGCACCGATGCCGACAGGTTGCAAATGCCGATACTCAGCGTGATGAACTGACTGGTGACACAGGTTACCTCCGACTGTGGGGCCACCTGTTGGTTGTCGATTTTGACCTCTGCGCGGGGGAGAATGGAAGTGAATCAATTAAAACCGATGTGGAGAAAGGACATTAAGAACTTACCCCACTGCAATGGTGGCACCGTAACCAAGTCCAGCATAGTTGGCGACAACGAAATCCCTCGCAAGGAGGCTACACCGCTGCAATCCAAGCCCGGCAGGGACCACTTGAGGTTCACATTCTCCGCAATGTGTTCCGAGCAGACGCGTTCCGTTAGCTCCCCGGTATCGCTCGAACTGGTCACCGGACCCACGCCACTCACTATGCTCGGATGGCCTTCGCCGCCGGAAGTGAGCGAATGTAACTGCTGTTCCATTGCCGCCAGGATTCGATCCAGAGGGCAACGATCCACCGGAACGGGCACCCGACAGCTTTCCTTAGCCTCGATGAGTATTGTCTTGTTTGAAGTATAGTTGAGGGACATTTCTTGCGCCGTTAGGTTCACCACATCCAGCACCAAGTAGAACTGTGACGGGCTGTGAGCAAGCAGAAACAAATGATCATCAGCAAAACTTTGTAAAACAATAAAGAATACTCACATTTCCGCGGACAGAACGTCCCAATTGGTGATCTGAGCGCTTGGCAACAATTCCAGGTTGAACGAAATCGCACACTGCCGACAGTAGCCCTCCTGGAGACCCTCCCCGCCGGAGTATTTAAACCTCAGCTGCGCTTCCAGTTGCCTCGGCATGTGTCCCGTTGCTATTCCCACACTTAGCGTGGCCAGCGACGAGTGTCCCGAGTGGGACGACCTGAAGCTAGACATCAACGGGTCGTTCCTTCGGTGAGTATTTGTCGGTGAGCTGATCCTACTTGGGATGCTGCTCGGATTCCCACTGCCACTGATGGTTCCTCCCATCATTCCTCCGCTGTGCGACACGGTCAAACTCTGCGGTCCGGTACTGTTGATACCGTCCTGGTGGGACGAATGCGAGTACAACTGCTGAACACCGGCAATGGCGCCGAGGAAATCCGCCTCACCATAGATCACGAGTTTGAAGTCGATGCTCTCGTTTGGTTTGATCGGTAGCTTCGAAGTGATGTCATCCGTCGTCAGTTGAAAGATTCTATTCTGAAGATTCACGTCCATATTGGAGTGAAAACTGGCGTCGATATATTCTATCAGTATATTACTCGTATTGGTCAGCGTCACGATACATTCTCCCCGTTCTCCATTGTACAGCGTAATGCTGGCTGAAGTAGTCACACAATCCGCATTGTGCATTCCGCTGAAAGTGGCCGTCGGCGGGAGACTGGTCTTAAGCTCTAACTTTGGAAGCGCAGGAATCACATTCACTAGATAGTGCGAAGGCAAGTTACGTTGCTTCCGGTGAAGCATATACTTTAGTCGACAGTTGGATTTGACGCCTAGCGTGTGAGTGCTGTAGCCTTGGATGTCCAGCTCTCCTTTCTCGATCGGAGTACCGTGCAGGGCCACTGTGGTTAGTACGTTCGGTTGTAGCATTACAGTCTGAGGGAACGCCTCGAACACCACTCCCGTAGAAAGCAAACGAATGTCCGTCACTTGCAGCTCAAACGGGAGTGGGTTGGTTAGTTTTACGTTCACCTCGCACACATCGTGCTGGATCCAGTTGAAGGATATCTTACTGTCGTCCTTAGCCTGTCGGCGATCCATCGAACTAAAATGGATCGGAGTGAACAGGAAAGGACCGCTGTCCACTTTGGCGACAGCAATCTGGAAGAGAAACATCATACGAGCTCATTTTTGGGGTATTTCATGAATTCAATTTCAGCGTCACCAGCTGACCAAAAACATCTCCTCATTCATAAATTTATTTGTGTCATCCTGATGTGACCCTGAGAGAATCCCAGGAGAAATCGATTTGGAAAGGATTCCTGGAGAAGTCATTTAAATCTCGAAAGAATTCCCTGCGAGATACTCGGGAGAAACTCCTAAAGAAATTCCGAGAAGAATCAACGAAGGAATCGTGGAAGAAATCTCTGAAGGAATTCCTGAAAGAATCCAGGAGAAATCTCCCACAGAATCTCTAAAAGAATCTTGAAAAGATTTTTTGAAAGAATCAAGGAAGGAATCCCGGGAAAGTCCCAAAACAAATTTCAGGGGCAATCCTTGAAAGAATCTCCCTTAAACAAATCAGGAAAGAATCTCGGAAGGAATCAATAAAGAAATCCTGGAAGGAGTTCCTGAAGGAATCATAAAGAGATACGGGAAACCCGGAAAGTATTCTTGAAGGATTTCCGGTAGAAATCCCTGAAATCCCAAAAAAATCTTAGAATTTCAAAAGAGATCCTTTTAAATATTCCAGAGGAATTCCTGAGTATAAAATTCCCGGAAAATATGCCAGAAATAATCCTGGAGGCATGCCTGATCTTGGAAGGCAAGTGTGGATTTGAACCGGGCAAGTAAAACTGAGACTAACAATTGATAATGTCTGTATTTGTTGAAGGTTTGAACGAGAATGAATTACTGTGTGAACATTACAAATGTCTTCAAATAACAAATGACTGCTGCGATTGAACAATCTCAGGTTGATCATACGATAGCACTATCCAATACTCCTCCTCAACGTGAGTTATTGCTTCATATTCAGGCCACACATCTTCCTGAGCAGCTCCAGTCGGTTCTTGGATAACGGTTTTGTAAATAAGTCTGCTAACATTGTTTCTGTTGGGCAGTATTTGAAACATACAATATCGCTCTGTTTGAGGTGCTTGGCAAAATGAAATCTTGTTGCGATATGTTTGGTTCTGTTACTAAATTTTTCGTTGTTTAGCATTTGGAGGCAGCTTTGGTTGTCTTCGTGAATAGTGATGGATACATTTTCTAAGCAGTCCCTCAGCAAACGTTGCAGCCATAATGCTTCCTGTGATGCCTCCGATAATGCAACAAACTCCGCCTCTGCAGTAGAAAGAGATACACACGTCTGCTTGCGGCACGCCCAAGATATTGTGCCACCGTTGCACAGTGGCGGGCCTCCATACAAAAGTCGGACAAAACCTCAAATGTTATCCGAAATTGCTAAAATTCACAGGTTATGATGATTTTAGTTCCCTAAATCTATTTCTGATATAGGACTTTTCATATATTTTGGTTTTACTATATTAGGGTGGTTCAAAATTTTGAAATCTGCTGATTATGAAAAGCATGTAAAAATAATCGATAATAAGCTATCATGATGTGCTTTCTGAACGTAGATTTTGATTAACCTTTTAATTTGAGGGTTCTTAAATCATGTATTGGTATTGAAATAAACTATAATTGTGTATTTGTTGCTGTTAGGGTAGACCAAAATCTACAAAACTACATAAATCATTAGAAAAAATCGTTTACCTACGTTTTTTTTTTCCAATGGATCAATTCAGATACACACCAATGTTGGCTGACAAAACGTGATCTATTCTCAGGGACTGCCTATAGACCACATGACATTTTACGGTGGGTACACGGAGGTGTGTCAATTCAATCGTTATGGGGTCGGATAGTCTAATATAGTGAACTGCGTAAAATTTGAACTGCTTTTTATCAATCTCGTTTCAACAACTTCATATATGCTCTTCCGAGTTTGGGTTGTAAGGTACAACGATCTGTGCTATTACTTGTCGAAGCAACCGAAACTACCCCATCTATAATGAATACACAATTCATATCCGCAATATTGAAGGGAGTTTTTGATAAACGATCATCAGAGATCGGTAATCATATTGATGAACAGTAGAGTTCCAGCAAATATTTTCAAAATCTTTATCACTCTGTGTGTTCAGTAGAAATGCGTTTACCGAAACCGCATGAATAACATACAATAAAACTTCAAGTTTAAAAAACCAATATAAGGGGTTTCACTAGAGAGCGTAAAATGTTCGTTTCATAAAATTGCGATTTAAATATTCAAAGATTGCCTTGTTGATCGCAACGTTTACGCAGAAAAATATTTAACGTAGCGTTTTACGCCGTTTAGTGAATTCCTTTTATATTTTATAGATGGTTGTTGCTTTGAACTGTAGCGATGTGCGCGTAGAAAAGAAACGCGAAGATGTCGACGAATTCGTGTCACTGTATATTGAATCTTCGATAGAAGTTCATAAAGAGATTGCTTCCAAGGTTGTTGGGCAATTCTAACGATTAAGATGAATCGAAGAAACGACCAGTTTAAGAAAATCAATGAGCAATGGTTCGTAGTTATTTTTACATGTTTTTCACGGTTGTTTTTGTCTTTCTTTTATTTTGAAGGTTAATATTTAGTTGTATCTGGTGAAGCAACATGTAGGTAGTGTCTAAGTGAATAAAGGCTACTTAGTCATCACTCCTTTCCTGTCCAGCTTACTGTTTTTAACTGGAGCACCCACCTTCTTGTGTTTTTCTGTCAAAAAATAAAATAATATTAAAATAATAATATTTAAAAACGTTAAAGCTGTGGCAATTACATTATCAGACCCCCCCTCCCCCTCCTCCTATGACCATCTGACTTGGTGAAAATTTCTTACAATAATGAAAATTACACTAAACTGTTAGTATTCTGAAGTAAAATTAAGCTATGTTAAGATTAAATTTAAACTTCAAACAATATCACTTCCTCCACAACCATGCGGCTCCATTGTGACCTGATAGAAAAAAAAAAAAAAAATTCGCGCTTAGCGCAAAAATGCGCAAACAGTGACATATATAGCCAAAAATTAGACAAAATTGCACGTCAGATCCGGGATACGGCGTCGTTTTCTGATGTTTCCTAAACAAGTACTGGATCTCTGTAATACGAAGTTTTTCTCCAAAATTTCTTAAAAGTCATTATGTTTGCATATTGTAAAAACATACAAAATTTGTGATTGAATCCGAAACAATCCCTGAAATGTTATGGTTATCCATACCCAAAAACATAAAAAATATTATCACACTATTCAAGTCTTCCTAACTTTTACAACGAACTCATGAAGGAAGCTCATAAAATAAAGACAATAAATACTAATATTGTAGCACATAAAACTTCAACTTTGCAAAAATCCACAAGACTCAATTTTCGACCAAATGACTTGAAAATTTGGGGTTTTCTTAGTTGAAGTATCTATGATGGAAGAAAAATATTAGAAAAATAAAATATTGAAGTCGATTTTTGAGGTTTTGTCCGGCTTCCGGCCACTGTGCGTTGTACTGGAAAATGTACCCACTGTTGGACTTCCTATCTTCACGGCATTCCGCCCAGTCAGCATCGGCATATCCCACAAGTTCGGAAGGTTCTCCAATATTGCTCAGGCGTAGCTTCATGTCGCAGGTTCCTTTCAAATAGCGTACCACTCTTTTTAGCTCATTCCAGTCCTGTTGCGATGGATTTGCGGTCTTCCGGCTCAGTATTGATATCGATGCAGAAATATCCGGTCTTGAGTTCACCGCCAAATAAAGTAGCTTTCCAACGATCTGTTGATACACCTGATTGTCCGGGAGTGGAGTTCCTTGATCAGCATGTTTCTCGTAACCAGGATCCAGCGGAATACTTGATGGCTTTGCGTCTTGAAGGTTGGCACATTGAACTACATCAGCTATGTACTTCCGTTGACTGATGAAGTAATCACCGGCTTCATTACGTTCTACGTCCAGTCCCAAGTAACACCGAATATCTCCAAGGCTTTTAATCTCGAACTCGCTCTTCAAGGTTCGTTCCAGGATGTCTACGATCATTGGATCTTCGCTAGCCGCTATGAGATCATCCACATAAATAAGGACGTAACTCCATTTGCCATTCACGCATTTCCGGTACAAGCATGGGTCAGCTTCGCCTTATTGGTAACAAATGGACAGCAGTACTTCGTGAAGCCGTTGATTCCAGGCACGGGCCGCCTGTTTTAATCCGTATAAGCTTTTTTCAAGCGGCAAACCTTGTTTTCAGCATTCTTGACTGCAAACCCTGGAGGTTGTTTCATAAATATCTCCTCAAGTTGCCCATGGAGAAAAACGGTCTTCACATCAAATTGTTTCACCATCATTTTTCGCTTGGCAGCCACACTCATCAGCGTCCGGAAAGTTGCTTGTCGAACGACGGGAGCAAAAACTTCGTAGTAGTCTGTGCCGTAACGTTGACTAAATCCTTGGGCCACTAATCTCGCCTTGTAACGTTGAATTTGTCCATTCGAGTTTCGTTTCCGTGTGAAGAAAACCCATTTGCAGCCAATAGCACGTTTTCCCGGGGGGAGGTCAACCAGTTCCCAAGTTTGATTCGACTCGAAAGACTGCAACTCTTCCATTATTGCCTCTCGCCACTGTACCTTCTGGGGGCATGATAGTGCTTCACGGACGTTTCGTGGCTCCTCCTGAACTTCAGCTTCGGCACTACAAGCATACTTATTCGGCATCTTACCTTTGGTAGATCTGGTTGATCGTCTCAATTGCTCGACTTCATTATCCGCTTCAAGCTCCACAAAGGTGTCTTCGCTAGATGTGCTTGTATTTGCGTCATCAGAGAACCAGTATTCATCGTCAGAATCGTTCGCAGCTCCACAGCCAAGTTCACGATCACCTTCAGGCTCAGCATCACGACTAGCTTCCAATGGCACAACAACTTCTTTCAAAGAATCATCAACGTTAACCACATTGGAGGATTGCAGGAACTTCACATCACGGCTTATGGTCAGTTTTCCAGTAGCGATATCCAGCCAACGATAAGCTTTGGACTCTTCACTGTAGCCAACAAACTTCAGTTTGATCGCCTTTTCATCCAGCTTGACCCGCTTCTCACCAGGAACATGACAGTATGCATCAGCACCAAAACGACGGATGTGCTTGAGACCTGGTTTCGATCCGAACCATCGTTCGTAGGGGGTTCCTTCAATTGCCTTTGACGGTAGGCGATTTTGTAGATAATTCGCTGTCATCACTGCTTCTCCCCAAAAACGTTTGTGCAAATCAGCATCAATCAACATACACCTTGCCATCTCGACCAAACTTCTGTTCTTGCGTTCTGCTGTTCCATTCTGCTCGGGCGTGTACGGTGCTGTGTACTGAAACTTGATTCCATTTTGCTCCAGATATGCTTTCACATCGTTTCCGGTATACTCGCCGCCTCGATCCGAGCGTATGATCTTGGGTTTTCGTCCTAACTGAGTCTTCGTCATTTCTACGAACTCTTTCAGTTTCGATAGTACTTCTGACTTCCTGCGCAAAACATAAACCGTTGTGTACTTGCTATAGTCGTCTATCAGTGTTAGGAAAAACCTCCTTCCTCCTGGAGTTGCAGTTCGCATGGGGCCACAAACGTCACTGTGCACTAGTTCCAGGATTTCACTTGACTTGCTCTGGGACGTCTTCGGAAACGGGAGACGGTGCATTTTTCCCTTTATGCAAACTTCACATTCACTGCTGCAGTCGCACCTTTTGTACTTCACACCGATCGCCAAATCGCTCAACTTCTTCACAGCTTCACAATCACGGTGGCCGAAACGCCGATGCCATTCATGGATACAATGTTCTCCAGACGTAACCAATGATGCAGAATCCTTCAACGTTTCCAGGACAAACAAGTTGTTTCGTTGTTTTGCTATGGCTCCAACGACTCCATTTCGTGAAATTTCCGCACCGTTACGATCAAAACTCACCGTGTAATCCTTTTGTACTAAACGCTTCACTGACATCAGTTTTGATTTCATTTCTGGTACAAACAGCACCGCATCCATCGGTAACCGTTCGCTTATTTCCAAAAAACATTTCATGACCTTCGGACCAGTTTGAAGCGCCGTTTCTGAGTCTTC
The DNA here is from genome assembly GCF_035046485.1 of Aedes albopictus. Classification (NCBI taxonomy): domain Eukaryota; kingdom Metazoa; phylum Arthropoda; class Insecta; order Diptera; family Culicidae; genus Aedes; species Aedes albopictus. Next base: position 5,902,597 of record NC_085137.1, read on the forward strand.
AATGCTTCCACGATTTCTACGCTTGCTCCACTCATCAACTAGCTTACCTTTTACAAGATCCAGCGTCAAATCGTCTTCAGATCTGGCCTCCAATGCAGTCACAAGCGTATCGTATTCTTCAGAGAGACTGCTGAACATGATTGCCACCAGCCAACTTTCATCCAGGACCTTGTCGGGCTGAAGTCCGTTGAGTTTGTCGAACAGTTCCACTAATCTTCCGATATGGATCTCCATGTCACCGTTATTCTCCAATCGCATCGCACAAATCCTACGCATGATCGAGACCTTGGTACTCAGAGCCCGCTTCACATGGAAATTCTCCAAACTTTTCCAGGCTTCAGCTGCAGTCTTGGCCTTCCTAATGTGGACGAGCTGACTATCCTTGACGGCCAAACCAATTGTCGCTAGGGCTTGTTCGTCTTTTTCGGTCCAATTTACAGGAGCAGGGTTCGGCTTCTGTTCATTGACGACCTTCCAGCAACCTTCTTTGGTCAGAAGCAACTTCATTTTGAAACTCCAGTTGTCGAAATTCGAGCCGTTCAACTTCGGGAAACACACCATCCGATCGCCCATTTTGATCTGCTACTCCTGGATTCGTCAACTTCAAAAAATCTTCAACAACCTTGTTCTTGTTCCGGATTCACAGCCCTGGGCCCATAACCTCTTGGAAGGCAAGTGTGGATTTGAACCCGGCAAGTAAAACTGAGACTAACAATTGATAATGTCTGTATTTGTTGAAGGTTTGAACGAGAATGAATTACTGTGTGAACATTACAAATGTCTTCAAATAACAAATGACTGCTGCGATTGAACAATCTCAGGTTGATCATACGATAGCACTATCCAATACCTGAAGCATTTCCAGCAGACATCTCTGAGAGAATCTCTAAAAAAAATATCTGGAAAGGTTCCCTGAAGGCATCATTAAAAGGATCTCGCGAGCAATCCCGAAAAATAACAGGATAAACTTCTAAATATCTGAAAGAATTTCTAAAAGGATCGAGGGAATACTTTAAAGAATGCCAGAAGGAATCCCGAGAGAAATCAAACTTCGGAAGGCAGAAATAAATCTCGCAAGGAAAGTACCTACTGTAAAGGAAACGTGGGAAAAATCAATGAAGGAATCCTGGAATTCCTGGAGAAATCGCTGAAGGAATTTCGGAAGGTAACCCACGAAAATTCCTGGAGGAATCTTTGATGCACTTTCGGGAACTGTTCGTGAAAGAATTCTGGAAGGAATCCCGGAAGAAGTTTCTGAAGGAATCTCTGAATGAAATTATGGAGTAAAACCTGATAGAATGTCGGAAATTTTTTTCTGAAGAGATCCCAGGAGGCATCAGTAGAATTCTAGAAAGAATTACTGGAAGAATCATTGACAGAATCCCGGAGGAATCCCTGAAAGAATCCTGAAGAAATACCGGGAAAGATCAATGAGGAATCCATGGAAGAATATTGGAAGGAATCTTTTGAAGAATTCCAGAAAGAACGCCTAGAGGAATCCTTGATAGAACCGTTAAGGAATTCTAATAGAAATCTCTGAAGAAACCCCAAGAAGGATCAATTAAGGAATCCCGGAAAAACCCGAAAGGAATCACGGAGGAAATCGTTGAAAATCTAGAGAAATAATGCCGGAAGAAATCCATAAAATAATTTCGGGAGAATCAATGTCGGGAAGAATCTCTAAAGGAATCCCTAGAAGAAAATCCAATTGGAATTGAAAAGAATCCTGGGAAAATCAATGGAGGTATCCTTGAATGAATCCCTTAATGAAACTTGGGAAGAAACCCTTGAGGAAACCCAAGGAAAATCGCTGAAGGATTCCCGGAAAAATGCTTGAAGAAACCCCTAAAGAATCCTGGGAAAAATCGATGAACAAATTCCGGGAGGAATCTTTGAAGCAAACCCAGGAGACATTTTTACTACCAGGAGACTATTTTTATTCTGCAGTGAATTGTTCGCCATGAACGAAATAAGGATCTTTTGAATAACTTCTCCAAAGACAGTATGTTGAAAAATTGTGTAATTTCCAAGACATACACTTCTGAAGTAGGTAACGTCATATAAATGAAGAAGCAAGTTCACGATATTCTATTCCCGGTGTTCCAGACTACAGTTACACACTATGATAAGATCTACAGGTAATCATTTACAAACATCTAAGACTAAAACAAATCAAAAAATAAATAACACTCACCTTCAGCGGCCTCAAATGCGGTGCCAAGTCCTTGACCAGCATCTGGCTGCACAGAGGCAAATCCGTTAGGTTTGCCGGCGGTATGACCGTTCCATTCTCCAGCACCAACGGCACCGGTGCACCCTCGCACTGGGCACTCAAGTTCTGCAGCTGCAGGGCCATTTCCTTCTGCTCGTGCGGCGTCAAATGCTTCCACATGGTCTGCAGCAGGAAGGTCATGTGCCTGGTGGCGAGAGCGGACTGTCCAAGGCGGCGGGCCGTTCCGACCATCTGCTGAAGCAGGTCAATCTGCAGTACCGGCCAGCCCGTGTTGTTTTCCAGCACTTCGTGCGGTTCGAGGGAGAGTTTATGACCGGAGAAGCTCTCCAGCATCAACCGGTAGCTTTGACCCCAGTCCGGGTTCGTGTTGCTAACGGCCACATGGCGCCAGGCGGCAAGCCTCTGACAGAAAGCAGCCTTTCGGTTGTATCCAATCTTCTGGTACAGGTCAGTGAGGACTTCAAACCTTCGAACCCGCTGCTGTTCGCTCATGTTCAGGTTGATATAGAGTACGTTTTGGAGAAACATGGCCACATCCAGATTTTTTCCCTGTTCAATACAAATTCTGGCCGCCTTAAGCGCTGCTTCCGTTTCAATGATGCCGGCATTTCGATACTTGCTGTAGTTGATGATGGCTTCCCGATAGCGGGTCGGGATCTCTTCCGGTTGAAGGATGTTGGGAGGAAACTTTTGAGCAGCTGCTGATTTGTTCACCAAGGTTCCGGAGTCCGTCAGGGAGGATGAGCTTCCGCTAGCCGTACTTCCGCCGGATCCAGAGGAAAATGTTGAACTGATGGAGGAGGCAGAAGAATTTGATGACGCTGAAGCTTTATCGGGAATCGAAGAGGTTTCCGAGTTAAGATTAATCATCATGTCGGATTTTTTCTGCTTGAAGTTACTTCCATTTGTTGAGTCACCGTTGTAGCTATTGGCCAGTAACTGGTTCCGAGCAAGATTGTACTTCTGCGGAGAGGATGCGTTTTCCTGTAGACTAGAGTTTCGTTGAATAGACATCGTGTAGCGAAAGTTAGGGTAAAGTAGGATCGCAGAAGCAGCGCAGAGACCTTCGAAGGCAGCTCCCAGCCAAAGCGAATCACTTATGGCACGTAGGGTTTCACTAGCCGAGTGAAACAGATTCAGTGATTCGGCCACTAGGCCAGCCTGGAGCGTCAGATCTCCCAGATGCTTCGTCATGCGACCGATGCAGCGTTTTTTGTTGTTACGACTTTCCAAATCCAGTCCAACGAAATCTTTCTTTTCGAACGGTGCCAGCAGCAGCGGAACTTTGTCAATCTTCTCTCGGGTCTTCTCCAGACGCTTCAACTCCAAAATGTAGTACAGAGAGGTAATGAATTCTGAAATCTTGGTCTCCAGATTCGAGCAGGGGTCGTTCTCCGGGTAGCAAAAAGCTCGACTTTTGAAATTGGACGGCGTTTGAAAGCAGTTTTCGATAGTGGCATCTTTCTTCTCCTCCAATCCGCCGGCAATCCTCTGCAACTCTTCGACACTCGGCCCGAACAGCAAACATCGCGAGTCGAACAGCGTATTGGTGTATTTGACCTTGAGAGATTCGTGAACCCGGCACAGCTCGTTGAGCTCATTCTGGTTGTCGAACTTTCCGACCGTTATCAGGCCCAGTAGTCTACGATGGGTTTGAAAGTCACCCCAGTCGTTATTCTCGACCGGGTGGTCTCTGATGTAGCGAACCCAGATGTCTCGCGTCAGGCCGGATGAGTCTAGAAAAATGGAGGAAGGTATCATGAAAAATGGGAGTTCCTCTGTCTAAGACAGTCAAATGTTTTTTTTTTATTATTATTCATAACAAGATTTTTAGCCCAGTGCTAATTTAAATGTTTCTGAGAAATTTCTACTTATCTACGCTGTCTCTGGAGTTTTTTTTATTATTCATAGTTCATCGACCGAAGCTAGTGGAATTGCACAGAGAAACAACAGATGGGACTCAAGATTACCACAGTTTCTTCAATGTACACGTTCCGAAAGCTCAATCTTTATTGGGCCAATAACGGCACCGGCCACGTCCTTACGGTCAACCAGGAAAGGGAAGGAATTTTAGTTCAACAACTGTTGCTACAAGAGGTTGTATATACTACAATGTCCTCCACATTTTGGTTCGGTTTGGTAGATCTTTCGCCGTAACGCAACTCAAAAAGGTTATCTGCCCACGCCACGGGCTCCGTTAAAGATCAAGCATATTTTTAAACCCCCTCAACATTTCATCCCACAGCACGGGTCGCCTGACACCTTGGATTGGGGTTACCTGTTTGGTGGACTTTTACCCCTGGAACAGGGGGTCCGTAGTGCTATTCTATTTAAGCCGGAAACTACACGGCCAGGGTGGGAGAGATATATAGTTACATATATCAAGATTCACTTTGATCAGCAATGCGATCTAATCAACCGTAAATACCGGCGACAGATTTAAAAACTTATGGCATAAGTTTATCTAATGTAATGCTCAAATTTATGAAAAAGGTACTATGCGGCTACATAATTCACAAATTTATGAAAGCAATGCCTTTGTCAAAAAAAAAACAATTCGCTTATGAAAATCTACGATCTCGGCACTAGAAACGGTAGTTCAAAAGATCGAAAAAAACACTTAATGCTAAAGAAATTGCTCTTGTAGCTTTTCTTGATATTGAGGGCGCATTCGATACACGGACAGAAATGTTATCTTGCTGATATAACTTTTTTCATAGTTATTTCAAGCTTCGAAGATATACTTGGTGTGATTGCTTCAAATAGTTGTTCCACAATGAAGTGATCTTCACACCAAGCAAAATGTTTCGTTTAAATCCACATCCTTGAAGATCAACCATGAAATGCTTAAACCTGCTTAAATGCTTTAAAAAACATTTGAACAATTTTATTTATCTGCTTAAATCAAACATCCGATGTACTGCCTATGATCGCATATCAATCCCATATTTGCTTTGCTGGATTGCCTATTCATATGAGAAAGTTATGTAATCATAGGCAGTATAGTTCTTCAACCCTCAAGTTGAAGGTCAAGTTAAGCATGATCATGCTTGAATCTATTATGACAATAAATGAACTGTAAAACCATCAACCACACATATTGTTGATGTATGCATAATATGGTTGAATCAAACATATTTCTTGCTCCAATCAGACCTTAAATGTTGTTTAATACAAGCTTTAATTATGATACAATCTCAAAAAGGATTATATAAAAGTCAGTGCACTTGTTTGGGACCGTAATATGATTGACATGACTTTATTTTTATTTCTTCGTGTAGCACTGCTAGTCGACAGGGTCAGCAAAGTTGAGGAGAAATTTTGACCAAGGGAAACAACTATGCATAAATCCTACAGAAACTTTCATTATTCCTTTCATCAAACGGAAGAAGGTCCTATTGAAACCCCTTTTTACCCTTCTTACACCCATAAGAAGGGTATAAATACCGCTTGGAAAACCGATTTTCGATCCGAGGCCCGCAGGGCCGAGTCACATATACCAATCAACTCAGCTCGACGAATTGAGCAAATGTCTGTATGTGCGTGTGTGTGTATGTGTGTGTGTGTGTGTGTGTGTGTGTGTGTGTGTGTGTGTGTGTGTGTGTGTGTGTGTGTGTGTGTATGTATGTATGTTACAAAAAAATGTCACTCACGGTTCTCAGCCGTCTGTTGACCGATTTGAGTTCTCTTGGAAGCAAATGAAAGCTACTACATCCTAGTAGAACGCTATTGAATTTTATTTTGATTGGACGTTCGGTTACCGAGATATCTTTTTCAAGAGTGCTAGGGAATAGTACAACTTCATTATTTTAGATATTTTTGACAAAGTGTATCGCCATAAATTTCTCAGCCGTCTATCAACCGATTTGGGTTCTCAAGGCCCCAAACGAAAGCTACTACATCCTAGTAGAACGCTATTGAATTTTATTGTGATTGGACGTTTGGTTACCGAGGTATCTTTCAAAGAGTGCTAGGGAGTAGTACAACTTAATTATTTTAGATATTTTTGACAAAGTGTATCACCATGAATTTCTCAGCCATCTATCAACCGATTCGAATTCTTAAGGCCCCAAACGAAAGCTACTGCATCCTAGAAGAACGCTTTTGAATTTCATTCCGATTAGACATTTTGTAACCGAGATATCTTTCGGGGAGTACTATGGATTAATACAACTTATTTTTTTAAGAGGTCTTTGACAAAATGCTTCATAATAAATGAATCAGCCGTGTGTCAATCGATTTGAGTTCTCTCAGCACCAAATGAAAGCTACAGCATCCTAGTAGTATACTATTAAATTTCATGCCGTTTGGACATTTTGTTTCCGAGATATCTTTCCAGGAATACTAAGGAGTAATGAAATTTACGCTTTTGAGCGATTTTTGATAAAATATATCATAATAAATTTCTCAGCCGCCTGTCAACAGATTTTGAATGATCATATTTGGTTTCTCAAGTTATACATGAAAATGCAATTGCTACAAATACAGAAAAACTACTATCTCTTTGTAATATTTCAGCTTAATAACGCAATTGGCAATAAACAGTAGCAAAAATATCATGGAATGTATGTAGGAAAAGCCTTTTTTATGATCAAATTTGGTTTCTCAAGTAAGCTCTACATGAAAATGCAATTGCTTCAAATACATAAAGGCTACTATCTCTTTGTAATATTTGAGCTTAATAAACGGTAGCAAAAATATCATGGAATGTTTGTAGGAACAGCCTTTTTATCCTTCTTATACTCACGGTTCTCGGCCATCTGTCGACCGATTTGAGTTCTCTTACAAGCAAATGAAAGCTACTACATCCTAGTAGAACGCTATTGAATTTTATTTAGATTCGACGTTCGGTTACCGAGATATCTTTCAAAGAGTGCTAGGGAGTAGTACAACTTAATTATTTTAGAGATTTTCGACAAAGTGTATCACCATAAATTTCTAAGCCGTCTATCAACCGATTTGGGTTCTCAAGGACCCAAACGAAAGCTACTGCATCCTACAAGAACGCTTTTGAATTTCATTCCGATTGGACATTTTGTAACCGAGATATATTTCGAGGAGTACTTTGGAGTAATACAACCTAACTTTTTAAGAGGTTTTTGAAAAATGTTTCATAATAAATTGACCAGCCGTGTGTCAATCAATTTGAGTTCTCTCATCAGTAAATGAAAGGTGCAGCATCCTAGTACTATGTTATTGAATTTCATTCCAGTTTTCAGTTTTCGAGATATCTTTCGAGGAGTACTTAGGTTTAATAAAATTTACGCTATTGAGAGATTTTTGATAAAATGTATCCTAATAAATTTCTCAGCCGTCTGTCAACCGATTCGGTTTCTCTTAGCATCAAATGAAAGGTACAACATCCTCTTCCATTTTTTTTTGAATTTTATTTTGATTGGACATTTAGTTACAGAGATTTTTTTTTGAATAGTATTTGGGAGTAATCTCAATAAATTCCTTTTATATTATTACACTAGCTGTCCCGGCTAACGTCGTACTGCCTGTCTACTGTGTTTTTTGGCATAAAGCTTTATAGGGACGTTCCCCGCAAAGTCACCTGTATGGGAGCCCCCCGTTCCAGAGACTGGAGAGGTCTCAGACCAAGCTAAGAACCTTCCCCGGCCCCAGCAGCATCCACATACAAAATTTCACGCCGATCGGTTCAGTAGTTTCCGAATCCATAAGAGTTTGACAGACAGACAGACAGACAAAAATTCATTTTTTGCTTGCTGTCTTACATGAGCTACAAATGATAATGCAAATGGCTCCAGGTCTAATTGAAGATTTTTTAACAATATATAAATACCACAGTCTTTTCTTGACATGACTATCCACTTATGAAGTGAACGTGTGACCATTCCGCCACGGGCCTCGGCTATTTTAATCCGTTTTTATACCATAAGAACAAGTTTCATTGAAAAACATCGTCATCAAAACATAACCGCCCAATGCTAAACGTACTGTGCTTGGCCGGGCAATCACTAGGTGGCAGTAGTGAGCAAACGTCTAACAGAGCCAGAACAGCGAGTGATCAATCGTCCTATTACCGAAAATTTGAATCAACTGTTAAAAAGGTGATCGATGGAAAGCGAGCGGAGTGTGACGTCTGTTTCTCTGTGCCATAACCATGGGTCCCAAGTACTTTGGATCTAATTTATTCAACTGATAAAGAATATTTGACAAAGTGTATCTTGATGATTTTCTTACCCATGTATTAATAGATTGGCAGTTAACAAGAGATACAATATTCCAGAATATGTAAGCTTTTGTTTAAACATTCCATGCAAGATTCTAGGAGATTCTGGCTGGCATTTCTGGTAGTTGAGCCCATGGTCTATGATTCTATTATGGAAAGCAATATCTACAATATTTTCTAGAATGACCAAAAATCACAATCATACATACGAATAATACAACAATAATTTTAATAAGTGTAAGAAGGGTTCTGCTCACCATAGGTGGATTAATTCAGGTTTTTAATCAAACACCTAGGGAGAATACACTGTGAAACCCGGAGCAACTCTGAACAATTCTGAGTAACTATTTCTGTTCGAATCCATTCAGAAACGTCTCTGAAACGCGGAAAATCGGGCAATACTGTTCGATTTTCCTCTGGCATCCGACAACACTTGGGGAAAATGAGAGGAATCCAGAGAAATCCAGAAGAATGGTTAGCAACACTCCGAAAACAAAATGACTCTTGTTATATCTGTTTTGCCCCTAGCCAAGCACAACTATTTTATTCAAGTGAAGTAATATATCTAGGTGTCATACTCGACGCAAAATTGAATTGGAACTCTCATCTCCAATCAAACTTTCCTTGTGGTGTGTTCAATTCTTCCAGTCAGAAATGGGAGAAAGGTGGATTCAGTGTTCCAACAGGCTCTATAAATTTATTTACAGATGGTTCGAAAAGGCTCCGAAAACTATGCTCCTAAAACAAAAACCACTGTCCACTTAGAACAGTGGCCCACAGTATTTCAGGCGGAAATATATGCAATATTAGAATGCGTGTTATTATGCCTGAGGAGAAAGCAAAAGATTAGCAAAAATATGTATTTTCTCTGACAGCCAAGCGGCACTATTTAAAGTCGCTTAATAAATACATTTGTAACTCAAAGCTAGTGTATGAATGCATTCTAGCTTTGAAAAACTTAACCATACGCAATCGAGTATACCTATATTTTACTCCAGGACATTCGGGTCTAGAGGCAAATGAGATTGCTGATGAGCTAGCCAGAAATGCATCTAATGAAAGGTTCATTGCCCCTGAGCTCTTCTGCGGGATCTCAGACTGCTCTGTAAAAATGGAACTGAACAAATATATGGTCAGTAAAATCACATCAAACTGGAATGCACTTCCCCATACGAGCCAACTCTAACTACAAAAGATCGGACTCGGTGCAATCCAAACCTCAAATTGTCGCTTCTATGACGAGGAGAGAAAAACATCCGAACACATTCTCTGATATTGCACTTACCTATCGTAGGTTCAAAGTTTTCGACAAGCCCTCCTTAGAGCCTGCTGACATATGAATCTTATCCTCCAAGGACGTGGTTAGCTTTATAAAGCTAGTCTCGCCAGAATGGGGGAATCACCATTGGCGGAGCCAGCTTTTTCTTTTTTCTTACTCACTCTCCTAAACACACACGAGAAAGAGCGAGATGAAAGAGGCAAGCTGCAAAACGATGATAAGGCCGATGGTTCTTTACGGCAAACCTAATATCCGGAAGGTCACAAAAGCAGGAACGATACGATGGGCAGGCCATGTTGTGAGAATGCCGGACAAAATCCCTGCAAAGCTGGTGTTTGCAAGAGATCCGGATGGCACAAGAAGACTTAGAGAGCAACCTTCAAGATGAACGGACCAGGTGCATAACGATCATGGAAATGTGGGACGCGGCCGAAGATGGGGAACTGCAGCCACGAAGCGAGTGGTGTTGCGATGGAATTGTTGATTCAGTTTTTTTTTTTGTAATAACGGGTTAAAACTACATAAATTTATGAATTCTGCCAATATAAACAGAAAATATCAATCAAGTTGGATTTCATTGAAATTTAGAAAAAAAAATGATAACTATAAATAATAAATCTTAGAAATTGGTAGCATTGTTTTTGTAAAATTCAATCCTTTCCGAACAGAATTCAAAAACTTCGTTCAAATAGGTAAATGTTTTCATTATACTCCCAGTCATCCTTTCAATTGATTCATTGTGTTTTAGCACTTGTTCTGTTCAATCGCGGAGGTTGTCCGTCTAAGCTACACGAATTTCTCTAATTGATCGAGCCCAATGAAATTCATCCAAAAGGTTTTCTCGACGGTCGACGCCCCGTTTGCTGACGCCCATCCCTTGCTCATATTTACCCGGTATTTTGACGTTGTTTATCCGCTGGATCCGCTCGAAAACGCGCTGTAGCGATCGAGGCTTCAGAGGACCGATTCCACGCACCAGTATCAGCAGACAACCGTGATGGTAGTGATGCTGCTCGTAGTCGGGATGCGCCATTATCGGATCTCCTGGTCCTTGCGATAACATGTAGCTTACAGAGGATCTCATTTAATCTTCATTTAATCGCACTTTTGTGTTGATCCCTTTCACTCTTCCGTTTCTTCCACAATCACGACGCGCAATTCCGGGAACAAACCAGCGCAGTTCCGGAACCACGGCTCTAAAGGGCCTTGTTTTTATTACTCCATCATCGCAGCAGAAGAAAGCTTCTCGCGAGTAGCTCTTTCACTTTGACACATCATCTTTTTCGTCTTGCTGGCTGGCTGTATGTACGGTTGTCCTCTGCGTGTGTAGCTTCGCGATACGCCTTCTCGTCGTCCGCCGTCGCCACTTGCCACCAGCTTTCGCGTATATTATCGCAGTTCCTGCTGGTGTTGTTGTTATTCGGCTGCTGCAGAAACTTCTCACGACGACTGGCTGCGATGGAGATGCAATCAAAACAATGCCCACTTCAAAACTGACGATTTTGTAATCCGGAAAAACGTCCGTACTGCGAACCGATACCCGAATCTGCACTAGATCAACCGACTACACTACGAAATGCACACTTTTCACCGGAATTTCCCCGATAATTAGCACTTTTTAATGAGATCTACGCAGAGACGATGCAGATCAGCTTGGAAAAACTTTTGTCACAATCTCTGCAAAAGAAAAGTATGCAATGACAGTTGGGCGTTACGTTGCGCAAAGGAAAAGAAAAGAAACAAAACAAAAAAGTGTCATGACGCAGACAGACGTTACGAAGCGTTAGTGCCTGCCAGTGTGGTTACCACAGATACCGGTAGAACAGATGAAATTCTCGAATCAGTTGGACTTGGTGGAAACTTTTGTGGAAACTATTGCGCATTTCCCACCCCACTGGACCCCTTTCGCAGTTATAACTATAGTATAAGTGCGGGATCGTGAATAAAACTGCGATTAAGCATCGAATCGTTTCGGTGTCTTCTGCGCACTTATTCAGCACCTTGTAATGCATAAGTGCGCAGACACGATTCGATGCAAAATCGCAGTTTTATTCACAATCCCGCACTTATACTAACTGCGAAAGGGGTCCAGTGGGGTGGGAAGTGCGCAATATAGTTTTCACTTCGTAAATACGTACTGCGCAAAAAGATAGGACAAGTAATGGTCAAGTAATGATTCCGCTTCACAATTAAAGTGTAGTACGCACCTGAAAAGTACTGTGGAAAAGGATAGGACAAGAAACGGTTAAGAAATTATTTCGTTGTCAAAATTTCTTGAGCGGTCCGCAGCTGAAAAGAAAAATGAAAATTGTGTAACGCTCGTAACGCCTGCCGGGCAAATCAAATGGAGCTGTCACTTTTCCTTGCGGAAAAATGTTCCGTTCAATGAGCCATTTTACGAGACGTTTCGGATCAGCTGATCGCTCATTTCATGAATGAAAATTTGACAGGAGGTTGCGCCCAAGCCCGTGAGTGTTAATATCAATATCAACACTGTTGTCGTTTCGTAAAATAGACTATAGGAGGCAATCAGTGAAGTACTAGATTGAAAGTAGTGAGCTGAATTTTTGTATGGTGAGAAGATCGATTCTCCATTTCTGCAATGAAATGGTGCAAACAGCGTGGGTTATATGATTTCTTGCCTAATTTTATGCTGGTTGAGCAAAAGTTTGGGTAACTGTGCTGTTATATTATTGATTTCTTGCAACTTCAACAACACAGTTCTAGATTGAGTTTAAATAAGGGCGAAAGTAACATGAGAGAGTTCTCTTCGTCGACTCTCTCTTCTTCAAATTAAAGTGACAAGATGCAAGTATGGTTCCACTTTTTGGTCATAAATCGCTAGGTTGTGATGCAATCTAGCGTCTAAGCGAGCGTCTAAGTGTAAAAAAGTTCGATTGAATTTGCATCTTGTCACTTTAATTTGCAGAAGAGAGAGTCGATGAAGAGAACTCTCTCATGTTACTTTCGCCCTTATTTAAACTCAATCTAGAGTTACCCAAACTTTTGCTCAAACAGCATCAAATTAGGCAAGAAATCATATAACCCACGCTGTTTGCACCATTTCATTTCAGAAATGGAGAATAGATCATCTCACTATACAAAAATCCAGCTCACTACTTTCAATCTAGTACTTCACTGATAGCCTCCTATTATTCCCCAAGGAAAACTGACATTTCTTCCCATACTTATCAGTTGTCAAAATTCCTTTGGTAATTAGAGGGATTTTTTCTTGAGTGCTTTTCTTACCAGGTGCATACTAGGCTTAAGTCTAGTACGCACCTGGTAAGAAAAGCACTCAAGAAAAAATCCCTCTAATTACCAAAGGAATTTTGACAACTGATTAGTATGGGAGGAAATGTCAGTTTTCCTTGGGGAATAACTGAACGGAACATTAAATGTACTAGTAAACTAAATCAAAATCAAATGGAAGTGTCCAAAATATACACGCGTAACGGACTGTCCAAATTACCTGAATCACCCTATTTAATCCGTTCCCCTTTTCTCGGCCACACGGAACCAGAAATCAACCCAAATATAGGTTCTTTTCACTCATATCGGCTCTTCCGTGCGAGAACCCAAATTTGGCTATACCGCGTTAAAGCTCTGAGTGGGTAGTTTCCGTTTGATGCCGGCAGAAAATTGCAACCCATCGCAAAGTTCTTTCTACCTAGCGTTAACTTTCGAAGTACCCTAGTGGGTTGAAATAAACCCACTTTTGGGTAAACGACAAAGAACCCAAATTTGGCTTCTCGCACGGACATTTTCGGCTAGGTAGCTGCTTCTCGCTTTGTTTTTGACAACAATGCGAGCGGGAGAGCGAGAAAACAACCCACTGCTGGGTAAAAAGATCAAGCGGTATACTTATTTTTGCGTTCTTTTGACGTATTTTTTAGGTAATCTGTTTTTTCCGTGCAGGCGTTACTTTTTCTGGCGAAGTACTAAACGCACCTCACTCGATTGTTTTTGTTTTCAAATTTTTGTGTGGTGTCTTCAGGCGGTTTCCGCCGCGAATTTTGTCGATTTTCCGGTTTGTTCAAATTGTGTACGTTTTTTCGTGGAAAGTATTCAGTAAAATACTTCGATCTGCCTATGTTCCCATATAATACTTCATCATGAAGCGCCACGCGCAGTGCCCGATCGCCAAAGCGAAGAAATTCACCTCGCCGAATCTCGCGTACGTCGAACCGCTGCCGGTGGAATCGCGCGAAACCGCGCCGAACGAACGAATCGTTGCCCTCTTCACCGGTCTCACGGTGGAAGTGTGCGACCCGGTCGCAATCGAAAAGCTTTCCCTGGGGGGATGCTTCGGTCAGGGAACTTTGTCACGGTCGTTTCCCAAGTCGGTACGGGAGCCAGGTTCGAAAAATAAAGAGGAAGTGATCCGAAGGCGTGTGTTGGAACGACGGGAAGAGTGGCGCCGGAAGTATGGGACTGTTGGGGGTTCTGGGAGGGTGCGTGCGTTAGAAGATGAAGTGGAGGCGCAGCTGACGAGTGGGGCCATTGCGCCCTGGCAGCTGAAATTTGCTGTGGTGGAAAAACGAGTGGATCCGTTTCCTGTTGCGGAGTATTTGAGTTTGATGTTTGAAGAATCGTTGTTTTTAGTGAGGGAGTTAAAATGTCTCGAAGTGCGGACGTTGGATGGTGTTGTGATAGCTGAGAAAGATTTAATAGAAAGGTTCTCGAAGCTGAATAGGAATTTCCTAGCTTCGTACGCGGGATACCTGTACATGAAGTCCAAAAACTGGATCATCAAAAGCGGGCTTAAATTTGGTGGCGACTTCAGTAAGTATAATAGCCCTCCTTCAAAACATTTCCACTCGTTGAACTCTCATTAGGATTAGGACGCCTGGGATTTTTACAGAAGCTTCTTCTGGGAACTAACCGGGAATTAAATTCTGTCCATTTTTGAATGTTTTCTGGAATTTCTACAAAGATTTCTTCAGTAATTTCTCCAAGAACTTATTCTGGGTTTAAAGAAATTCTCTTCAAATTCCTTCAAGAGTTGCTTTTTCAGTTTCACCACAATGTTGACTCTGAAATTCCTCCAGGAGGTCTGCCAAGGTTTTCTTCAGAATTTCTTGCAGGAATTCTTCAAGATTATTTTTTCAAATACCTCCAGAAATTTCTTCTTATATTCGTTCAGGAGTTTCTTCTAAGGTTTCCCCAGAAATTATTTCTGTAGTTCCTACAAAAGTTTTTCTAGGGTTTCATCAGTAGTTTCTTCTGCAATTCTTCCTAGAAATCTAAGACTCGTCAAACTATTCCCTCAGGAGTTTCTACTGAAATTTCTATAGTGGTTTATTATGGTATTCATGCAGGAGTTACTTCTGGTATCTCGACCTTAGATATTTACAAGAGCTTTACTGCATTCTCTCTATAATCACATATCTTAGAACGCTTCCTCCAGAAGTACCTTCTGCAAATCCTTTGATAGTCTCTCTCTTCTAATAACCGTCCAGAAGTTCCTTCTTATAATAATCGTTTCTGGGAATCCCCCAGAAGTGCCTCCAATATCAGTAGACATTACTAGAATACAAAGAGCATTTTCTAGAGGAATCCTTGAAGAAATTTCTGAAGGAATCATTGCAGAAATTCCTGGAATAACTTCAAAAGGACTCCATTCAGGCATCCCTAGAGCAGTGGTTTTCAACCTTTTTTAATGTGTGCACCCCTTTTGGATTTTCCCGAACAAAGAACAGTTTCAAAACAATAATCTGGAGCTTAACATTTGAAAATTAACCTTAAATCAATGCAAAACTTGCACATATACAATTTTAACAAGAGCTGGCGTTAACAAAACACATCTCTGTTATCTCCTTTCCGATGCTTCGATATTAAATATCTGCAGCAACGTTTGAAAACCCTGATTCCTACAGATATGTGGTCACAAATGGCAATACAACTCACAAGGTCATTGGTAAATGTTGGAGTACGACACATAAATATGAGAACTCACACCTTGTTCGGAGAAGTCTTTTGCGATTGTATAGTTCATCCTGGAATTGATCGGAAACATTCTCAACTGCAAAAGCTAGTGATGATTTGAGTATATGTTGACTCTTTGAATTAACAACTTTATTCATTTGGCCCAAAGCGATGCTCAAAGATGTCGGTAGCGTCTTGGAAGCAAGTTAACAATGAATACTTTTCAAAAAACATAAGATAATATTTTTGGGCGGGCAAATCCCCCCTAAAAGGACGAAATTCCCCCCTAGGGGGGAATTCCCCATCGGTTCACACTTAAAACAGAATGCCGAGATCGGCTGTGCAAATCTCGGTTAAAGTTCATCTGCTGAAATCTCGGCTAAACGCTTGACGTTTAATGTTTATTGCCAGCGGTACCCATGGGTACTGCTATGAATAAACTTTAGTTTTTGCTGATATCTCAGGTAATATGCGATTGCCGAGCGCTCGGCTGTGCGAATCTCGGCAAAAGAATGGAAATTAGCCGAGCTCAACTGAGTGTGTTGAAAACCAGTGCCCTAGAGGAATGCCAAGAGAAACTGCTGGAGAAATCCTTTGATATATCCACTTGAAATTCCGCCAGGAATGTCTGTTAGAAATTTGTGCTAGGATTATTTTATGGATTCCTCCAAGAATTCCGGCGGAAATTGCTCTGGTGATTCTTTTAGTGATTTCTTTAAGGATTCTTTCAGGAATTTTTCAAGGGTTTGCGGCAGGAATTGCTCGAAGAATCCCAGCAATACTTCTTGGATGATTCCCAACACGAATGCATAGATAAATCCCAGCAGCATTCCAGAATAAAGAATCTGAAAGGATTTCCAATAATAATACGAACTGTAACAGTCTGCAATTACGACTGAACTAAACTTTATTCAACAATTTAAATTACAACATAAATAATCAATCAACAGCTATTCCTTATCAACAAAACACGAAACAGATCTCCAATCTTCCGAGTCCGGCTCCCCTATCTCATTATCGTTCTCAGACGAATCAGTCTCACCGGCTTCAGAGAGAGTAGATCTCAGTACAGAGAAACGTAGAACAGGATTGAATCTAGGACGGGATTTCGGTGTTAAGGAGGTTCTAGCCGTTACAGAGTAGAAATTCTTAGATGGTTCTTTAGAGAAAAAAGTCCCTGAAAAAAAAATCTCTGGGAAAATTTCTGGAGGAATCAATAGAGAAGTTACTGCAGGAAAATTCTTGGAAAAGTCCCAAGAGAAATTCGTGGAAAAATCCTTGGTAATATCTTTGGAAGAACCACATGAAAATTTTTTGGAGGAAACTCAACAGGCATTCATGTGGAATTTTCAAGAGGAATGTATAGAGAAATCTCTTGAAATATCCCTGTAGAAATCATAGATAGAGTTTCTGCAAGAATCCCAGTGAGCATTCCTGGAGGATTACCTAGAGGAATTCCTCCAGATTCCTCTCTTAGGAGTTTCACTTAGAATACCAGCACAAATTCATGCTAGGATTCCTTCAGATGTTCCTACCATGATTTCATCAAGAATTCTTGCTGGGATTTATAAATCTATTTTAGTTGGAATTTATTCAGTATTTGCTTTTAGGAACCCTACAAGTATTCCTGGAGAATTTCCAAAAAGAATTGCCTGAGAAATCTCAACAAGACTTCCGGGTGTCTTCCGCCAGAAAACCAGCACTCATGGAGCAATCCTTGTAGAAATTCCTGAAGGAATCACAGCAAGACATTCATTGGCGTAGCTAAGATTTTTTCCTGGAGGAGGCCCAGGGGGGGCCTGACTTCAGATGAATTTTAAGCGGGATGGGCGCCCGATATGTGAATATGCAAATTGGTATTGTAGTAAACTATATTTCATTTCATTTCATTTTATTTTTCGAGTTATTCTGGAGTTACAAACGTGACATAATTTCATCAGCTGAGATTTGGAGTTCCTTGCAGCAGCTTAGTAATTCAATATTTAATTAATAACTTTTAGCCTGGAATAAATTTACCATAGAAAAGGAAAAACTATTGAAAAACCCTTTCAAAATTGAGAATAGTGTGGGGATAGTTAAAGGAAAAGTAAAATTCTTATTCTAATATCACAGTCTGCGCGCCGTCAGTTGTTCCAGCAACGGGTTTGCTGAAGTTGCACATCCTAACCAGAATTTGGGAAGTACACGCTGGATCCATTCATCGATGAGTTCCACCTTCGCTAATCTGTGGAGATCTTCAGTGGGGTGAAACGGGTCCAAATTGAGCATCATCTTCAGAAGCCGGTTTTGCTTCGTTTGGAGTTTCTTCCGGTGAGTAGCGGCACAATCGAACCAGGCAGGAAAACCGTACGTCATCGATGGCATGAACACCAATTTGTAGAGAAGTAACTTTGAATTTTTGTCCAGGTGTGAACGCCTGTTGATAAGCGGGTAAAGCATTCTAGTGAGCTTGTCGCATTTGCCCAGAACTTTGTTCACGTGAGTACGAACAATTCCTCCAAGATTTTTTTCCATAGCTTGCTTCAGTGATTCCATCATGGCTTCTTCCAGAAATTCAATCAAGAATTCATCTAGGGATTCCACTAGACATTTTTTCGGGGATTTGTCCTGGGATATCTTTAGAGGTTCCTCTAGCAATTGTTCCAGTGCTTTTTTCGAGGTTTCCTTTATGAATTTCTCCAGAGATCCATTAAGGTATTTCTGCAGGTATTCAGGGATTTCTCCATAGGGTGGGGCGGGGCAAGATGGGTCACCTAAGGATGGATCATCATAACTTTGTAAATACAAATCGTATTGGTTTGTATTCGTCCGCTACTCTTTAATACACTAATTAGCTATGCTAAAAGTCGATAAAAAGTTCCTTATATACAAAATATGTTGTTAAACAAGCAGTTTTAAAAAGTGATCGATTTTGCGCCGTGAAAAAAGTGCGGGGCAAGATGGGTCACCTTTTAAGTAATTCACATTTTCTCAACGAAAAACATCAAAATATAATATTTGTTCCGCATTCATATATGCTCCATACCCATACTGAGTAAACAAGAGCTACTAGTAAACATTTTATAAATTTATTTGGAATATATAAAACTTTACGATTTGAGTGGTCCTAAGGCGACTTGAAAATCGATGTTTTCACTAAAAAATTATCATAATTTTATGTTATAATTTTGAGCGTTCATTCCGCTTGATTGAAGTCATTTATGAGATAGTCTTGTAATAAAAAATAAATAACTTTTGAATGCTCCAAAAATACGTTCAAAATTGAAGGTGACCCATCTTGCCCCGCAGCCGTTTATATGGAGATTATATGGAATGTATCGCATAAGAAAAATGACTAAAAACCATTTTATTTTTTATTTGCAATGAGAGCGAATAACTTTTTAATCAATGCCCCAAACTTTTGTATATTCATGCTGGTCATCTAACAAAATTATTAACATAATCAAAACATAAGTAATGCGCCCGAAAATGGCACTGACCCATCTTGCCCCGCGACCCATCTTGCCCCGCCCCACCCTATATGCCTTCCAGAATTCCACTAGAGATTGCTCCAATAATTACATCTGGAATGATTCGAAGTATTTCTGCAGGAATGTATTCCAGAAAACCTTTTAGAAAATTTTACTTAGAGATTATTAAAAAATACTCCAAGAATAATTCTATTATTGTTTGAAAAAATTGTACAAAAAAACCTTTAGGGATCCTAGTTTTCCTTCAACAATTACTGCAGACATTGATCTCTTCAATTTTTTTATCCAGGAATATTCCTACAAAAATTCTTCCAGGTATTCGCTAAGAAAGTTCTCCTGAGATTCCATAGAGTTCCTCATGGGGTTGCTTCCGGGATTGCTCATCGGGTTTCTTCAGGAATCACTTCGAGTTCCTCCAGGGATTCACCGGAAATTTCTTCTGTTATTCTTTCAAAAACGAATTCCGGGATTATTTCAAAAAATGCCTGCAAGAACTCTTGTTGGGATTCCTTCAGAAACTCCCCCCGGAATTAATCCAGGATTTCAGGATTTCCTCAGGAATTTTAGCGGTTTCTTCAGCATTTCCTTCATGAATTCATCAGAAACTCCTCCTGCAATTCTCTCAGAAATCGAGCATTGTATTTCATCATAAATCTTGAGATTCCTCCAGAAACTCAAACTCCCGGATTTTTTTCAAGAACTATTCCAGGTATTCCTCCTGCCAATCCTCTAGGATTTTATTCAGGCATTTCTCCAGGGACTTCTGCAAGAGTTCTACCAAGAATTTCTACGGAAATTACCCCAGACATTTCCTCAGGAATGCCTCCGGGAATTTATTCTAGAATGGATCCAGGAATTCTTCCAGGGTTTCCTCCATGAATTAATCCAGGAATTTGTTCTCTAGGGTTTCTTCTACACATTCCTCCAGGAATCATTTCATGGATCCCTCCAGAAATTCCACCGATGATTTCTGAAGTAATTCCTGAAAATCCTTCTGGAATTCCTCCTGGAATTCTATGAGAATGAGATGCAGGCTTTGTCCCAATGAGGACGTTATGCCAAGAAGAGAGAGAGATTCCTCTAGAAATCCGTCCAGGAGATATTTCACGGATTCCTCAAGAAATTCCACCAGGAATTACTCTAGGAATATATAAGAAATTCCTTCAGGGATTCCTCTAAGGATTCTTCCGTGAAATTCCTCCAGTAATTCTTCCAGAAATTCCTCCAAGAATTCCTCATGGAATTCCTCCTGGAATTCCTCCAAAAACTCCTCTGGGAATTCTTTTAGAAATTTATCTTGGAATTTCATCAGAAATTTCTCTAATGCTCCAGGAATTACTCCAGGAACTTCTCCAGGGATGCCTCCTTCAGAAATTTCTCCATTAACTTCTCCAGGGATTCCGCCAGGAATTTGTCCAGAAAATTCTCCAGGATTTCGTACCAATTTGTACGATAATAAAAAAAATCCTCTAATGCTCCAGGCATTAGTCCAGGAACTTCTTCAGGGATTCCGCATGGAATTTGTCCAGAAGGTTGTCCAGGATTTCCTCCAGAAATACATCTAGGAATTCCTCCTGTGATTTCTCGCAGAATTCCTCCAGAGATTCCTCCAGGAATGCGTCCAGAAATTCCTCCAAGGATTCATCTAATTTTTTTTTTCTAGTAATTTCTACAGGGATTTCTGATGCGGATTCTTTAGATTTTTTTTCCTGAAATTCTCGCATAATTGCTCTTTGGATTCCTCCAGGAATTCTTCCAGGTATACTTTCAAAAATTTCTGCAGGTTTTGCTTCGAGGATTCCTGTAATGATTTCTTCCGAAATTTCTCTCTGGATTTTTTCAAAAATTCATTCAGCGATAAGTTCAAAAATTTCTGTGATCCGTTCATAATCTTTATCACGGATTCACTCTAGGGTTTTTTTAGGATAACTTGTAGATTTTTTGAATAATTTGAAGGATTTCTAGAGGAATTCCTCCAGCGATTTGTATTGAAATTCTTTTAAATAATTTTAAAGGGACACAGAAGCCAAGAAATTCTTCAAGTAGTCATCCAGGAATTCTTTCACAATTATCTTCGAGAAATCTTTAAGGAATCCAATCATGAATACCTTCAAGATTACCCCTTGCAGCAAAAGCTTTTAAATATATTAAAATTTCCCGGTAGAATTTCAAGAATGTCCAGGAAGATTTTGTGGAGGAATCCTATTAGCTATTCCTGAAGGAATCCAAAAAGGCAATTTTGGAAATGACAGTTGTAATCTCTCGATAGATTCTGTAGAAATTCGAGTGGAATTGCTGGAGGAATCCCCAGAAGGAACACTAGTAAACTTGCCATCATGAGTAGTTACTTCAAATTCCCATCCAGAAAATTCACTCGCCACGCTTATGAACAATTGGATACTATGTAATCAACTCTTATTTCTCAGTTCTTTATCAAAAAGGTCCCCAGTTCTTCCATGCATCGTACATCGTGCTGATCGAACCCCATCGGAAGGGACAGAAGCTTCCAGAATGCTGTCACTATCTGGACAGCTACGACTTCCATGGTTTTAATCGTATAGCTGAAACCACTGCCAAAGATTTACTAGTGCTAGAAATCCATTTCCCGGATGATCTCGATCCAGCTGACTGTGCGGCCGGTCTGGATCGTCTGAAGGAGTTCAAAGTCAGCGAAGTGCTACCAAGGCACCACAACTATGCGGCCAATCGGATCAGTCAACAAGCGAGCACATCCGGCTGTAAGTAGTTTTTGAAACTAGCGTGTGTTTATTCTGAACAGCCACATATATACAGTTTATATTGGGGATGTGTTGGACATCTATCATTCTGCGATATCCGCATTTCCCCCACGGGGTTGAACATTACTTGATACTAAACATACCTATGCCTGACTGTAAAATATCTTGAAAGACAGTCGTCATCGACGTAGTATTCAGCTTGCTGCTCCATAAAACGAAAGAAAAAAAAATAGCAATAAAAACACATTCTCTACTGGGATGGTTGGTCCAGGTTCATGTTCCGAAACTTCTTGGGTATCCCCGTTCGCCGATACTCGCTCCGTTCCGCTAGGTAAATCTCCGTACACTCCGCCTTGAACTGTTCGTCGCTGTACCACCGGAGGGAACACGCCTTGAGGGCTTCGTTCTGTTTCTGGCACTTCATCGCCATCAGCAGGCCGGAACCTTTGCAGCACGCCTCAAAATCCTGGATCTCCGGTGTGCATTTTTCCGTTTTGGCTCGTTCTCGCATTATCTTCGGAATGAGCACTTCCCGTTCGACCTTCCTCAGTCGCCGGTCGTTGGGATCGCCTGTTTGTGATGGGAACTTACATAAGAATGTGGTTCACGCTGCAGCCTCTCCTGAGTTCAGACTTACCCAAACCGTGTGGGCCTCCCTGGTTGACACCGATAGTGTTGGCCGGTTGGTCATGGTCACCGAAAGCCTGTGCCATTGCTTTGAATCGAGAAGAAAACTGAGGATTTCAAACTAGCTTTTTTTCGCGAATGCACGGATTACATGCGCCGAATCTGACGAGGACGGATTCAAAACAAAAATAAAGATTGACGTTTCACTTTACCACACGCTTATTGTGAACCAATCATTTTAAGATATCACCTACCTTAAAGGGCTACTCAATTTATTAACTATTATGGGTATTTGGTCGGCATTAAGTCAGAGGGGACCAAGTAACAAAATTGATGAAAATTATATTTTAAGAAGGCATTTAATTGAGAAATACATTATCAACATGGCACATTCTACCCAATTTGCTTAATGTTACATTAAAAAAAAAAATACATTTTGATTGATCTGCGAAAATCCATTAGGTATAGTGTGTAGTCAGAGTGGACCAAATGCTAGATATCACGAGAATTGAAATAGTTATTTATGTAACGAGTTGCAAAAAGTTGATTTTTTTCAGCACGAGTCGTACATTTATCCAACGAGGCTTGCCGAGTTGGATAAATACGAAGAGTACTGAAAAAACCGAGTTTTGTAACGAGCTCCATACAAAATTTTATGCAATGATTTTTTTCTTAATGCAACCCATTTGAGTTGCATAATGCAACTCAAATGAGTTGCATTATGAACATTATACAACTATTTTTTCATTATGCAACTCATTTCAGTTGCATAATGAACCAGTTCAGAAAAATTGGCCATTATGATACCAAAATGAGTTATAAAAAGTATAAATTATGATACTGAATTGCAATGATTTTTTTCTTAATGCAACCCATTTGAGTTGCATAATGCAACTCAAATGAGTTGCATTATGAACATCATACAACTATTTTTTCATTATGCAACTCATTTCAGTTGCATAATGAACCAGTTCAGAAAAATTGGCCATTATGATACCAAAATGAGTTATAAAAAGTATAAATTATGATACTGAATTGCATAAAAGTATATTTCGGCTGAAATCCAATAATGAAAGAATTCATCATTAAAACGAAATATTTTTCCGAATCGGACGACTCCTCAACGCATTTTCTAATGAATATAGAACAAAATAACACGTGACACCTGGAGATCACCACAGCAGACGGAATCTCAAATCGACCACGTTCTGATTGACGGACGGCACTTCTCCGACATTATCGACGTCAGGACCTATCGTGGCGCCAACATCGACTCCGACCACTATCTGGTGATGGTCAAACTGCGCCCAAAACTCTCCGTCATCAACAATGTACGGTACCGGTTGGCTGACCATACGTCCCGTATTCAACGGGACAGTACCGTTATTGTGACTTTTTAGAGTTGTCCCGTCGTATTGTGGGAAAAGGCCAAAATGTCCCGTATTTTTTTTCGGAAAACGAGCATTCTAGTGTTAACAAAAAAAGTTAAGGTTAGCTAATTAGGATAATGTGTCGACATATTTTCCTATCTTTACTCTTTTCAATGAAACAGATATTTCTTGATTAAGAAATAAAGGTTCATCCTGTTTGAATTTCGAGTTAATATTAATGATTTGATTTGAATTATCAGAAATATTTCCTAAAAGCTTACTGAAATTCACAGTTTAATGGGTTTTTCGTGCTTTTATTAAAATTCTCAACAAGTTTAAAATGTAGTTTGTGAAGGGTCAAGCTATAATTTTGAATTACTTTGTTTAGTATATACCCTTTAGATTCTTCAGCAATTCTACAGAAATTAACTGGAATAAAATGTTAAGTTCTCTATATTTTCTAAGTCAACGAATAATTTATAATGGAAATTATTAAGTGATGTATAAAGGAGTTGAAGATAAACAACATAATAATTCCAAAAATGTGATTTTTTCGGGAGCTTTTATGACATCAACACTTTTTACATGATTAGAGATCTCAGACTTAAAATACGAAAAATGAAAATATCTATTGAAAGAATCTCATTCATGTCTACTAAAATATTAAAAAAAAAATAAAAATAGAACAAACTACGGCTATCATAATGTAATTGCATTCAAAAATAAACATACAGAATGTTTAGCATTTTCAGTCATTCTTCATTTGCAAAAAAAAAACTTTTAGCCAAAAATTATAGAATTAAGAGGCGATGAATAAAATGTACTGCGGAAAAACATCTTATATCTTTGTCTTTTTTTTTTGTTTTATAATAATTTAACTTTTGCACGCTTTAGCTTTTGAAAAATTCGATTGATTCCTTATCAAGTAACAATAACAGCTGAATAACAATTTATTCAGCCAATTTCTTTTGTTTCTTTTGAATCAAGTTTAAGAGCGGCTGATTCGTCTGTTGTACAGCAATAATGTTTGTTACGTTATATTTTAACATAATTTCAAAGATAACTCTAGACGTCTCAAAACTTTGTTTACACTCGCAGATTTTATTCATATGTATTTTGCTTTCATAAGTGTACACAAATTTGTATATCTGAGATCTTTTGGAACATTTTGTATGTCCCGTATTTTATGCTCATGTGTCCCGTTTTTATCGTGTTACTATCTGGTCAGCCTAACCGGCGACCGCCACGGTACAACCTAGAGCGACTTAAACAACTGGATGTCGCCTCAGCATACGCGCAGAATCTCGAGTCCACGTTGCCAGACGAGGGCGAGCTCGATGAGGCCCCTCTAAAGGACTGCTGGAGTACAGTGAAAGCAGCCATCAACGACGCAGCCGAGAGCACCATCGGGTACGTGGAACGGAATCGACGGAACGAATGGTTCGACGAAGAGTGCAGAACGATTTTGGGGGAGAAGAACGCAGCGAGGGCGGTAATGCTGCAGCAAGGGACTCGTCAGAACGTGGAACGTTACAAACAGAAGCAGAAACAGCAGACCCGCCTCTTTCGGGAGAAAAAGCGCCGCCTGGAAGAAGTGGAGTGCGAAGTAATGAAACTGCTGTGCCGTTCCCAAGAAACACGGAAGTTCTATCAGAAGGTGGAAGCAGCACTTCAATCAGCACCTGAACGGCGTAGAGAACGTTGGCACGGGAACCCACGGCAACGGAGGAAGCGACAACACCAGTGCAGCGGAGAACGAAAATGGTCCAACTCCCACGCTGAGGGAAGTTAAGGATGCCATTCACCAGCTTAAAACCAACAAAGCAGCTGATAAGGATGGTATCGCAGCTGAACTCGTCAAGATGGGCCCAGAAAAGTTGGCCACCTGTCTGTATCGGCTGATAGTCAGGATCTGGAAAACCGAACAGCTACCGGAGGAGTGGAAGGAAGGGGTAATCTGCCCCATTCACAAGAAAGGCGACCATTTGGAATGTGAGAACTTCAGGGCGATCACTATTTTGAATGCTGCCAACAAAGTGCTATCCCAGATCATCTTCCGTCGTCTGTCACCTAAAATGAATGAGTTCGTGGGAAGTTATCAGGCTGGCTTCATCGACGGCCGGTCGACAACGGACCAGATCTTTACCGTACGGCAAATCCTCCAGAAATGCCGTGAATACCAGGTCCCAACGCATCACCTGTTCATCGACTTCAAAGCGGCATACGACAGTATCGACCACGCAGAGCTATGGAGAATCATGGACAAAAACGGCTTTCCTGGGAAGCTGACTAGACTGATTAAAGCAACGATGGACGGTGTGCAAAACTGCGTAAGGCAGTGCTTCCCAAACTGTGCGCCGCGGCGCCTGGTGCGCCGTGAGCATCTCTCAAGTGCGCCGCACGCTCTTGGGCCAAAACACAAAGAACAAACTCTTATTTTTGAAGGCAGAATTTTTAGCTGTTTTTGTATTATTTTGTAAAACTAGTGTCAAATCAAACCCTTTTTTGTATTCGATAGGCGCTGTCCATAAACTACGTAGACTTTTTTCCAGCCATCTCAGACCCCCCTCCTCCTCGTAGACTTTTGTTCATACAAAATTTTCGAAATTTGTATGGAGCGTAGACTTTGGCCAGACCCCCCTCTCCCCGTCTCCCCCTAAGATTCTACGTAGTTTATGGACAGGCCCATACCAATGTTTTGGCTTTTTAGTGGAGGACTTCAAAAGAAAGTCATTCAAAGGGGTTTTCCCTCTTTTAAGTTTTCAATTAAATAGTAAATATTCCGGTCTACGAATGTTTTCCGGAATGTATAATGTCCTCATGAAACATTTAGATTTTTACAAAAATTTTATATTTCCGAAATTTTGAAAATTTTCGTGAGTCTCTCAAATTGTTGGACTTTTTATGATTTCGATTTTATCAATAGCTTGTAATTCAAAGTATATATTTCCAGAAAGTTTTGAATCCAGTTGTGAAGTTCTTTCCATAATACTGACATCTATGATTACCAGGTCTTCGTGCTGTGTCAAACGTTTCGGGACGATATTTTTACTTACATATAATAATACACCATTAGTTAGTTTGAATCTATTAGTCTCTATAGTCTATTTCCTCCTATAGACTGGTTTAGCTCCTTATCGTAAAAAATCTGCGACAATTTATGTGTCGATTTCATGCATGATTCTGAAACCGCCCTTTTGAGTTGTTGAGTTGAGTTTTTTGAGTTCCGAATACAAAAACATGACCCCTCACCGTCACTGTCAGCCGTTCTCACAGCTTCTGAACAATTCATTTTTATATCTGATTTCCCTTAAATTTGGTAATCTACGTACTTTATTTAAAAAAATTAAAATTTTTGCAATGCAATCCTTCAGAAATCTAAAATTTGAGTTAAGTTCTGCGAATCTTTAGGCAATTTTTCTTTTTGCCTTTCTCGTACACTAAGTGTACTGGAAAGGCTATATGTTCACTCCAAAAATGACTTTTTGATAGAAGGCCCGGAGGGTCGAGTCACATATACCAATCAACTCAGCTCGACGAATTCAGGTGATGTCTGTGTGTATGTATGTGTGTGTGTATGTATGTGTGTATGTGTGTATGTGTGTGTACAAAAAACTCACATCACTTTTTGGCAGTAAACCTCAACCGATTTTAATGACCGACGGTTCATTCGACGCGGAATCTGGTCCCATTGTTTCCTATTGAAAATGGTTCGGATCGGTCCAACCGTACCGGAGTTATGGCCATTTAGGTGTTCCGGACCGGTTCCCCAGGAAGGGGCCAGATATGAAAATGCTACAACCCTATGCATGCGACACATAAAACCGCGGCATTTTCCGTAACATGATGAACGGTATGCAGGAAAATACTCTCAAACCATATCTGAACCTGTAGTGTTCCAGAACCGGTTCCGGGTGCCCCGCCGGAAGTGGCCAAATAAAAAAATGAACCAAATCTATGCATGCGACACACCAAACTGCGGCTTTTCTGATAACCTGATGAACGGTAAGCAACGGTAAGAGTCTTAGACCATATCTGAACCGGTGGTGTTCCGGAATCGATTCCGAGTGTCCCGCCGGAAGTGGCCAAATACATAAGTGAACCAAAGTAATACATGCAACACATCAAATTGCGGCTTTTTCGAAAGCCCGATGAACGATTAGCAAGAAAATGGAACCAGACTACATTAGAAACTAGTGTTCCGGAATCGGTTCCAGTTGTCCCGCCGGAAGTGGTCAAATGTAAAAGAGAACCAAACCCATGCATGTGACATATCAAATCGCAGCTTTTTAGGTAATCTGATGAACGGTTAACAAAAAAAAACTCAGACCACATTAGGGAAAACCAGTAGTGTTCCAGAACCGATTCCGGGTGTCCCGCCGGAAGTGGACGAATGTGGAAGGATACCAAACACATGCATGCGGCTCATTAAATACCGGCTTTTTCGATAACCTGAAGAACGATCAGCAAGAAAATAGTCTCAGATCACATTAAAGACTACCGGTAGTGTTCCAGAACCGGTTCCGGGTGTCCTGCTGGAATTGGTAAAATGTAAAAATGATCCAAACCCATACATGTGACACATCATTTCGTGGCTTTCTAGGAAATCGGGTGAACAGTTGGAGGAAACTAGTTTCATGCCATATTTGGGACAATTGGTACTGGCCTGGTTCCAGATGTCCCGCCGGGGGTGATAAAATGTAAAATTGAACCAAACTCATGCATTCAGTGCACCAAATCACGGCCTTTTCGATTACCTGATGAATGGTTAGTAAGAAAATAGGCACAGACTACATAAGTTACTACCGGTAGTGTTTGTGGTTCCGGGTGTCCCGCCGGAAGTGGCCATATACAAATGTTAACCAAACTAATGCATGCCACACGTCAAATCGCGGCTTTTTTTGATAACCTGATTACCGGTTAGCAAAAAAATAGGCTCAAACCACATTAGAGACTACCAGCAGTATTACAGAACCAACTTTGGGTGCTTTGTCGGAACTACGAAAGTGAGCAAAATAATTGCAAGCGATAGATATGTGTAATTGTTCCCTTCATCATGACAAAACTAAAGTGATCTCAGAACTCATCAAATCACACCATTTCAGATTCCTTCTCATCCTATCAGTCAACGTTGTATGGGAAAATTAATCGCAACAACCCTGAACATTTTTTTTTCAATCCCCTTTTGCATCTAAAGTTACTACACAAAATTCTGATGTGACTGGTAGCGCCCTCGCGCTCTGTAATGTGGTTGAAATTTTATTGGGATTTAGTTTGGGAAATTTTACTTGCTTGCATTTTTTTTTGTTCAATTTTACATGGATCTTGTAATCAGCGATAATAAAATATAACCTGAAGTGTACAGAAAAAACTTTGTCGACGACCCCAAAGTGATCTGTGGTTGTGAAAAAGGTTATATCTTAGCTTGTAATCATCGTCTTCATATTGATTGGCCTCCAATGACAGTCAAGGTGGTCAAGCAGTCAACTGAGAGCTCTGATATTTTTAAACTCTGCCTATACGTTGAACATAACGTCGGAATATGCGTCATCAATAAGTTTTTCTATTCGATAATGGCTTTGATAAAATTCTTGCTTTTCTCAATAAAGTATTCTCAGGATTCAGGAACACTTCGGCTTACGTCGACATCATGAGTACATATTCGACGAGAAAGGCGCTATCACCACTAGGTGGATTAATCAGGGTTTTTTATTATAAAAAAGCATGACATTGAAGGCTTTTTTACGAATTATATTTGAAATTTTGAACTGAAGGTGTTCAAATTATTAAAATTCTTTGTAAAAAGTTGTTGGTGCGCCGCGAAAACTTTGAAAATTTTAAAAAGTTTGGGAACCTCTGGCGTAAGGGTTTCGGGTGAACTATCCAGTTAATTCGAATCTCGCCGGGGACTGCGACAAGGTGACGGACTCTCATGCCTACTCTTCAACATCGCTCTGGAAGATGTGATGCAACGAGCCGGGCTCAACAGCCGGGGAACGATTTTCACAAAATCCGGACAATTTATGTGCTTTGCGGACGACATGGACATTATTGCCAGAACATTTGGAACGGTGGCAGAGGTGTACACCCGCCTGAAACGCGAAGCAGCAAAGGTCGGCCTGGTGGTGAATGCCTCAAAAACAAAGTACATGCTGGTAGGCGGAACCGAACACGACCGGATCCGTCTGGGTAGTAATGTTACGATAGACGGGGATACTTTCGAGGTGGTGGAGGAATTCGTCTACCTTGGATTCTTTACTGACGGCTGACAACAACGTGAGCCGTGAAATTTGGAGGCGCATCATCAGCGGGCTCCAGAAGAAACTGCGGTCGAAAAAGATTCACCCACGCTCCAAATGCACCATGTACAAAACGCTAATAAGACCGGTGATCCTCTACGGGCACGAGACATGGACCATGCTCGAGGAGGACCTGCAAGCACTCGGAGTGTTCGAGCGACGCGTCGGCGGTGTGCAGGAGAACGGTGTGTGGCGGAGAATGATGAACCACAAGCTCGCTGCACTTGAGCCGGAAGGATACGGTGGGCAGGGCATGTTGCAAGAATGCCGGACAACAACCCTGCAAAGCTGGTGTTTGCAGCTGATTCGGTTGGCACAAGAAGGCGTGGAGCGCAGAGAGCACAATGGGCGGACCAGGTGGAGCGTGACTTGGTGAGCATTGGGCGCGACCGAGGATGGAGAGCGGCAGCCACAAACCGAGTATTGTGGCGTAGGGGTAGGCGGGGCAATATGGACACCCGGGGCAGAATGAACACCCTCAATATTTTGAAATATGCGAACTTTTTTGAACTTTTAATGAATGGAGAATATAGTCCATTCGTCTAAAACGTAGTTTCAAGAAATAAACATTCGAAATTAAAATTATACTTGATTTTACACGAAAAAGTTGCGTCCTCTGTTTTTTGTGCATGAAAATTATAATTTTCACACCATCTAAAATAAGATTTAGTGATTAATTTATTGCAGGTCGATTAAAACCTGATATTTCTAGAACACATGCAAGTAGTTTTGCTGTATTTACATGCTTAACATGTTTATATTTTCTTCTTTATTATATCAAAAATCAAGTTTGCAAATATCTTCTGCTGCCGGGGCAAAATAGACACTCACCTTTATGAAATAAGCGGCAAGGGAAAAATATAACCTAAATCACAAACCAATCAAATTTTTCGATTTCAGTATATTTTTGGTTAAATGTTCACTATAGTAGACATAGGGTGAAACAAATTGGTCTAAAAACGACAGCAGTGGAAAATAGTTGTTCTAGGCACAGCTGTACATGCCGACAAAAACGAAGCTTTATCCAAAACAGCCTGAATTTAAATTAACTGAACAAAAATGAACTATTTCGGCGTATTATTGATCCATAATAGTTGTTTTTAATGAAATGACTTTATAGCTGTAAATAATGTACGAAATTCGTAAAAGTCTCATGGTGTCCATATTGCCCCGTATGCTTGAAGACGGTCATGAAAAACTAACATTTTTCATAACATTTTTTGAAGTGGATATATCATTTTTCTTCGTGAGCATTCTTATGTAATAGATGCTAAATAGACTTCAAAAGGATACATGTATCAAACAACTAAACTTTTTTGACATCTTGCCAGGTAAAGTGGGCAAAAACCTTAGGGTGTCCATATTGCCCCGCCTACCCCTACTATTGTTGATTATGTCTTGTTTTAATGATGTTGAACAAATAAATGTATGTAATGTAATGTATGGACCGATAGACGTGAAAATTTGCATCCAGGGGTTTTCTGAGACGAGGAAGGTTCTTAGCATGGTTTGAGACTCCTCTCCTCTGGAAAGAAGGGCTCCTATACAGATGAAATTGCGAGGCTTCACTATGGAGCTGTACGTCAAAAAAGAAAACGGTAGGCAGCCAATAAGGCACTGCACAAAGTTCTTTCCTTCTCTTTCACTCTTACAGAAATTTTGTAAACAACAAGGCCAAGAAACGTCAAAATCCCATACAATTTCAAAACAATGCAGTGCCCTATACGACGTTTGTCGGGACAGCTAGTATAAAATATAATGCATATTTATTATCATGTAAATTTATACTGTATGTTGCGCGAAAATTTTTAAGCGCAAACGCTCGTAAACCTCCGCCCGTACTGTAAATTATTTTGGTGTTTTCGGCGTAGTATTCATTGGCACATTCGCGTACTTATTGTATTTATTTAGCGAATACTCAGCGAAAAAACTAACGAAATTCATCAAAACCTTATGATTTTTTGCAATAACTTAACAGTAGTATGGCTGCCATAAGGACATTTCCCACCGCTGGTTGTATCCCTTATCAACCTTTCCTTGCAGGCTGCCATGACTTCTCTACATAATTGCACGTTCATACATTCAGTTTATATAACATTTATTTTGATAGTAAATTTCATATAGGTGTTTGGATTTTACAGTTGCGTTACAAAGATTTCAACTAATTTCTCTAGGATTTACGTTAATATAGGACAAAACAATAACATAAATGCAGTTTGCACCCAACTCCTCCGCGCCGCTTACATCTGCTTGATACTCTTCAGTGATTTCTCGATGTTTCGGTAGGTCCGCGGTGGAATGACTTCCAGTAATACTTTATTGTAGTTGGGATGTTCCGACAGCTGCTTGAACATGCTCTTGATGTAGTTGCGCGTGTCCAGTGATCCCTCGAGAAGCAGCTGCCCTCCTGTGAGGACCAGCTTTTCGCGAGATTCCTTGGGCAGGGCAAAGACTTTGTCCGGCCCGAGCTGGCGGACAATCTTGTCGAGTAGCTTGGCAGCGGTCGTGCGCACTACGGCATTCTGGTGGGTGGCGCCTTTGAACGAGATGATGTGAATAACCTTGTGGTTCGATAGGTTTTCGCACATGGATTCCAGCGCTTGGGTTGCGTCGGCTCGAAGGAACTTGTTGGTGTCGGCAGTGCGATGAAGCAGATGAGTAGCGATGTCTTCGGCTTCTCCCTCGATGCAGCGTCGATGGGTAGAGAAGAACTCGGCTGAAGCTTGACAAGCGGCTCGGGCGACCTGAGAGCGGAGATTACGTACTTGTTTGGCGAGCGCTACCGAAAGAAGGTGTATCTGGTTGTCGATAACTTCCGGATGGTGGCGTATCAGTCGCACAAAGAACTGTAGTCCACTGATGTTCTGCTCCCAGTTGGGACTTTCGAGATGGCTTATGCAATTTGACAGAGCATCTTTCGGTTTGTCAAATTTCCGTAGAGTTTTTTGAAATATCACTTCGTTCATCTTATTCTTAGCTTTGACTCCGCTGACGATCTCCTTGACCGGAGCGACCTTACTACTCTTTCGGACCAGAAACGGTTTCTTGAGGATCTTTTTGGTAGGTGCAGGTTGTGGCGGCTCTTCTTCGTATGGCAATTGTTGAAGATTACCCAAACTGGCAGAGTGAACACGGCTTTTGGGCGGTAAAACGTCGGCTTCTTCTGCTGGATAACTGTTGTTCGATAACTCCTCGGTAGAATATGATGACTGTAAAGGATGCGGGCTTGGAGTGGGATATCGTTTAGGAGTTGCTGTACGCTGTGGTTGTACAACTTCCTCTTCGACTTCGTCGTCGTAGTCTGACTCGTAGTTGACTTGATTGGAGCTGATAACATCTTCGCTTC
Organism: Aedes albopictus; assembly: GCF_035046485.1. NCBI lineage: Eukaryota > Metazoa > Arthropoda > Insecta > Diptera > Culicidae > Aedes > Aedes albopictus. The sequence goes on from NC_085137.1 coordinate 5,936,083, forward strand.
GAATCGGTGTCCCATCACGTTCATACCATACTGTATGCTCCCGACTTTTCACTGAACGACTGGATTTGACAGAGACATTGTCAGTCGATTGTTTGAATGACATGTTGCTAGTTCTCGATAGCCGTCCATCATTCTTCAAGATTCCTGATCCAATCGATTTATGTGAGGTAACTGATTGTGGTCTCGAGGACAGTATCGACGGTGGATGACTGATGTTCGGCGTAGGCGGATAGGGATCACTGTTCTTGCTACCAAAATTGAACGTACTGTTCGAGATGATCCGCGTGGAAGTCGAATCGTTGCTGGATTTGTCATCATTGTCGCTATCGTACTGTTCGTCACGATGTATGATATAACTTTCCTGATTTATTGCACCGCCAGCTGCACCGGATTCGTTCTCCTCTTCCCCGAGAAAGCGTGACCGATGCGTGACTTCGATTGTTTCCGCGCCAAAAAATCGCCCACTACTGTTGTAGGCAGCGTGATGGGCAGTGTTATTGCTACCGCCGTTGCCATAGGATTTGCTCGGTGATAAATTGGGACGCTGGTCCTGGTCCTGCCTCTGCGCATGCGATCCAACTTGTTGTCTACCACCGCTGCTGCCGCTGTTGTTGTTGTTACTGTAAAGAAAACCGAGAAAAGCAAGGACAAGGGTGAGATTGTGCAAGTTGGCGGACGAGGCATTGCTTTAGAGAACAGTGGATTTCAACCAGGATTTAGAAGTGTCGAAACAAAACATGCACAGTGCAACTTCAGATCCTTAAGTCCAGGGACAGTCTTTAAAGCAACAACAGTTGTTTTTAAATACTTCTTAAAACTCAGAAACTTCTGCAGATTGTATCAAATTGTAATTAGAAATTACAGCGAAGCTGAAAGTTTAGCATTTCAACAGACGTTCGGCTCGCAGACAAACATGGCTCGTATTTTAGTTGCTATACAGTCAAAATAGATACCTACATCAAATGATTGAAACAAAATCGAAATGATCTCATCTTTTCCTTATTATTTATAACGTAACCTCCCTAATGGGACAGATCCTGCTTCTCAGCTCAGTGTTCTATGAGCGTTTCCACAGTTATTAACTGCCCAAGGAAGTCAAGTTAATTTCTTTTATAAAAAGTTCCTGGACCGACCGGGAATCAAATCGGTCGGCATGGCCATGCTGAATGAATACCCATGATCTAATTGTTTTCCCGTTGAAAACCACTGTTTTAAACTCCCCATCCCACTCGTCTCAGCTTCAAGAACCGCGTTAGCCGTTAATAATTAACTCGAGTGTGAATAGAGCAATGTGTCCGTCCAAAGGAAATGACTGCGGTGGGGTGCAGACGCGGACGGAACGATTCAGGTCATGTGAATTATTTTGATACAGCAGTTAGTAGGTCTGTGCCACCCAGTAGTAGTCCTTTTTATACCTATTTATATATTGCCAGTTTTCGGAATGCCAGCGATGACCTTGCCGCTTATCACAGTTGAGGAGTGACTATGGCACTGTGACTAGGAACGATGGACGGGACGATCAATAAATTACTTCAGACAGCTAACGTGTCTTTATTAGCGGTGGGTGTGGGTGTGAGATCTTTCACCAGTGAAAATTGCTGCGGTAAACTTTGTGGCAATTTGTTGGCACGTCGATCGCTGAATCAATTAGTAGTTGCGAATAATAAATAACACTTGTTCCGTTTTGTTCTTTCTGTCATTAAATTTCCAGTGGGACAGAGCCTTTGCTTCCCAGTTTAGTGTTCTATAGCTTTCTCAGTTAATACCTGCAAGCTCTCTTTGCCGATGACATTCGTATATCGTGTGTCAGGTACGATAAGACCCTGCCCAAGGAAGTCAAGAATACAGGCGAGTTATCCACACCGTTTCTATAGAAGGTCGATAATAATCGTTTACCTTATCCATCAAATTAACTGGACTGTGGGCAGACCTGGATCTGTACGGAGACCTTGGTTCCTCTCTAGAGCCACCATCATGATCGAGTTTAGGCTCACCCAAGGGCTCACCGTTTTTCGCGATGTCTAGTAAAACTAGCTTCACCGCGGATCTTTTGAATACTCCTGATGGTGTGCGCTAGACATACTTCCGGGGATCGACCCTAGACGGGCACGAATTTTGAGACAGGACCGCTATTTCTTCAAGCAAGCAGTCAGCTTAGAATAATTTACATCAGGTTTCCTCTTCATATTTCGGAGCTGATCCTCTCCGTTTATGACGCACATGGTCTACGAAATTTCGGGCTTGGAATTCAGGGACAAAGTCTAAATTCCAACCCCTCGAACCCGAGCTCGGATCGCCGAACATCTGGAAGCGACAATGGTTTGATAGCATCTGCGCTAATACGGTTGTCGAGTTGGTCCACAGACATCATTTAGACACGAGAATTTCATGAATACTCAGGAGAGATTGTTGTTATTGAGTACCGAGATCCGCGACCTTTTACTCTAGTCTTGAAATGATAAGAATCTTCAGGGGAGCTGCCCTGCTTTTGAATCCAACTAGAGCTTCTTGAACACCACTTTGACTCACTAGTCGGTGGTATGCGATGCTGCAGTACACTGTTTCGCTAATGTAAACGAATTCGTGAACCTCTGATCGGCTGTCGTTGCTAGAGAAGTAAGTAGATAATAATCCGCTAAGAACTCTACACAGTTCATAAGCTTTTTTTATTCCTCTTTGGATATCTAAGTCACTGCGATCAGTTGATAGATCTATTGTGGCATACGCCTCATTTTTTTTAGCTTTGTCAAGTCGACGTATCACCATTGGTATTGGTAATAATCAGACTTTGACCAGAAGCGATATCCCAACACAGTGCCACACTTCGAATGAATTGGACCACCATATTTGGGTTTGTCCTCCAGACATCAAAGGGTTCTATTAGCCCTTTGTAGAAAAACCTAATTCTTTTAGTTACAACTGCCGGACAACGGCATAACAAATGAACAAACAATCCATACGCTTCATTGTCGCGGTGAAGGTATTCGCCTGCTTTCTATATTGAAACATGGCTGGCTGAATAACAGTGTATCTATTACCTGAAAAAAAACCTGGAATTTTCTCTCGCCTGGAACAATGCTTGAATTCTCGGAGAATTCAGTAGTCAATCAGAGAATTTTCGTAGCAAAGGGTTTTTTTTTCTGACAAATACACTTGATAACGCTATTTAATGTTATTTTAGATTCTTCAATGGTAAAGTCAATGCTTGCAAAATTGTACGGGTTGTTTTCTTCCTAAAACTTAGTCAATTTTTAAATCTATTGACGTGCTTTTCGTACAAGTATAGTACTGACGGAGTCTGCTTGTGTACAAATTTTCATGTGAATTCGATCAAAATTTACTGTAAAAAGACGACTTTTGCAATAAACAATCGGGTGTATTTTCAATAACCCAACTCATGATATCTGAGGGCGTCAGAGAGTCGTTGAACTCTTTCATTAAGTAAAATGATAGAGGCCTTTCATGTAGCATATAGCATAGGCTTTTAGTGTGTGGAAGGGTTCTGTGGTCAAAGTTTACGCACCAAACAGATTTTAGAATTTTTGCAGGTGTGGCCAAAAGTCCATCAGGCAAAAGAGGGGTGAAGGCTTACTGGAATGTTGGACATTAGTTTATCAGAAAGAAGTGCGGTCTGTGGAAAAGATAACCTCAGAATTTCCAGTTGAACTTGAATTCCGGTTAACCACTACATATTCAATTCTTTTCGTGGTGTTGTGATAACGCGCCTGTCTTATCGCAGATGTTGTCGCGGAATTTCTGTTAGAGTTTCTCTCGGGATTGCTCTTAAAGCCGCGATTCCTTCCAGCGTTTTTCTTGTGACTTCTCCAGGAAATCTTCCCGTAATTTCTCCCAGCGCTGCTATAGGATTTATTCCTGGGATTTCTATTAGAACTCCTCCAAGGTTTTTGATGAGTTTTTCTCCAATTTTCTGCAGGAATTCCTTCCGGGATATCTTACAAAGTTGTATTCTTCAAGAAATTTCAGATACTGTTCTTCTACAGTTTCTCTTTGGATTTCTACAGAAGTTTCAACTGGGATATTTCCTAAAGGTTTTCGTGGATTTTTTTTAAGTTTCAACTGAGATTTCTCTTGGGAGTTTCTCCCGGGACTTCTCTCAGAAGATTCCTTCCGGCTTTGGTTCTTGGATGTCTCAGAGTTTTTATGAATTTATCCTGGACTTTCTCATATGATTTCAGAGTGTCTTCTGGGATTTCTGCTAGAGCTACTGCTGGTATTTCTCATGGAATTCAGCCCGTGATTTCTTTCACAGCTTTTTCCAGGCTTTTCAGGTTGTTCAACGGATGTCTTGCAGTGATCTACCTGAGATTATTTTTTTTACTGATTTTCTCAGTATCATTCCCCGAGCTCTTCTCGGAATCCCTATCAGAAATTGTCCCAAGATTCTGGATGTTCCTTTTTGGGATTTCTTTAATAATTGCTCCCGGATTTCTTGCAGGATTTTTTCAAGAAGGGTTTTCTCGGAATGTCTCCTGAGATAACTTACTATACCTTTGCGAAAAACTCCGCAACGACTTTCCAAGTAACACATTTGTCACAGCCGAGTCACAGTAAGTATCTATTAACCCATTTTCGCCCAGCGTCCTATAAATAGGACAGTCCTTTTGATGTGAATATCTCTAGAATTATGCAAAATTTAAGAATACTTTCTTCAGAGAAGTTGTTATCCACACCCAAACCATGCTCATAGTGGACAATATAGTTTGTGACTGGTTCACTAGGTGGCGTGAACTATGCTGCAAACAATGCATATTGTCACGATCTATGAACCTCATTTCCAATGCGAAAAAAAAATTATTTTCCTGGAATTTTGACATTGGTTAATAATTTATAGTTCATTTCTTCGACAGAGTTGTCAATCAATACATACAAAAGTCGATGTATGTATGATTGTATGTTTATATGCTTGTATGTTTATATGTTTGTCTATTTGTATGTTTATATGTATGTACGTATGTACATATGTATGCCGGAACAAAGGCATAATTCTGGAATGCGTCAAGAAATTTTAATCAAATTTGGCATACACATTCTTTAGGATGTGGAGGTGGTAGTAGGGGTATTGGAATTGAAGATGACGACTTAGGTTGCAAAATGGCGGTAAAAACTCCAGAATAAATGCTCATTAACGGCAATGCTGCTCCGGATACTATGCATTATGAGTATCTATCGGTCGGGCTTCATAAGTAAAACTCAAAAATGAATATTTGACCCTATTTCTAAATCCAAGATGGCGGACCATATCAAAGATGGCAGCCACGGAATGATAGTTTGAGCTATGATACCATGCAACATGGGTATCTATCGACCGGGCTTGATGTGTAGAAGTCAAAAATCGATATTTGACGCCATTTTCAAATACAAGATGGCGGACCATATCCATGATGGCAGCCACGGAATGGTAGTTTGAGCTATGATACCATGCAATATGGGTATCTATCGATCGGGATTGATGAGTAGAAGTCAAAAATCGAAATTTAACGCCATTTTGAAATCCAAGATGGCGGCCACGGAATGGTAGATTGAGCTATGATACCATGCAATATGGGTATCTATCGATCGAGCTTCTTGAGTAGAAATCAAAAATCGATATTTGACTCTATTTCTAAATCCAAGATGGCGGACCATATCAAAGATGGCAGTCACGGAATGATAGTTTGAGCTATGATACCATGCAATATGGGTATCTATCGATCAGGATTCATGAGAAAATGGCAGAGGATTATGGTAGATGGTAGGGTAGCGGGTAGGGTAAACGGTGGAGCAAACGGTTGGGTAGAGGGTTTGGGTGAAGGATAGAGTAGAGGGAGTGGAGTAGAAGGTTAGTGTAGATAGCATAGGTAGACGGTAGGGAAGAAGGTAGGATAGAGAGTAAAGTTGAGGAGGGTAGGAAAAAGGTTAGGGTAGAGAGAAGGGTAGACGGTACGATTAAGCACAATATAGACTAGAGGGTACGGTAAAGGATAGGGCAGTGGTTATGGTAGAGGATAGAGTAGAGGGAAGGCCTGATGGTAGGGTTGAAGGTTCTGATAGAGCGTAGGATAGAGGGTTGGAATAGAGGGCAAAGAAGACAGTAAGGTAGAGGCTAGAGAGTAGGGTGAAGAATCGAGATGAGATTAGATAACCTGAAGTTTTTTTTTCGAGATACCTTCAGGAATTCTTCCCAGGATTTCATCATTTCATTCCTTTCGAGAATCTTCCCAGATTTATTCCCAGGATTTCTTCAGATATTGCTTCCGAGATTGCAGTACGGATTGCTTCGGAGTTCTCTTCGGGGATTGCTTTGGAAAATACTGAAAGGATTCTTTTAGTTATTCATTTCTGCATTACTTCAGAGATTTTTATTGGAAGGCCTTCAAAGATTCCTTTCAGGATTGCTGCTGTGATACCTTAAGGAACTCCTCAAAAAAAAAAAAAACCTAGATTTCTTCCGATTTTTTTTCAGATACATCTTCTATGGTTTTTGCAGGAATACCTGCTCAGCTTCTGGCCGGCGATCCTGTCATGATCTCTCTAAGGATTCCATCAGGTATTTTTTTCCTTCAGGAATAACTTTAGGGATTTCTGCCAGAATTGCTTTATAAAATCATGAAAGGATTCTTTCAGAAATTTTAACCACCATTCTTCCATGGATTTCTGCTGGAATTACTTCACGCCCCTCCCCCCTCCCCCTAAAAGCGTGACGTAATTTATGGACGTTCCCTTATCTTTTCGATGTAACTTTGATAGTGCCCAGAAGGGTACCATAAAACCCACATATTGTTCACGAATAAAAAATCATGGCGTACTACAAACATAAGTGGAGAAGCCGGCTAGAGTATATCTGGTTGAAATTTTATACCAAAACATGGAATGATGATGAACCTGGGCGTGTTAGTGGAATACCTGTAAGCACAAGACACTGAGGATGACCTTATAGTTGAGGTCGAAATACGTATCTGTCAATGGATACAAATTAAAAGGAATAGTAGCTACCACGATTTTTTTTAAACATGCAAAATTTCTGAAAAGTTTACGTATGATGAGTACGTAAAGAGAGTTTGTGAAGGAAAACTGAAGGAAAAACTCAATCAATTTATTAGAAATCATTATCTGTGTAAAATCTAACTTCTACAGTATTTTAATGTTTGGTTATGCTACACATAGTGAGCACTCTTTATTTGATTCAAAAAAAAAAATGATAAATGTTGAACACTGCAGTCGAAACTACAAGAAATTACAAGGACCATGCATTGCATACTTTTAGGCGTTTAACCAGTTATATTTCTGCCCCAATTTATAAGTCATTTTTCTTTTATTTGTGAGAGGTTATCATCTCTCTCACTTGCTAAGAGCTGTATTGTATCCATACGGATCAGAATATAACGATAGCGTAGAAGTTGTGGTGAAATAGAACTCGAGAAAATTATCAGATATTGAGGACCTACAATGAAGATTGTTTTTGGAACTACACCATAGACTTCCATTTTTTCGTCAAATCATGCTTATTTTATTGGAACTTGACCATTGATAACAAATTTATTTAAAGATTTAAATTGTGAGACACCTTGGGCGTTAACGGGTTAAGTAAGCATTAAATAAAGTAAGTAACTAATTATTAGAATCAAGCCACAGTGACTTCTGCGCAATAAAAACCTGCGCTGTCGTGACTCTTTTGTGACAAATGTGTTATTTGGGATATTGGGGAAATCGCGAGAGGAACTTCAAAAGACATCCTGAGAGAAACTGGGGCGGAAAAAAGTTTAGGGAGTAATTCCAGGAGAAAATATTTAGGAAATTTAAGGAGGAACTCTGAGAACATCTAAGGGAAATCCATTGCTATTTAAATTTTTAGGATACTTCTGTGTAGTTTTTGAGAAGTAAGGAAATTTTATAAAATTTGATGTTTTTGTATATTAAAACATTCAAAATTTTCCCTTGGAGAAACCGGGTAAACTTAGGGAATTTTGTTCTGTCTAATGAGTAGTCACCCTGGTATATAAACTTGTTCGCATCCTAGCGAATATTATCATAATCTATTATTTCATTATTCACTTTGATCTGTTCACCCTTACACTCTGAGTAGAAAGTGACCCATAAAGCCATAAAATGATTAAGCCATTGTTACAAGCAGGGATGTTTTCGATCACCTGGCAATCGATTGACTCATTTGTCCATAACTCAGTTCCGAAGCCTTATATTGAAATGGGTGTTCGGCAAAGTTGTAGATTAGGGTTTTTCCTACAATTATATCACCAAGGACGCTATATTCTCATATATCCGATCGTTTACTATGAGTAGGTTGTACTAACACTTTTACGCAGCAAATATTAGAGTTAGAATATGGCGTCCTTGGTGATAACACAGCGCAACATTTTTTTTGTCTCAAGAGCAAACTTATGTGTCTCCGAAGGATTTTGGGCCGCTGAATCCGAATCCGGGCTCAGATTTGCTCTAACACGTCACAATTTTGAGCTATACCTCAATTTATGGGGCAAAATATGCGATTTTGGGCTTTTTTGACTGCAAGCCATTAACCTTCCTTAGTCCCTAAAAAAAAGTTACAAATAAGACCCTGGGGTCATTTTTGACCCCAAACTTTGGACAGCTCGCAAAAATCAGAGGCTTGACCGATTTTGGATCTCTTTGGCTCAAATGAAAGGAGCACAAGTCTAGTTTTCAAAACCACCGGAGAAATCCGGATTCGGCCACTGTGGCCACCGGGAACCTGCTTCAACTGAAAAATGCCGCTTTTGAGACCCTAACTTTGGCAAGCTATAACTTTGCAACCAAACAAGTAATCAGGACCGTCCAAGGGTCGTTGGAAAGGTATTCACGTGGACTTTTATTATAGACATTAATATTGACTAATTATTGACAACCGGTTCCGGGAATGCGGAACATCCGAAATATTAGTTTCCATCATTGCTATGTGCTTGAAAATCCACAAATGTATTCCACGCTTCACTGAAATGAGGCACATATTGTTTAAGACCATTTTTGAAGGGTTCTGGGCAGGTCTGGTCAATGCGGAACGGGTTACAGGGACTCCGGAAGGTGGTCAATTGGGTAACGACAATGAACTTCGTATAGTTTTCACTCCAAAACCCGGCGCCACATGGTGCAACCTTCGTGGATTTTCATATCAGTTGTTCTTGTGATACACAAAGAGATTGATAGTCATCATCTTCTTCTTCTTCCTCTTGGCGTAACATCCCTACTGGAAAAAATCCTGCTTCTCAGCATAAACGTTTTATGTGCACTTCTACTAGTATATACTGAAAGTTTTCTCTGCCAATGATTAGTTTACATATGTATATCTTGTGGCAGGCACGAAGATACTACATATATGCGCTTGGGAGTAAGAGTAATTTCCCTTACGAAAAGTACCTAGGCCAACCGGAAATCGAGCCCGTCACCCTCAGCATGGTCATGCTGAATGCCTTCGGGGCCAGCTATGGTTATAGGGGCCCAAATGAATAGTCATATTGGTTCCACGTGGTCACCGGAGTGGCCACCGGAGAAATCCGTATTGTATTGCTCTCAGATTAATACAACAAATGTAGGCTTCGACAGCTAAATTTAAATCATTTACATTTATAATTTGTAATGTTGTGGTATAAAAATGAACAAATGGTGATCTCAATCTTGTCTTGCAATTTTCGACTGTGAAGATTTCAAATCGGGTTTCAAACGTTGGAGCCAAGAAAATAAATTTGTAGGCCAGTTTATTATGCAAGCCAGACCAAAGTTCGTTCAAAGATCAAAGATGATCTCGATCTTTCCAGGCCATGGTCACCAGAGAAACTGTTTTACAGCATAAGTAGACATTTAGCAGCTGACCTCATATTGTGTTTCACACTTGAGGTGCAAAGTGTGAGAAACCAATCTGTCATTTGGTTCTTTGCGATCAAAAAATTGATTATAAAATGATTCCTAACTTTAGAAAATGAAGTTTTCCGTGTTTTAGGAATAAAAGTTGTACTGAGAATTACTCCAAAAGCTTCACCAGGAATTTCTCCAGAAGATGCACTGAGAATTTTTTAGGAGTCAAACCGGGTATCTCTCCTTGAGGGATTCACCGATAAATCATCTAAAATTTCCCGGAGAATCTATTGAAGGAATTGTCGGGTCGATCTCCTTCGGAACTTATGGAAAATTTATGGCAACAATTCCGAAGGAAATCTTTATGGCTCGACGTCCCCATTAGGACTTGGCCTGCCTCGCTTCAACTTAGTGTACGAAAGTTAAGATTTATGTATTACGTAATAAATTCATGCTGCCTAGATGCATTTCCAAAGGAACTCCTAGTAGACTTTCCGCTGAATTTTCTGCGGAAATTTTAAAGCACTATATAGTGAAACAGGAATGTACGGTGGAACTTCTAAAGTAATTACTTAGAAAAATTTGTAGTGGAGTTCCTAGAGGATTTTCAAAAGGTATTTTGAAAAGAAATTTCCACAAGTATTCTCGGCGGTACTCCTGTTAGGTAAGTATCTCCTGTGAATTAAACTTTCAAAGGAATTCCTGACAGAATTTCTCTAGGGATTAAAAGTTTATCTCCTAGTGGAAGTTTGCGGTGGAACACATAGAGAAGTACCCGTATAAACGATAACCATAAGATTTGCTTAACCACCCATTCGGGATACAGTTCGAACAGTATGCGATATTGTTGAACCGTTTACATTACGGTCCGTGTATTGTGTTGGTTTATTAGGGCATTTTGAGGAGTTCTTGGGGAAATTCTCTTTGGAACTTTTAGAACGATTTCTGAAGAGATTTTCGGTGGAACTTCGAGAAAAATTCCCAGAAGAATTCCCGATAAAACTCTTGCCAGATTTCCCGATGGAACTTCAAGAAATAATCTCCTAGAGAATCTCCAAGAAATGCAACTCCTAGAGAAATTCTCTTTGGAACTCCTTGACGAACCCCTAGTGGATTTCCTAGAGGGATTCTTGCTGTAACTCCTAGAAGAATTTCTGGTCGAAATCTTAGAGGAGTTCCAGTGAAGGTACTTAAGGAATTCACGGTGTATTTGCTGGACGGATTCAAGGTGGATCAACTACTACTAATTCTGGATATTAGCGGAGGGGGTCCCACAAGTATTCACAGAGGATCTTCGAGTGAAACTTCCTCTGTAGCTGGAAGTACTTCCGTTGAAACTTTGAGCAGAATTGCCAGTGAAACTCTGACAGGAGCTTCTAGAGGAATTCCCAGTGGATCTACCAAATACATAATTGGTGGAAGTAGAAAAAAAATATTAGTGGAAGTCCTACAGAAAGTCTATTTGGAACTCCTAAGAGAATTCGTAACGGAACTCCTAGAGGCATTTCCGTTGTAACTTCGGAAACAGTTCTTTGTTCAAAAAAAATACTACTGGCGAGAGAATTTCGGGGCAACCTCTAGACGTTGAGCATGAGCATGAGCATAGATGACCGCACAATTCGTAGTTGCTACTCCGTGATTGACCAGAGCAATCGAAATTGCACAGGGAACCAATGAATAGGGCTTGGGACTAGCTTACTATTCTCAATGTACACAGTTCGAGAGCTCTCAACTTTAATAGGGTCAATAACGGCGCCGGCCACGTCCTTACGGTCATCGAGGATGGGAGGGAATGTTAGTAAGACAAACGTTGTTATAAAGACCGCGAATCGCTGCATCTCCACGTTTGTCTCAGGAAGGATTTTTTTAGTAGGGTAAGGTACATTGTCAGTCCGGGAGTCACCTATGGTTGGTGATATGATTTGACAATGGATCAATATACACAAACCGTCGAAAAGAAAATGCTATCGCGCGTCTCCATTCCACTAGGGAGCAGAAACCTTTAGTCTATTCCACACAGAAATACACTGAACGCGACTCACTTGTCGGCGCCCGGATTTTTTCTCGACCGGCGAGCCCGAACTAACACTTTTCACTCTTTTGTGTTAATGCAAAAAATGAAAGAAAATATTTATTATCAACTAAACGTGTACTGGGAACTAGCGCCGACGGGAAGCGAAAAATTCGGAACCGACTCGATCCACCGCACACTAAATTCAACCGCGTCGATTGTATTCTTTCTCGTTCAAACTACAGCGCGATGGGAAGCGAAAAATCTGGAACCGACTTGAGCCACGACGCGTCCACCGCACACTGAATTCAACCGCGTCGAAATGCTCACTTCGGAATAGGAAAAAAATCGAACCACCGAAGCAACCGCGCGCGACACTGGCACCCGGACGAAATCCTACTACACACTGATGCACGCTGGGTCCGCCGCCGTCGAAATGCTAACTTCGGACTACAAAATAGAAAGAGAAAAAATCGAACTGAAGCAAACGCGCGCGACACTGGCACCCGGATGAAATCTTGCCACACACTCCGACTGGTAATCATACGACCGAATTCCCGCTTTTCTTCCGACGACAACGACGACGATGCACAGCACAAAACGACGCGAGTTGGGCAGCTTATGCCAGCGACTGGTGGTAATCACACGACCGAATTCCTGCTTTTCTTCCAACGACGACGACGACGATGCACAGCACAAATCGACGCGAGTTGGGCAACCTCTAGACGTTATGGAAAAACCCTTAGTTATATTTTAAATTTTTCGAGATATCCTCGATTGAGTAAAAAAAAATAGCACTCATATTTGCCAAAGTTCGTCAAATTACGAAAAGTTACAAAACTAAGTTTAGTAACCTTGTACTACAAAATAACTTCGATACTAAGCTTCACTTTGAATACACATGTGCTTGTTATCGAAATAGTTTTCGATGAGTACTAAGCAATTTTGTTGATGAAATGCGTAAAGTGCTGAGCACCATTGATCTAGAGGAATTCCTGCAGGAGCCCCTGCGGGCACTTCTAGACGAATAATAGGTGGAGCTTCGTGAGAAATTCTTATTTTATCTCCGTGAGGGAAATGCTGCCGGAATGCTATGTGAAACTTTTATAGCAATAATCGTGGGAGATTCCGAAGGATTTTTTTTTTTCATTGGAGATGAAAAAGGCCGCTGACATAGAGCCATTTTCAACAATCCTTCCTCCAACAGGTATGAAACCTCCTCATTTCTTCATCTTTGTATTTTATAATTTGCAATAACAATTTTTGAGTTCATTTCCAATGAGAGTGCACTCATTGATAGTTAGATTACTGCATCTACAATAATTGTTGTTGTGAGTATACTAGCAAAAATTTACAAAACTATACATTTATTAGTAAAGAAACGTGATCATATTTGCAACACCAAAAGTAATTCCTAGTGGAAGTCCTGGTAAAATTCTAGGTGGAACTGCCTCATGAATTTCCGGTATTTTCATTTTGGAATCTCCAGTTTTTATGGAATCTCTCGAATACTATCATACACCCGGAACTGATAATGTTATGTTGTCGTTATTCTGCAGAATAGCGCAAGTGACTATGACAATTTTGGCTCCTTTTTAGTTATTCACCTAACAATCTATCGGTCATTATTTTACTTTTCTTTCGTAGATGCAACCGAATGCGTGATAATGTTGGCACCATCGTACAAATTAGGTTCCCGTATCCCGTATCACACACAATGTCTTGGTTTTCTTTGCATGCACGTAAGCTCTAACTCACATTCTCACATCATAGTCAGTGCTGAGATGTCATTTCGACATATCTAAATTCAACCACCTACAGCACATTTTAGAAGATGATCCCGAGAATATCGTATATTCTAACATGTGCGTCTAAACCAGTCCAGTGTGTTTGCAGGTGATACGGGAACCCTATTTGTACGATGGTGACAAAATCTTGCATCATAATCTGGCAGAAATATTATAGTTTTATTATTTTACGAGACATAAACAAGAAAACCAAAATTTTGAATAGCGCTCACGACTGTATGGTGAGCTTCCGAATGCCTACTTTTGTTGCCGAAAATTGAAGTAACACAATTGGGGGTTTTCCAGAGGTCACTCGAGTGGCCTAAAAAGATCGAGATCATCATTTGTTCATTTCTATACCAGAACATTACAGTTACGATAAATAATAAAAGTTGAGCCGTCAAAAGCCTACATTTATTGTAATAATCTAAAAGTAATATGTACAATATGGATTTCTCCGGTGACCACGTGGAACCAATATGACTATTCATTTGGGCCCCTATAACCATAGCTGGCCCGAAGGCATTCAGCATGACCATGCTGAGGGTGACGGGCTCGATTTCCGGTTGGCCTAGGAACTTTTCGTAAGGGAAATTACTCTTACTCCCATGCGCATATATGTAGTATCTTCGTGCCTGCCACAAGATATACATATGTAAACTAATCATTGGCAGAGAAAACTTTCAGTATATACTAGTAGAAGTGCACATAAAACGTTTATGCACCATGTGGCGCCGGGTTTTGGAGTGAAAACTATACGAAGTTCATTGTCGTTACCCAATTGACCACCTTCCGGAGTCCCTGTAACCCGTTCCGCATTGACCAGACCTGCCCAGAACCCTTCAAAAATGGTCTTAAACAATATGTGCCTCATTTCAGTGAAGCGTGCAGAAAAGTAATGCAATAGAATGCATAAAGGGAATACATTTGTGGATTTTCAAGCACATAGCAATGATGAAAACTAATATTTCGGATGTTCCGCATTCCCGGAACCTGTTGTCAATAATTAGTCAATATTAATGTCTATAATAAAAGTCCACGTGAATACCTTTCCAACGACCCTTGGACGGTCCTGATTACTTGTTTGGTTGCAAAGTTATAGCTTGCCAAATTTAGGGTCTCAAAAGCGGCATTTTTCAGTTGAAGCAGGTTCCCGGTGGCCACAGTGGCCGAATCCGGATTTCTCCGGTGGTTTTGAAAACTAGACTTGTGCCCCTTTCATTTGAGCCAAAGAGATCCAAAATCGGTCAAGCCACTGATTTTTGCGAGTTGTCCAAAGTTTGGGGTCAAAAATGACCCCAGGGTCTTATTTGTAACTTTTTTTATGGGAGTGCCCCTAGGGGTCATTCAATGCTTTTGATTTTTGGGAAAGTTTTATTTCCGCGAAAAAATAATTGTCAGAAAATTTCAGATTGCTAGGATTCGTTAAACAGAAGCTACAGAGAATTGAAGTTTGAAAAAGGTCAAAAAAGTCCCCAAGACCTTACTAAGGTTAAGCAAGGCAATATTTTTTTTTAAGTAATCAAAAGGTTAATTAGTCAATTAACATCTAAATTAACGACTCATGCAAAATATTTCGTTTTACCTAATCAAATTTAATAGATTTAAGCATTTTATGTTAGTACTAGCTGTCCCGGCAAACTTTGTCTTGCCAAGTTGTGGTGCTTTGACCGGCTTTCACATTGTTAAGGTCATTGCATCATGGCACCCTAGATTGGTTTCATTTCGATCGTGTTGATTTTCTTCCCAGGTCATAAAAAATCGGCATTTTGTCTATTTTCTTACATTTTTAGTTCATTTTCCTAACTTTTTTTTACATATAAACACTGCCACCATGAATACGAATCAAACCGTGCAATAATCATGCTGATCGGTTCATCCGTTCGTGACTTTTGTTTCCTCAAAGGAATTTCAAACTCATTTTTATATATATAGATGAAAACTTGCATGCAACTTTTGGAGGGTGACTTGTATGGGAAATATCGTACCTAACATAAATCGCTTAAAACTATCAAATTCGATTTGGTAAAACGCAATATTTTGCATGAGTCGTTAATTTAGATGTTAATTGATCAATTAACCTTTTGATTGCTTAAAAAAAATATTTTCTTGCTTAATGGCTTGCAGTCAAAAAACCCAAAATCGTATATTTTGCTCTATAAATTGAGGTATAGCTCAAAATTGTGACGTGTTAGAGCAAATCTGAGCCCGGATTCGGATTCAGCGGCCCAAAATCTGTCAGAGCCACATAAGTTTGGTCTTGAGACAGTCCAAAAGTTTATTTTTGTTACGCTGTGTAATTAAAACAAAACTGCGGTTAAAATTCCAGGTTTATTTAGAATACTACTTTGTATCAATACTGTAGTATACTATATCATACATGATTTCAATAAATATATGTGTTTTTAGGTGGTTCTGTGCTACCTTTGGTATTATGAGCAGCGTGATATTGCAATATAGACAGCCTTTAAAATGGGACCAATCCTTTATTTAGGTGAAACGGTCATTTATAAAGTATATCGATACAAATATTCGATTGTATGTGCTACGTTGATACTTTTTGAAGGAATTGATCAACCTTATGAAATTTATGAACTGTAGAAACAATGCTTACAGAGCAAATGTTCTGATACGTTATGTATATTTTTCTGATTTATTCGATGTTTTCTCGCCTCTTGACAAGCAATAAAGGGTTTGTTTGAAAAACAGTTTCAACCAAATGAAGGGGAAAATATTGCGTCATAATAGTCCCAAAGACTTCAAACAGATTTGAACCATATTTTGAATTCAATAAATCCATATTCAATAGTGTCCAAAGTAGCCCCGCATTTCAAAAGTAGCCCCGCACGACGGTATAGAAATTTTATAAAATTTGAGTTTTTGCATAACATTCAAAATTTCCCCCTGAAGTCGGTCTCGCAAAGTCGTTCGGTCGTGTGTGTCTGTTTGGTCGTGCATTTACTTTACTTTCTCGGTGGTGACAAAAATTCCCGCGCGCGAGTGTGATTTTGGTGGCGAAGTGAAGAGGCCGTTTGTTTTTCATTCGGACCGGCCGCGTCGTCATCGTCGTCAATTTGAATGTGCACATCGTCGTACCCGTGTATAGTTGTAGCGGCTCAGTGTGATTTCGGAGAAGAGGCCAGTTAGTGGAAGATGCTGCAGCACATACGCACTGGACACTTCGAAGGATGTTTATTGGTGAGCTCTTTCCATTTTATCATAATAATTAATGCTAAAGGATGTATAAAATTCTGCTCTGGGTTTTGTGTATTTATCTAACTAATATTGAAAAGTTCGTCACGTCATGTGTCGGCGCTAGTTTTCAATGCACATTCAGTTGATAATAAATATTTTTCTTTTATTTTTCGCATTTACACACAAATTTGAATGGTTCGTCATCTTTGGTGTCGACATTTGTAATATTTTAGTCAAAATGAATAAATGTTTTGACTCAAGTAAAGGTTGCATGAATCAAATCACTTACCAAAGTGAATCCAAATCATGTGACTCTCCCCTCTCCACTAACAAAAACTCCTTCCCGTGACAGTCGTGGAGAGGATGAGGTGATCTCGGTCTCTAGTAGCAACGTACGTCACACTAACGTTCCTTTCCTTCCTCGATGACCGTAAGGACGTGGCCGGCGCCGTTATTGACTAACAAAGTCTGGAATTCTCGAACTGTGCACATTGAGAGCGGTAGCTACTCCCAAGCTCCGTTTGTTGGTTCCTTGTGCAATTTTGATTGTTCTGGTCAATCACGTAGTAGCAATTACGAATTGTACGGTCATCTATGCTCATGCTCATGCTCATGCTCAACATTCAAAATTTCCCCCTGGAGAAACCTGGAAAACTTAAGGAATTTCGTTCTGTCTCATGAGCAGACACCCTGGTTTACAAACTTGTTCGCATTCTAGCGAATATTATCATATATATCATTTCATTATTCACTTTGATCTCTCCTCCCTTACACTCTGAGTAGAAAATGACCCATAAAGCCATAAAATGATTAAGTCATTGTTACAAGTTTTTTTTATATTACATGTACTCTTTTAACTTGTAAATATTGTCTTTGATTAAATCAACATTTATAGTGCTCTGGCATCTCCCAGCAGTCTCATTTTGATACATTAACTAAATTAACTAGAAGAAAGGTTCAGACCCTTCCCGAACAGAGACATCAAAGTATGCCCCTTAGGATTAGAAATTCCTAGACAAAACTCAAGCTATGGAAGCAACTAACGCTGCGAACAAAAGGCAACCTGCCAGAGAAAATATGATTACAGGATTGACCTCGGAAATTATTATCCACTAGGGTAACAGCACATATTGTATATACCGAAATGTAGAGTCCTAATGTATTACGGGTTTGTAATGTTCTACTATAAGATGTTCAATTTATCAAAGCATTTGTAGTGCTACATTATAACGTAGTGCTACGTAATAACATTCCTTGAATATGTTCCCAACTGAATAACATAATGTAGAGCTTCATGTTATTCAATTGAGTATGTTTTTAACTTATTTTAATGGCATTGTTAGCTACTACTTTCACGAATGCAATGTTTGATCAAGTTCGGTCAAACTTAGTGACAACCTTTCTTCAATTGTTGCTTCGATGATATCTCGCTCAACAACTGTTTTTCAACAGATTCCACAATAGAATGACCCATAACGTTTAACCTTAGCATTAAAATGGAATTGGAAGGCCATCAAAATCGCGTCAAAATATCAAGCACCCCCCAGTAGTATCATAAAACGATTTTTCGAATAGTTACTTCTCTTCTATTCCATCCACGGTTTCAAGCTCAGCTGCGGTCGAGGCTGTCGAGCATCCGTTCGTCAGCCTTTCGTCCGTCCCGGTTGATGACGACCTCGGGCTTTCCACGTTGCCCTGCTCTTGTAGGTGATGATGACTCGCGACTTCGTCGGCATCG
Source organism: Aedes albopictus (assembly GCF_035046485.1). Lineage (NCBI taxonomy): Eukaryota > Metazoa > Arthropoda > Insecta > Diptera > Culicidae > Aedes > Aedes albopictus. Next base: position 5,954,636 of record NC_085137.1, read on the forward strand.
GTTGGCTCGAGTTCTTCCAGTTCTACCACATGACAACCGTCATCCACTTCACGCCCGATAAAGTTTTTCATCGGTGTGTAAACAGTACCACCGTCGAGTGGTAGCACCACATTGGTCACCTCATCACTACCGTTGACGAAGGGGGTTTCCACTTTCGTTTGATGAATGGAACTGCTGTCTGGCGAGGGCGATAACGATTCATTCCGTCGCCTTACGAAACACCAGCAGCAAATTCTGATAAACTCCGGGGGTTGTCTAATCACTCTTTCGAACACATTTTCCTTCGCTCGTGTCCTGTCGTGATTGGTTGGGGCACTATTTGCACTGTGATTATAAGTGTGATCAATTCCATTCACAGCCAATTCTTTCGAGTGGCCATTTTCTTCTGGGGCACTGTTATTATTGTTATTGCAACGTTTAGAATCACCATTGGTTGTCTGTTGTTCATTGGGAACATTTTCACAAGAAGCGGTCCGCAGAAATTTCATACAACAACCAGCACACAGTTGATAGTACGGAAGAATTTTCACGAACATTTTAACGATAATTCTAGAACATCAATCACATCGTGGTGTAACTCATAACCGTCAACCGCAGCCAATCAGTCCGTAGAACTCTCATTTTTCGTTTGGGTCAGTAAACTGGGTGGCCTAGTTCCTCTGCTTGAGGTTGAAGCTCAACTAACAGCCAAGCGCAAACACTAATTGTGGACCACGGAAATTATTTCATTATGGCTTTTATCCTTTCTCTTCGAAAACCAATCTCTGCGCGCTGCACTGGTCAGCTCGTCGAACACTACTGGACATTGCCGAGGTCTGCAAACGGTAGAAAAGGACCAAACCTACACTCGAGTATTGGTCTGCACAAACATCCAAGCTCACAACACAACTATTTTCATGTATCCTTTTTCAACGACGCCGACCGACACCCCAACATAGATGGACAACCACGTCGTCGTCGTCGTCGTCGCCGGGAAGCTAACTAAACAGTTTGGTAGTGGTTGGTATGGTGGGTGTGTTGAATGGTAACGTGTGTGCTTCCGAATCTGGTGCGCGCCTTCCGTTTTTCCGAACGTTTGCTGTTCCGAACCGAGTCATACCTTTGTACATGTGCTGCCCACTTCTGGGGGGATGGGTGGTAAATATTTCCATATCCTGCTTTCCATATCGTCGTTATTTTGTTTATAACAACGGTCGGTTTTCAATGTTGAGTGTTTGTACTTGTGTGAACTACTATTGCAGCTTGTATAGTTCTGATGAGGGTGTTCAAAATAAAAGCTTGTTTCATATCACCCTAACGGTAAGGGTAGATGCTCTGAGGGTAGAGTTAGAAAGCAAGGTACAACATACTTTCAGTCCTGGGCACCCACGGTGGTGCAGAGGGCCAAATTGAAAGATTTCCATCCTGGGCGATTGCCTTGACCTGTGGCCAGGTCAAATTTCTGTCGATTTGCTTGATTTCGTTGTTGAGACTGCGCCGCCATGAGCCTCTGGGTCTGCCTCTGCTGGGTTCCAGCCCAACGCTTGTTTGCAGATTTCGTTTCCGCCCCTGCGTAAAGTGTGGCCGATCCACTTCCACTTTCGCTCCCGAATTTCTGTCGCTATCGGCTTTTGATGACATCGACGATGGAGCTCCACGTTGGAGATCCAATTGTGAGGCCACCATGCACGAATTATATACCGCAGGCATCTATTGATGAAGACCTGCAGTCGTTGAGTGTTCTCTACTGATACACACCAGGATTCACTGGCGTATGGCAGCACAGATTTCACGTTCGAGTTGAAAATTCGGATTTGGGTGCGTTGATTAATCTGATTGTTTTTCCATACATTTCATGCAAAAGCAGCCCTCGGCTTCTTGATCCGTGCACCTATGTCGATCTTGGTGCCGCCATCGGCCGCCATTTGGCTACTAAGATATTGGAAGCTTTCAACATTCTCCACTGATTTTCCAGCTACCGTAAAGCTGGAAGGGTTGACCGTGTTTGTTTCCAACGGTTTGGTCTTGTTGACGTTGATGGTAAGGCCTGCCGCTGAGGAGCGAATTCATTGATTTGCTCCAGAATGATATGGAGCGTGACAATATGGTCTACACAGGATCGTCCGGCACGGAATCCTGCTTGCTGCCGTCGGAGAGTTGCGTCAATCTTCTCCTGTATCCGGTTTAGGGTCACTTTGCAGAGGACTTTGAGAACGATACACAGTAACATGATGCCCCGCCAATTATCGCATACAGTCAGGTCACCCTTCTAGGGTACCTTCACTAAGACGCCTTACATCCAGTCGGCCGGAAATGTCGCGGTTTCCCATATGTTGCAGAATAATTGATGCAGTAGTAGTGCGGATACTACGGGGTCAGCTTTGAGCATCTCAGCTGATATGCGATCGACCCCTGGGGCCCTGTTCGATTTCATGCTACGAATGACTGTTTCTATCTCCTGCACTGATGGAGCGATGAATGCGTCGAACTCTTGGCGGATCATGCTGAGGTGTTGATGGCTTGACCGACACTTGAAAAAGGTTTCCAAAGTTCTCGAACCAGCGTTTCAACTGGTCAGCCGGGTCGGTCAGTAACTGTCCAGACGTGTCTTTCACGGGCGTCGTAGCATTAATCTTGGTCCCACTAAGGCGACGTGAAACACCGTAGAGGAGACGGATGTCGCCGGTGTTTGCGGTTTTCTCGCCTTCGTCGGCTAGGGAGTCCGCCCATGCTCTTTTGTCCCGTCTACATGAGCGTTTCTTTGGCTCCTCGTGTTTTCGCTCGCTCTATCGCGGCTTTGGCGTTCCTTCGCTCCTCTATCTTCCTCCAGGTATCATCAGTGATCCACTGCTTTCTTCCGGTGCGTAGCTCACCCAAATTATTCTCGCCGGTGGCGATGAAGGCGTTCTTGATGGCGCTCCATTGATCTTCTACGCTTCCACCTTCTGGAATATTCGCAGCACGGTTCTCAAGCTCCTCGACGAATGACCTTTTCACCGCAGCGTCTTCCAGTCGGCGTGTGTTGAACCGGCGCCCGGTTTTGTCCTCCTGTCGATGGATCCTAGCAATGCGCAGTCTGATCTCGCCGATTAGGAGATGATAGTCGGACGCAATGTCGGCGCTATGTTTGTTTCGCACATCAAGAAGGCTCCGTCTCCATTTTCGGCTGATGCAGATGTGGTCCATTTGATTTCCCGTGAAGCGAGCGATCCCCCAATCACCATGTCATTGTTGCCACAAAACTCTACAAAAAAAGCTCTCCATTTTCGCTCATTCCCATGGCGTCCCATAACGTGCTCATAGTCCGAGTTGTCGGAACCAACCTTCGCGTTGAAGTCGCCCATGAGGATCTTGATATCACCTTTCGGAATCTTGTCCACGACAGCATTCAGTTGACTGTAGAAGTTCTCTTCAGCTTGCAATTCGGCAGCATCGGTTGGCGCGTAACATTGGATCATGGTGAGGGTTCGAACCCGTGTTCTGAGTCTGGCTACAATTATCGTCTCATCTATAGGTTCTTACTTAATAAGCGCAGCGTGGGCGTGAGCACTGAGTAGGAAACCAACTCCACGGTAGTGACGAGCGTGTTCACCTCGTAGGCCAGAATATAGCAGAATTCGACACGACGTCAATCTGTGTTCTCCAAAGTTCGGCCAACGGACTTCGTTCAGTCCTAGGATCTCAAGCTAGGCATGCCTGGCTAGTTGTGCCAGTTTACCCTGCTGGGCTAGGGTTAATACATTCCAAGTTCCAATTCTTGTCCGTTGTTTCGCGCTAAAAGTCGTTGCCGTTGAATCAGTTCGTAATATTTCATTTTCTCAGCCGCTGGATGCCAGAACAGACGCTGTTTGAGCCGCACCTCCTTGGTGAACAGACGCTCGAGACGTACCTCCTCAATCTAGCTGAAGTCAGAAGGACAACAGTGCCCAGGTTGCACTACCAGCTAAGCACACAACTCTTAGCTGGCGGTCTTTGTCATCGCTTGGCCCGTGGATGCATGAGGTAGTAACTTGCGAGGACCAGAGCTATGTTGGACGCTCTCCTTTTCGACTCGCCGTTTTGCAGCCCAAGAGTTTGACAATGACCATAGTTTATTTGTATAAATTGTATAGGCAAATAAGAATTATTTCTGAAACAGCTGGAAATTTTATTGATCTCATTATTCCCACTGGAACTTGGCCTGCCTCTTCAACTTAGTGTTCTTTGAGCACTTTCACAGTTTTTTTTCTTTGCCTCCCGGGTAGACGAGAATATCTAAATCATATGTCAAATCGAACATTTTTTGCTGTCATAGCTCGATGTGATTGTGATGAGTTGTGATTGTGATGAGTTATTCAAAATTCTAATAAATATCGCACGAATAGCTCAAAGTGATATGATATTAGTTTTTGTTGTTGTCGAAATAGCTGAAATTTCTACATAAGAACAAGTTTAGCTCTTCTGCACGAAATGGAACACATACACCCATAGAGATGACTCAATGTTAGTGAAATGCCATGTGCCCCTTTCTGAGCTGTGGAAACAAAGAACCGCATGCTCTTATTCCCATGCTATTTACAACAGCGAGCCACAGTTAAGTGGTAAGCATCGCCGCCTGTGAATCCTAAGGTCGTAGGTTCGATGCTGGATTTTGACCTTTTTTCAATTTTTTTCTAGAAAAAAATGACAAATCTTGTCTGCTATTGTTTTGATTCTGTAATATCTTAACGAGTTATTATTGAGTAGTTCACCATATTAGATTTTGCTATTATTTCTGATCTTTTACCTCTTATTTTTTATCTGTATTAACGAGATTTTTAGCCCTAGGCTAGTTCATCGCGGGGCCCACGCTTTACTTCCCTTTCGATGGAAGAACTCACATTTTGCGAGTTTGTCGGGAGTGAGATTCGATCCCAGGTCCTCGGCGTGATAGTCAAGTGTTTTAACCATCATACCAGGTCCGCTCCCCTTTTACCTCATATATCAATCAAACCAATATCAGTTTTTGCTCTTCAGTAATTCAATCAATAATAACTGAATATGCTATTCATCAGATTTTTCTACTTGCTCGGGCTGCCATTGCATGAATTTGTATATTGTAAGGCAAGTACAATGATACACTATGCCCAGGGAGTCGAGAAAATTTTCCCAACCGGAACGGGAATCGAACCCGCCGTCTGCGGATTGACGATCCATAGCCTTAACCACTAGGCTAACTGGAGCCCCACACTGCTATGCTATGACAGCCATATTTGGATTCCCTTAATTAAACTTGTCAAGAATAAAACATTTCAATTTATTCACTATTGTGTGAAATTATTAAAAAAAAACTATGAGAATTAGCCTTTAAAATTTGCCATCTTCCCCTTAAACCCCTTAAACCGAAAAGAAAGTGGTTCACCTTGTGGCGCACGCCGTGATTCGTTACTATTTCCGGAGTTTGAAATCCAACGCTTGTCATAAGTTGAAATTCAAATGCCACGAGACCAATTATTCGGAACGGTTTTCACCTGCTTTGTACAATAGTTGCACGGTTGTTAAGAACACGAAATATTCCCTCCGTTTGCACATGTCAGCTGTTTATGGTTTCCCAGTCTCGTGAACTTTCCGTTTCTCCACTGATGGAGATTGACAGACAAGGCGTCTACTGTAGAGATTTGAAAGGATATTAATTATTCCCAAAGTCACCCTTTCCTTCCAGGTATGGGGTATCATATTCTGACGTCAAAGCCTGGCGTGGCGCTCAAAATTGAAATTTCAACGTTCTCCGAAATAATAGTCATTAGCATAATGTAACATAATGTGGACGTCTTTTCTTGTGAAGGTCAAGTCGTCGCCGTTTGAGGTGGGGTGTCTCACAGCAGGGCTAGGTTATATGGAAAATCTACGCACTTGACTGTACCCTGTGTGAGAGAATAGGTACATAACCCCAACTTGCGATGTCCCATCATGATTGATAGCGTCTTTCGTTAGTCATCATTTTCGCCGTTTTCGTTTCAATTTGCACATGGTGGGAAACTTTCTACCACTCTGCTGGCGAACGAAAATTATAATCTTAATTATAAACCTTTCTCATGAGTCCTAGATTGCCCAAGGACGGTGACGAATTCTGGTGACCTCATTTCGTCCCTTAAACCGTGAGCCACTATAGATGAATGGTGGTGGATGGATGGTGTTCTTGTTTACAGTTAACAGTCACGTAGAATACATACATACCCACATATACCGCCACTGGCTAGCCGCATTAAAAAGTGCCTTTCCACGCGTTGTCCGGTGGAGTGAGTAGAAAAAACGTTGCGTGTTCTATTGGGAACAAAAATGTTGAGCTTGGAAAATCGTTCCCCACGGCATCATCGTGAGGTTAATGGCTTATCGAGGATGAGGTACTTGACATGGGGCATTATAGGACAATCGTACTGAATGCTGCTTATGCTCTAATTGACTTAGAGCAATCCTCGTGTAATAACTAATGGCCTACATCGATAACCACATGATGTATTTTTTACGAGCTGTTTTGAGTTAATAGACCTGTCTATTCATTCATTCAATAAATCTGAGTTACCTGTGTCGTAGGAATTAGGGTACACCAGAAAAATTGTATTTAAAATATTCGAAAAGCTTTTCTTAACGGTGTCCGGCCGTTTGGCCGAATTAAACAGAATAGGACATAGATCATGCACCCCGAGTTTAGATATTTTGCATTGTGATTTCCGAGCGGTAACTTCTAGTCGGTAAACACTGCAACGCTGCTGAAGATGTATCATCAAAAAGTTTCGATTTTGCGTTAGTAATAATTGATTATTCACAAGTTGAAAAGTACGCAACAATTTCAGCTTCGGTTTTGTCTGCAACAAAAAATTTTGAGATCATGTCATTATCTGTCACCAGTTGGAATAAAGAGTAATCGCCGCTTCTTCTTTGTTGCTAGTTTTGTGTCTCTTTTGTCTGACAATTCTCTTCACTGATTCTGCGGAAGTTTTTGACACTCTCATTCGCAATATGGTCAGGTCATCCGAAATATTTCCTTCTTTGAATTATTGGCTATTCTTTCTAGTTTTGCAATTCATGAATTAGTTGGCGTTGAAGCTGCCAATATTTGACCAAAGTTTTTTCCTTCTTTGGATCATAGGCTATTCTTTCGAGTTATACTGATACGGAAAACAGTGGCTTGATCACTTGGTTCATCATTTTTTTCCGACCAAACGGCATTCGGCCAAATGGCATTCGGCCAAATGACCCTTTCGGCCAAATGGCGTTCGGCCAAACGGCGTTCGTCCAAATGAACCAGCCTCAGACTGCAAATATCTATAACAACTAAGATTCTGTGTCATTAATTGGCTCGGCTCATGGTATTGAACTCCTGATTATTGTTGAACTTTCATGAACCTCGAATTTTTCTTCGAAAATGATTATAAGGTATGTGTACCCTTCTTGAACCTATGCTCCATGTTCATCCTATTAAAAATAGACTATTTAAGCACTAATTGTTTCCATTCTTTTTTTTCAATGCATGCTCATGCTGCAATGACCTCAACAGTTGTCAAACAACCACATCTTGGCAAGACAAAGTTTGCCGGGACAGCTAGTTTTCTATACAATTTGGAAATTAAGGTGTATTGGTGCATCACTGGGCTTTCAAACGAATCATTGACTTTTTACTTTGCAATGATTGTTTGCCTCGCGTTTTTGAAGTGATAAAAAACTGATAATTATGCAGTAACGCAGCTGAAAAAGTATCATCGCAATCACTGCGAGTGAGCATATGGGATGATACTTTTTCATACGAATATTCGCTTTCGTGGCTGAGAATTATCACTTTCCCGAGCAGAGGAAAATATCAAAATAATAACAACGGAATCACAAAATCTGTTTTTATATCTCGGTTTGTTATTATTAACTTATTAAATCATCACCGTTCCATAACATGTTCTGTTGGGCAATCTTATTTTGTTATAATCGTGCTCTTGGTATATTTTCTTTAAATTACATTTCAATAACATGTTTTGTTGTAGCACAAGTTCAGTTATTATTGTGTCATTGAGACTGTACAAATATTCGATCATTAATATTACAACATAACTAGCTTTGCAATCAAAACTACACCATTCGAGATGTTCGTTGTTCACAGCATTCTGTGAGGAACTGTAAGAGAAAATATTATTTTGTCATCAGTTCCTCTTCTTACTGACATCACGTTTTAACTGTGACAGAGCCAACTTATCAGCCTTTTGTTTTATAAGTACTTTGAAAAGTATACCTGTTTTTTTGTCCCGGTTTCAGTTAGGTATGAATACGAAAATAGAGAGTGTAATAGAGTGTTAGCCATTTTATGAAATATTTTGGATCAACTGGTGGAATTCAAGGACGGACAACACATTTTCGACCAAAATGTAAAAAAAAAATTAAGTCATCAAGAACTCCATTGATTATTTTTAGACATTTTATTTTTATTGATTTAACTGCATCGAGCCCACTTAGATTCACTTGGATAAATGTGTCAATCAATGAGGTAATAATGTAAATTAATCTTATAAACAATGAACCACCTAATGAAGGGTTTCAAAACGACGGTAGTTTTTCATCGTAAGTTGTTTGGAAAATAAACGAAAACTATTGTTTCTCTCTGTTTTCGCTAATAAATCGCTTGCGACAACAATAGCGTCCCAATTATGAATGAAACATTTAACAATAGATCCTATTGTTGCGTATCCCATTAAATGCATATGGGACTTTGAAGGAGTTCCTATCCGCAACAGAAAAAAGCAAATTTTGTTTTCAGATTGTTATCAATAACGCATTCATATCAAAATTTGTTATTGAAATATTTAAAAAAAATCGCTGTTATTAAGTTGTTATTGAAACCAACAAAACATGTTATTAAACAGGTCTTCCAGGAACATTTTTTTGTTATAATTTTTGTTATTTTGCCGCTTATGACAGACAAGTTTATAACAGGATATGTTATGTAAATAACATGAAAATAACTCTTTCCGCTACTCAATTATTTTTCCAAAATAACACATTTTATTATGCTGTTGCTATTCCCTTCTGCTCGGGTTGAAATTTCGAGCCACATATCCAACATGGTCGATGCTGATGATGCCGTAAGAAGCCTTAATCCTTCGCTAAAAGATTGTTTGAATCAAAAACTATGTGTTATAGCAATCAAATTGTTTAGGGGCTGTTCATAAACCTCGTAGACCAAATTTCGGCCATCTCAGACCCCCCCTCCCCCTCGTAGACTTTTGTTCATACAAAAATTTTGAAATTTGTATGGAGCGTAGACTTCGGCCAGACCCCCCCCCCCTCCCCCTAGAAGTCTACGTTGTTTACAAACGGCCCCTTATCATCATTAGAAAACATGCTAACCCGCTGTTTCATCATACCCCACCCATTTTAACTCGCCCTAGTGTACCTAGTGCTGAATATGTGTTCCGTTCCCCTATTCATAACACTAGTTTACAAAATAAAACGAAAGTCGTGAACTCCTGTCAACGACCAACATTTTTGAAGCATAATTTAGCACTGATTTCGAAACCGTGCTTCAAAAAATTTAAAGTAGAACAGTTTTTAAGTTTTAGCTCAATATCGAGTTTTACAACTTTTTAAAATATGGAATTTAATAAAATTCAAATATCTTGCGTTTTGTTCAACCAATTTTAATTTTTTTCCGTAAATTAAAAGCTGAATATAATACCATTCGATCATCTGAATGCAGGTTTTGCGTCAGATTGATGAAAGTCAAGATATTGGCGAGTTGTGGGGACGATCTTCTTATATTTTAGCAAAATTTCCAAAAAATTATGAAGAAATGTATTTTTTTTCAATAAGAAAAAAACAATTTAAAAATTCTTTCTCAACGTTTATTTGACATATCATATGTGGGTGAGTTACAGTAAAAAATACAGCTCAATCGGAGCATTGATTACGGAGAATGAGATGTGTGAAGTGAGCGACTTTGCTTAAAAGTAGAACAAAAATCGATTTCAAATCATCAACCTTGTATGGAAAGTCGAAAAAATTTCCGCTCTACTGTAATTTTTTTTCCTTCGCGTTTTCGAACCCAGGGCATGATTCTACACCAAAAACGATCATCAGCTTACCGAGTTCAAAAATGCTGTAAACTAGTGTAATCGGAACTAGAAAAAAATATACCAACAATATTGTTTTTCCATTCATTTTGTATGAGAGGTACTCTGCCGTGTGCAGTATGTCCCATGTTAATAGGGATTCCCATAGAATATGAGACAACTATGTTGCGCACGGCTGTATTGTCGTTTAACAAAGTATTCATAAGTTGTAGTGTGAAAAATAGTCGAAATCAGGGGCAAATCATAATTATATCTTCTATGGAATATGAAAAAAATATCAATTGTGAAAGAAAATAAAAAAAAAGCGAAAGTCAAAAAAATATTGAAACGTTGGCATCGTGCGGTAGTTTAGTTGGTAAAGCACTTGTTTTTCCTCTATGGTTATAAGTTTAAATCGTACCTGTGCTATGGATTCAATTCATACTATCATATTCATTCATCTTAGGCTAATTAGGAATCACTTTGACCACTTCGACAGATTGGTAATTCGAAACTTTACACTTTGCGGTTGGTTAAATTCTATGGAATTAAAGTGTTAGAAGTGTGCTACTTTATGACTCGCTGGTGGGGCTCCGCTGAGAGCTCCTTCTGGGATTTCTCCAAAACTTCCTTCCGGGAAACACCTTCAGGGATTCCCCCCAGGCATTCGTCGTTTCTCCAAGAGTTCCATCCAGTTTATAGCCAATCATCGCGTACGTCGGACGTGCTCTCGCTTCGCTTACATCGGCAATCATGTGTGGTGCAAGAAAAAACACCATCGTAGTGGATTTCAGCGTTCTACCGGTTCGCCCGGATTTGAGAAAAGTGCAGAACTTTTTAGAGGATGAAATACACCTCAAGTACTCGGATGTTGAAAGCATACAGTTGCACCACCACCGCAACTGTGTGCTGATCGAGATGAAAACTTACGAAATTGCCTCGCGTTATCAATTGGAGAACAATTGTAAACGTACAGTGCTTTGTGCGGGAAAATAATTCCGCATCCCCGTGTATGTGGATTGTGACTTCGTGACCGTTCGAATACACGATCTCCCTCGGTCAATGGATAATGCCATTATCAGCAACCATATGCTGAAGTATGGGGAGGTGATTTCCATACGGAATGATACATGGAAGCATTATTTCTCCGGTATTCCAAACGGCGTGCGAGTGCTAAGGATGCGATTGTTGCGTGACGTCCCATCGTTCATCACCATCGATGACGAAAGGACAATGGTTTCGTATTTGAATCAGCCCAGATTATGTCATCAATGCGGTCAACCGGCCCACCCAAATGAAAAGTGTGCGGGTTCCAGTACTTCAACTCGAGCTTCAAACCAGCGCGAATCAACTGAGCCATCCGGCGAGCTGTTCAACTTAACTGATTTTCCTCCTATCAACAATATTGAGGAGTCGTCACCCGTCACAAAGCAACCTACAGCTGAAGACCAAAATCAACAGAACAACGAAGAATGGACCGACGTTGAAGACAATGGGTCGAATGGATCGAGCACATCATCCGATTTTCATGTTGTGACAAAGAAGCGTCGGCGATCCACCAAACAAAAGGACTTGCAAAACGGGAACGAAATCAAAACAGTCTGTTCTGAACAGGGGTCCCACAATACGGACCACGATAATGCATCACTCGGCACTTCGTCGACCGGAAAGAATGTTTTGTCGAAAAATAAAAATCGAAAGGGAATAACATTTACTATTTATAATCCAAAATAAATATAAAGAATGTTGGCTCTGCAAAGCTGAAACCGGCGAGTGAGCCTAGAAATAAACGATATGGATAAAAAAAAAAGAGTTCCATCCATTTCTCCCAGGGTTTTTCAGTGAGCTATTTGTGATATTCTTCGAGGAATTTATCCCTTTAAAAGTTCCCTTTGGGATTCTTTCAGGAGTCATTTCTGAGATTCCTTCAGCAGTTATTTTTGAGATACCTCTAGGAACTCCTCTCGAGCTCTTAAGTATCCTTCTAGGATTTCCTCAGGAGCTCCAAGATTTTTCCGGGAATCTGGAGTCTTCTCCAAATTCCTATCGAAATTTCTGCAAGAATGGCTTCCAGGACTTCTCCTCAGCTTTTCTCCAGGATTCCTTCAGGATTTATTTCCGGGATTACTTCAAAAATTCGTTTCGAGATTTCTCCAGAAGTTCGTTTTGAGATCCCTATAAGAATTTCAGCTGAGGTTTCTACAAGAATTGCTCTCAAGTTTCCTTCAGTTTTTTTTTTCGAGTTCTTACTGAGCTTCCTTCAAAAGTTTCGAAATACCTCCAGGAATGCCTCCAGGTGAAGGAACTCTTGAAGAAGTCGTAGAAGAAATTCCTGGAGGAATCCCAGGAAGAGCTTTTCTAGGAAAATCAGTACAAGGAATCCTCAAAAGAAGGATTTCCAGAAGCGACTCCCTGGGGAATCCCAGGAGTAAATCCTACAGAAATGACAGAAGTAACTAATTGATCCCTGATTAAATTGCTAGTCAACCTCAGAAAATAATGCTGGAGGAATCCCAGAGGGAACGGTAGAGAAGTCCTAATCTTAGAATATAAAATCCTCAGATGGAGGAGTCCTGGAAGGAACTTCTGGGAGAATGAATGCCTGAAGAAATTTCTAGAGGAATCTCTTTTTTTATTCAAGTCGTTTATTTTAAGCTCATGCACGCAAAAAAAATCGTTCCGATATACGTGCACTCCCAATCACGGCAACGGGAACAAACGAGAACTATGCATAGCAACGATAACAACAATAAGAAATGTACACCGTGAACTAGATTTCCCGTTTTCTAGAACGCCCCACGCTATGTCTGAACCAGCAGATTATAAAAATTGCATGTACATCGGGTTTCTTTCCATAAAACATCAGTATTCAAGCTATATTTTCATTTGCAGAAGGTTTCAAAATATTCTATCGGGAAAATTTTGATTTTTCCATCTTTTTGACCGTTTTTCATACAAATTTGCTTGAAATCCTCATTTTCGGTCAATTTCTCTCCCATACAAAATGTATGGAAAAATTTTCACCGATAGAATATTTTAAAACCTTCTGCAAATGAAAATATAGCTTGAATACTGATGTTTTATGGAAAGAAACCCGATGTACATGCAATTTTTATAATCTGCTGGTTCAGACATAGCGTGCGCCCATATTGACAGCTGGAACTAGTTTCAGTTCACGGTGTATATTTGCTTGTTCTCATATTTGCGTTTGTTTGTTCACGTTTATCAGAACGGTTTTCTGAGCGTATGTGTTTAACAAAAAACTTTACGGAGCCGATATTCTTGTTAACTAATTTCTTATTCTAAAATCAATTTGAAAACTAATAAAGAGTTCTGCGTGCGCATTTCTTTTTCACGCGAGGGCTGGATCCTGAGCTTGAGGCGGATGCTGCAAATTGAGCCCTTCGTTGATCGGCAGTCGGGTTTCCCATTACTCCTTTTATCGCCTTCGCCACTTCCTCTAATTTCTCCATTTGGGTCATCGGACGCCATTCGTCTTCAGAGCCTGCTCCGGATTCACAAACGGCAGATTGTTCCTCTTCTTCCTCCAATACGTTCGATATTAGCTGATCCGTGTCTTCCATCACTTCAATTATTTCGATCTCCGATGATTTCCGATTTGATGAAACCGCGTCTTCCTCTAAAACAACAGCAGAATACGAACGAGGTCCCTGGTCCTTCTGTTGTTGTTTCTTCGGCTGTTTCTGGGTTTCACATTGAGGGCAGGAATCCTTGCGGTGCCCTACCGCTCGACACATGAAACAAACATTCTTCAGTCCATCATAAAACACTCGTCCCTTCCAGTTTCCGACATCAATCGTTGGTGGTATGTAGCAAAAAGTTTGTCGGACACATAACGGTTAATTATCTCGCACATTTCGATTGCACCGCAGAAGCACTGACGAACGACTCAACGGTGAACGACCGGGAGGCAAAGCACCACGTACCGTTTGCTTTCTAAACAGAAGCGGATGGCAAAAACAAAACGAATTGCAAAGCGCACATTTGCTGCGACCGTATCCGACGGCTGCTGCGATAGAACTCCTAGAGGAATCTCAGGAAGAATTCCTGTAGGAACTTCGGAAATAATTCCTTGAGGAATCCCGGAAGATATTCCCACAGGAATCGTAGATAAAATCTTTGAAAGAATCTTGTAAGGAGCTCCTGGAAGAATTCCAGAAAGAAATTCTGGGGGAATCCCAAAAGCAAACCCTTCAGGAATCTAATAAGATTTCTTGGAATCCTGGAAGACCTTAGGAGACCTAGAAGAAACTCCTGGAGAAATCTCGGAACGAATTCTCAGAGGAATGAATTCCTGGTGGAATCCCGAAAGGAGTATCTGGAGAAATCCCAGATGAAACCTCTTTAGAAATTTCAAACGAAACTCCTGAAAGAATCCCTAAAAAAGCCTCTAAAGGATTTCTGAATTACAAACCCTGAAAAAATCCTTTGGAGCATTTCCATAAGCAATTACTGGAGCAATCTTACAAATTCCTGGAGCTCTGGAAGAAATCCGAAAAGAAATTTTAGAGGAATCCCAGGAGGAGTTCTCCTAGAGGAATCACGGAAACAACTCGTGGAGGAACCCCAGGAATAATTCCTGGGGGAATTTCAGAAGGTATTCCTGGAAAAATCCCAGAAAAAAAACTACAAGTATTGAATAAGATGAGGATCTTTATGTATATAATTATCAAATTTGGCTTTTCTGGGTAACTATTTTAGAAATTCATTACTACTAAAGAATTCTCAAATTTTCTGGCAAGTTTTCTGGAGATAAAAAAGTTTGGTCATAAAATAACATCATAAATACATCGCGCCAACTACATCTAGCACAGAACAATTTGTTTTTTTTTTCTCGAGGGTATTCTGTTTAGAAAAAAATGACTCTTTTTTATGCGCTATATGAAAAGTTACTGCCTGTACTTTACATATAGTTGACCATTTTTATATTTGTGGAAATGTTACTCTAAGGAACAGCCTATTTCAAAGAATAGGTATATCTCAGATTTAGTTGAAAACGCTATCATTCAAGAAAGAAAAAGAAAAAAAAAACTACTGAATAAAAGGCCACCGTATTGACATGAAGAGAAAATTTAAGCAAAGTGAATTGCAACGTATACCAAGCATGTTTTTAACCTAATGATTTAGCACCTTTAGAGCATTCGATCTAACGACGTTGGACTGGGGCAACATCTATTTTAGGTACCGTAAACCGTGGTCAAATTGATCTCCGGGTCGAAATTGATCAGAGGTTTTTCCGTTAGATTGTGCATGCTTTTAAAATTTTCCTTTCATGCATTGTGCAGTTGGAAGCAGATACTTAAGGAGAAACTTCAAAGAATACCAATATGGCTGCCACAATGGCCGACTTAGACCCCTACTCACGTTTTCAAGAGCACAAATCTTAAAAAATCGTAAACAAATGCGCTCAATTTGGAAAAGCAGCCTCTTTTTGCAAGTGAGCAAAACCAGGAAAATCAAGTACAGCTTGGTTCGATGCTTCGTTCGTCAGATTTGTGCCTCTAAAGTTTGTATGCAAAATTGCAATGGTATTTCTTGATGTTTCACCTTAATGATATTTTTTTTTTTTTTTTTTTTGAAGAGTGACCAGGTGGAGCTGCAGGACAGCTGATAGCAAAGCCTGGACCCTTTCCCAACTTTCCCCCTACTAGGACCAATACTCACGATGGACTAGACGATGTCGTCAACTTGAGCAAAGTGTGTAGTAATTAGCATTGGGTCGTAGTAGTTTTTAAAAATACTGTTTTTAACTTTTCCCATCGCACTTAGTGTTTTGATCGAATGGAAGCTCCAAAGATAAAAAGACACTACACCGTCTTCAACCAGAGGTTGTACAGACTGAACAAGCACTAACATATGACAACGGACAACACACATAACACCCAGTGGCCCAGTGGAGAATTTTCCGTTTGACGAAAAGTTTTCCCCGACTGGAGCGGGAATCGAACCCACACTCCGAGGCTTACGAAACGTCTAGATGACTGACGCCTCTAGCCGCACGGTCACGAAGCCCAGATGATTTGATAATTGAACAATATTTCAATAATCGAAAATCTCCGAGGTCACTAGACAACATTCAGAGATAAAAAAGGATGTCTATGTCTATGTTAACGCCTTCAGAGTAAGAAATATACAAAGAGCAAAAAGAAAAAAAAAATGTGTCGTAGCTATTTTTTAAAGATTTGATATTTCTGAAAATTATTCGAAGACAGCTACCAGAGCTAGCGTTTTTAGCCGATATGGGCAACTAGTTTTTCTGACAGCTTCCCCGAACAATAATCAGATAATATCCTCAGTTATTTTATAATACATTCTGAAAATTATTTCAAGCTGATTACCAATAGTGTCAATAACCGATGTTAGTCACTGACAGCACCAGCATCATCCCCAAATAGCTCTCATATTAGTGTTAGATAACACTTTTTGAGCTTCCATTCGATATTGTAAAGAAATTTGTCAAACCCTATTTGTCAAAATATAGTCAATAATGTATCAAATTGTGTTTCTAATTTCGCTAGTCGCCTTCTGCATATCTGTGATCATCTCAGTCCAAAGTAATAATATATCCATCGTAGCTCTTTACATTGTCAACCGTCCTAAGTCCTAACTAAATTCCTGCTTTTTTGATCAGTGAAATAATACCGTCTAGAAAAGTTCAGTCAACTGATTTTTGTCAAGAATAAAAATGATAATGATTATTTGTCCACTTTTATAAATTCACAAAACCCATTAAAATAAGAAATACAAATATAAACTCCTATAATCAACAGTTTTATCTTTACCTAATCAGTCCATAATTTTCTAATTGTAATGAATCTAATCTGTAAGGTTGTAAGTCAACTTATCCTAGCGTTCCCTGTCCTGTGTACTAAAGAATTCAAGTAACGAATGATGGGTGTAACGCAGAGATCTCCTCTACCCACTCTTGCGTTACGTTAAATTTAACAATTATTGTTAAATTTTAGAAAATTCAAAGAATGCAAAGATTAGGTCTATGCACGCTGATATATAATTTGTTTTTGACTTGTGATAAATGCACGACGGATACTCCTTTGGTTCCCATTAGCACTTACGGCGATTCCTTCACTTGCGCTCAACTCGTAAACTAGATATATCTAGCTCAAAGTCCAAGCGGTGGTGAAGTGGCGCTAAAGTGCTAATGGGTTAAGCCCTCCCATCGCGTCAAGATCGAATATCCAGGGGGAGGGATGTTTCACCTTAATGATATTTGTAAGAAAACTATTTGAAGTATGCTTTATCTAACAGAAAGACAACTGATCAATTTTGACCCAGAGATCAATTTGACCCCGGTTTGCGGTACTGGCTTTCAGAATAGTGACCTATTCGGGGTAATGGTATTTGAGGTATATACTATAGTGCCCTTTGGGGCAATGGATCAGACAGCGGCACGCGTGTAAATCGAAGGGGTACCGCTGCCCGATCACTTTTGCACTACAGTGGTAGACATTCGTTTAGCCGAGGTATATTTTTTCTATTTTTTTCGCAACTGTAATACAACTTGTCCTTTTTTTACGTCCATGCTTGGCTAAGCGACAAAAAATTCTACCGCCAAGACAAGGTGCAAACTCAACATTTTCATATTTTTTAATACATCTCCGTGATTAGAAGAAGTGTACGAAAATATAAAAATGTCAATATTGATTATTATTTTGGCAGTAAAATTTTATTTCGCTGAGCCAGTACTGGACGTAAAATAAGGTTTAGGTGTAATTTTATGTTCTTTTTTTAATTTTTGGAGGATCTTCTAGGTAATTTGCAATGGAATGAAACCAAATATTATTTATTTTATGGCCAAGAGATGAACCAGCCTAGGGCTGAAAATCTCTATAATAAAGTAATAATAATAATAATAAATTTTATGGCCGTACGCAATTATTTTGTATGGTGACCCTGCATTATAGATCGACATGTAAATCATACGATCATGAATTTGGTCGTTTTCAAAAGTGTTGCCATATTACGCATCTCATATAAGTAAGTTATAGTATTGATAATGTTTCCAAAAGATTTGTTGTAGTTATTTTCATCGAAAGTGTTTTAAAAGATTCCAATAAAAGTATCATGACGAGTTCAGGTTGAAAATCTACGAAAAACAAAGTTTTTAACAGAAAAAATTACCGCAAACCATAAAAAAATTACGTATTTATGTATTGTTTTGTTAAATTATGATAGTTTAACTTGCATAAATCACAACGTTTACTAAGTAGTACTATTACGTCTTCTTATAGCTCCTAATATAATAATATATAATGCCCAGTGTGCAATGGTTTAGAGGAAACGGCGGAACACGTTTAGTTCGTGTGCCCGCGTTTTCGCACAATGCATGACCGCATGCTTGCCACATGCGGGGAGGACACAACTCCGGACAACTTGGTCCAGAGGATGTGTAGGGGTGAGGTTAGCTGGAATGCCGTTTCAACGGCTATCACCCACATCGTCTGGGAGCTACAGAGGAGGTGGAGCGTGGACTCGGAGAATGGCTAGTCCAGATGCAGTACAAGAGATGGTCCAGGGGTTCGAAGTCGGCTTCGTAGGTCATACCGGTGCCCTGCGGTCGAGATCGACCCTTACAGCGTTTAAGTGGCCGCGGAGAGGAAGTCCCGGTAGCGGTGCTGTCGTGGCGTCGGTCTACTGGGTTGGATCCGAACCCGCGGTTGGAAAGGGGTCGCCGGCAAGGGTCGGGGTAGGTGAGACCCTGCTTTTTGCAACCTTCGGGTGCATCTGATAGGGCCTGAAGGGTAATGATACCCTTCCTTACGGGCAGGTCAGATCGGGTTGCACGTGGGCATCAGTTCTTGATGTCTTCTAAGCAGTTGGGCGCGGGTGGGGTTGACCCTGCCCGCCTTCCGAGGACAAAGGGAGTGGCGAGGACCACTCGAAAAACTGGCTAAGCGCCAGCATGCTACCGTGATGGACTCTCCAGAGCGAGTCATCGATGTTCGTTGCTGCTAGGCTACGGCAGCTAACCTTGTGGGTGCGATATGCACTAGCCCCTCTCTGAAGCAATACCATCTTGGTGGTTCCGGAGAGACGTAGGGTTTGGCAACCATAGGAATGTGTTTTAGTGGGTCGAGGAGAGAGTAGTCCTGGACATTGTAACGCTGTTGAAGATCTACCATCAAACAGTTTCGATTTTGGGTTAGTAATAAATTATTATTCACGAGTTGAAAAATACGTAACAAATTCAGCTTCCTTTTGGTCTCCAACGAAAATTTTCAAGATCTTGTCATTATCTGTTATCAGTTGGGATAAAAATAATTGTTGCTTGTTTTGTGCCTGTTTTGTCCGACAATTCTCTTCTCTACTTCAGAGACTTGAGACTTTGTTCGTTGATAAGTACATACATATTGCCCCTTTTTGTGTAAAAAGTGGTTCTGAACTGACGTAGAAGTTTTCACGAGTACGAACACGTGAATAAAAATGGGCCATTGCATCAAATCTGCCCGGTGTCTTATTCTACATATATGGGGTGTCCAAAATATTTGCAATAGGCACATTTTGTCAAAATTCAAATTGACGTAACTTTGCCAATGTTTTTTAATTTTAGGGTATTGTTCAAGATCTAGGAACCTTGTACGGACACCGCAGATGTTTCGGATACTCCAATGGTATGTTAAAACGCTTTTTTCCGCAGTCCGCCATTTTGTCTGACGCGTATTTTTTTTTACTTTAATATTTTTTTCCCAAAAACTAGGTTTCATTCCCCGGACAATAGTGGCAAAAGATTGAAAATCCATCATGAATTCGCTGGCATATGGCCATTTCTGTAAAACAGGTTCTACGGGCTTAGCTAAATCCCTGATTGTACAGGATGACCCATACTTCTAAGCAAGGATGGCAACACTCACTTGTTATTTTCTCAGCACAGAAGCTTGCAATCAAGAAACGATGTATGGACGAAGTTTGCCGAATAGAGTAGGGCTCACACACGCATGCCAAAGTTGTAAGGGAGCTGCGAAGGCAACTCTCCACGAGGTGAATGTAAATTACACTCACCTCGTGGAGAGTCGCTTTCACAGCTCTGTCACGACTTTGGCATGCCTTTGAGAGCCCTACTCTATTCGGCAAACTTCTAGTATAAATCACAAGAAAAAAGTCGTCCATACATCATTTCTTGATTGCACGCTTCTGAACTGAGAAAATAGCATGTGAGTGTAACTCTTTGCAAGTGAGTGTTCCCATCCCTGCTTCTAAGGTCCAGTGAGATGTCTTTTTACAGAGTAACAAAAATTAACTTTTGGTTTGTCTCAAGAGCAAACTTATGTGTATCTGACAGGTTTTTGGCCGCTGAATCCGGGCTTAGATTTGCTCCAACACTTCATAATTTTGAGCTATATCCCAATTTATAAGGCAAAATATGCGATTTTGGACTTTTTTTGACTGCAAGCCATTAAAGCATGGAA
Source organism: Aedes albopictus (assembly GCF_035046485.1). NCBI lineage: Eukaryota > Metazoa > Arthropoda > Insecta > Diptera > Culicidae > Aedes > Aedes albopictus. The sequence continues at coordinate 5,975,109 of NC_085137.1, forward strand.
ATATATTTTTTAAGCAATCAAAGCATAAATTTGTCAATTAACATCTAAATTCATGACTCATGCAAAATATTTTGTTTTACCAAATTAAATTTGATAGTTTTAAGCGATTTACGTTAGGTACGATATTTCCCATAAAAGTCACCCTCCAAAAGTTGCATGCAAGTTTACATACTGACATAAAATGCTTAAATCTCTCAAATTTGATTTGGTGAAACGAAATATTTTGCATGAGTCATGGATTTAGATGTTAGTTGACCGATTTATCCTTTGATTGCTTTAAAAATATATTTCCATGCTTAATGGCTTGTGGTCAAAAAAAGCCCAAAATCGCATATTTTGCTATATGTATAAATTGAGGTATAGCTCAAAATTGTGACGTGTTGGAGAAAATCTGAGTCCGGATTGGAATTCAGCGGCCCAAAATCTGTCAGAGACACATAAGTTTGCTCTTGAGACATAAAAATGTTGCGCTGTGTTATTAATCGCCTCGCAAAATCATGAAGTTTGGCATGGTTCCGTTAACTCACTAGTTTGACCTTGAGCCTAGAACCGGTTTCGCAAAAAACGGCAAAATCTTAACGAATTCTTGATGAACTTCCAATCTTTTGCCACCATTTTCCGGGGTTTTGTAACAAAATATGTAAACATGTCTAAAGGTCCTATCTGCAGAAGAGAGGTTCTCTTTGGTTTCCCTCTCTTTCGTTAATATCTCAGCTGTTTATTTGTATTATGATTGTCTCCTTGCACTGAACGATGGTCAAAACAATCGTCTTTCGATTTGTACTGCAAAAGTAGTTGAAAAGTGCACCATTACATTGCAATAATTGAAAAAGAAAGTGAACAAAGAGAGCCTCTTAAATGCAGATAGGACCTATTGAAATGTTTGGCTTGATATAGGTCAGACAAGATGGTGGACTGCGAAAAAAATTTCCTTTTCACATACCCCTGAAAAATCCGGAATATCTCAGATGTTCGTACATGGTTCCTAAAAGTTTTAGGCTTAACTGCCGTGAATCGCAAGTCAGTCCCATATGTAAAAAGTAGGCATTGAGAAAATGGACTCCTAAGTTTTTAAATTCGATTTCTAGGTGAAATTAAAAAAAAAATCCCAAATTGTTTCAAACATTAAAACGTAATTGCGAAATATATAAAACTGATTTAAAAAGTGTTAGATTTTGTACTTTAGGGTACACAAGTCCGTAATAGGATTGACTTGCAATTACTTTTCATTGTGGGACAATCTGACTTGGTGTTGTTTTTCGATTTTACTGAACAAACTATATATTTTTATTCACACAGCTGGAAGATCATCTGGAGAAAGATCGAAAACTGTCATTAACTCAATTTTGCCCAAAATGCAGATGGGACTGACTTGCGATTCACGGTAGTAAATCTTGGAAAAAATCCTAAAACTAGATGAACTTCCCCGACCATTGCATTTTAAATTTTTAAATCGATGATTTTTTCGCAAAATTACGTCAATTTAAATTTTAACAAAAGATTGCCTATCCCAAACAATTTGGCCACCCGTGTAGGTAACGGAGTGCCAATGAGTAATGAACGAGAAAAATGCCGCCATAAACTGAATGGCAACAGAGAGCGGTACAGGGTTTCAATGTGAATAAGAAACAAATCCACCGTAACAAGAAACGGAAGCACGAAGTGAGTGTGCTTGCATAGGAAAGCATGAGTCGGAACGATATGCAGAGGTTTTATGCAACTGTCAATGGAGTACAGAACAGGACTGCGCCAGTGCCTGCCATGTGCAATGACTGGGAAGGAAATTCGCTGCTTTTAGCGAAGATTTAGTGAGCAATGCAATTTCTGATACATTTGATGGCTGGAAATTCTGGCTTCAGTCTTGGGGAAATAACTCAATTGACTCTAATCTTGAACAAAAACATTAAATTCTGAAAAAAGCATAAATCAATTCGTATTTTATTATTGTCTATCCGGTTGGAGTCAGGACAGACATTCAAACAAAAATTGCCATTTTCTTAGTCCACAAGTGTCGCAACTGTTTCGCGACTAGTGTGCTGTGTTGCTAATGACAAGGAGATAGATGCGCACTATTTCCGAAATGATTCAGAAAACGTCGCGAGTCGGGTCGCGATTCAGTTGTGCGACGTTCGGTTTGGTGGCGGCTCGACAATAACCCATTACTAAAAACCCGAGAACGGTCGCGTCGTGTACTGAGTACACACACCATGAAAAAAGCACGCTAGTAGTACACAGCTTGAGCGTGGCGTCGCCAAAGGTGGTCAACGACGCAATTGCGTTAGCTTAAATGTTGTATTGATATTCTCTTTCTGGCCAAATATTACGTAAAAGTGGTTTGTTCAAGTTTTTCCATTTGTATACCATTACATACATGTGTTATAAAAATATTAACATACCTTGTCATAATGTTGGGGTTATAGAACCTCATGCCGTTTCGAGATTGCCGTATCGCTCCATTGTCGATGGCCGGATCAGTCGATGGACGAGATTCATTTTGAATGATTCGATTGGCGCTGGCTGAAAAGTGTAAAAAAACATTAAATATTTTTTGTTCAAATCAATCATTTAAATAGCCTGGCAGTATTTACCTATGGTGTCACTCATGAAGCCGTCACTCAGTCGCGTACACAGCCTACTACGGGTCGGCCTTGCCGGCTTCATCTCATAGGGATTGCTGTTCTTTGCATTCAGCCCATTTCTGCCACCCTGTTTGGGCTCCATTTCGGGAAACCTGCAATTGATCAAATCGGACTGGGTTCACACAACACGTATCTACTACACATCTTTATGTTTTCCGGCAAAACGTCACCTTGAAATCGTTGACTGTTTGGCGTATCGTCCGTTCGGTAGTTGTTTTATGTTTCCACCGCCATTACCATTGTTGGATATGGGAAGCTTTCGCTGGTGTTGTTGTTGTTGTTGCTGTTGCTGGTCGTTGAGCTCCGGATATGACCGTGATTGTACATTTCCATAGAATGGTCTCGATCCTGACGGGACAGCAGTTATCATCAACGTCATCACAGGGTCAACCGAAAAATAGGACCATGTATGATTTGTAATGCATTATTACAAGGAAAGAAAAGAAAGAAAATATTGTGAAAATTTTGAATATGTAATCAATCGAAAGGCATGCTTCCTCAAAAATTATAAAATTTTTAAATTGAAAATTTGAGATTGAATTTAACGAGCTTCACATAATGTTGCCAAGCAAATATATAAGCAAGTAAGGATTGAAATGGTAATTGAGCCGATAATCATTATCATCAACTAGTGACGTGTATGTATTTATGCATGTGGTACAGTTTTCTTTGGTGACCCAGAAAAATAACTCGGAAGCTATCGACTCGTTTTACATTTACATGGGCGTTTCGTTGGGTGTGGATATGAATGAATGAGCTGTTTTTGAGTTATGTTCTTTTGATGACGGCGAATAGCGTGCTATCGGAAGATGTTGTTGCCTAGATAATTGAAGTGTTGTGTCGAATTGGTGGATTGTATTGCAATGAGACTGAGTATATTGCGGCTAATTCCAACTTACCATTAGTTGCAGCTATGTTACCGTCCTGAAGTTTGCGTTTGTGCCAAAGGTAAGAATAACGTTCATAAATAAGGTTATACTCAAAATGCAAATTTGTACAATGATCAAATCGGAAATAAAAGCTAAACTTTACGGATTACAAAAAACGAAACTCCTAAAACTGTTATTATTTTAAAGTGTGTCTCATTGGCAACACAGTGAAATGCAACATTTTTATGAGTCATATAGTGTCGGACAAGATAATAAGACCACTAGCCATTTTTCATACAAAATGACCAAGTTTGACGATGTGATGTCCGGTTTATAGTGAACCGATTTGGCTGAAATGTTGACAGTTGCCATGGAGTAACGTGAATTTTGATTTGTATTTAATTGATTAAGTTTTGTTAACTACATCAAAAGTTACAGATATACGAAACGACAAAATAATAGGACCATTTTCAGATTGCCATTATTAAAGGATATATGAGAGTATCTGATACATGATCTGATACTTGATGATTGATAAACTAGTGCTAACATTAAGGATGCCATTTAAACTTGGGGACATTTTTATTGAATTGACCACGAATAACCATCATAAAAATCTGTATCTTTGGAAATAAGTAGTGAACAGAACTCAATAAATTTATTACAAATCAAAATTCCCGTTATTTCAAATCGACTGCCAAAACTTCAGCCAAATCGGTTAACTTAACATGATCATTTTAAATGAAATAGGACCGGTGGTCTTATTGTTTTGACCGACACTGTAACATGTGCAACCACACTAATGTTTACTCAACTTTTTGTTTGAATGTAATCAATACACAAGAACAGTTACAAAATGTGTTTTAGTCATAACATGTTAGATATTTGGTTTTCTTTGAAATTATGATACGGATTGTCGTAATGACATAAACTGATACTTCTGTACTCGAATTTTCCATTTTATTTTGGCTTATTCTAATCTTCCTAAACAGATTTTCAAACATGAACCACAGAAGCTTCTCTGAAGAAAATCCGTGGAGAAACTCCTGGATGAATTCCTAAAGGAAATACAGAATGAATGTCTGAACTCAAGAGGAATTACTGGAAAAAAATCCTAGGGGGAATTCTGAAGGAATCCTTGGAGGAATTCTCGTAGAAGTTCTTGATGGAATTACTGAAAGAATTCCTAAGTGAATTTCAAGAGGAATTCCTGAGTGAATTACAAGAGAAATTCGTGAAGGAATCATAGGAGGGAGGAATTTCTGCAGAAGATTTACTAAAAGAATGCTAGGAGAAATTCGTAGAAGGATTCCTAGAAAAAATACTGGAGGAACTCCAGTCAAGTGGATTCCCTCTAAAAAATTTTGAGGCAAACTTTCTTGAGTGAATCTCACGAGAAGTTCTTGAAAGCTGCACAAATATCAGGAGTGATCAACAGTGGCAGTAGTGATTCCCTAACATCAACTCTAAGTGTTCTACAAGTACAAATTTCGAAATTTTTTGAACAAGTGAGATCTTAATGGGTCTACAATGACGTAAAATAGTAATTTTGTTTATTTACTTTTTGTCTTTGATCATAAATATGCTAGAATTACTGATTTTTGGTTCAAAGAACACTGCCGTCCTACGCAGAATTGTCCCATATTATATGGTAATCCCTAATTACATGGAACAACTATACGTAGAACGGCAGAACAGGTGAAGTGTGAGGTAACGAGACTCCACTAAGCAAGGAGTTTTGAAGAAATTCGTGGAGAAGCATCTGGAAGTGTCATAAAAAAGTTCTCAAAGGAATCCCTGGTGAAATCTCTGGAGGAATTCTTGGTGAAATTCCTGGAGGGATCTCCCTGGAGAAAATTCTCAAGGAATATTTTTTTAGAAGCTCCTGAAGGAATCCCTAAAAACCCTGAGCAAATCTCACGAGGACTTCGTGAAGAAATATCCGAAGGAATATAATCCGAAAAAAAAAATCATAGGAAGAATTCGTGAACAAATCTCTGGAGAAATAACTGGAGGAATATCCGAAGAAATTTCTACAGGAATCTGTGGGAGAGATTCTGAACGTACTTGGAGTTGGAGAAATTCCTGAGGAATTTCAGAAGGAATTGTGAAATACTTGGCGAATTTTCAGAAGTAATTATAGGAGAAATTTCTGAAGCAGAATTCCTGAAGAAATACATTAAAGGATCCCTGCAGAAAATCCTGGACAAGGAAGGAATTCCAAAGAGATCTCTGGAGAAATTTCTGAACGAATCCTCGGAAAAAGCGCTGGAGAATAAACTCCTCGGAACATCCTTGGAGAAATTCCTAAGCGGATCTACGAAGGAATACTTGAAGGAACCCCAGGCGGAATTCCTAAAGAATTGCAGGAGAGTTTCCAAAAGGATTGCCAGTGGAACTCCAGGACGAATTCCTGTAAGATTACCAGGATGAATTCGTGAACGATGAATCCTAGGAATAATTGATTGTGGGTTCTTCAGAGATATCCCAGGATTTTTTACCTAAAGAAATTCAAGAAATCTCGGGAAGAAATTCCTGGAGAAATCCCTGAAAAATCCTGAAGAAATCCCTGGAGAAAATTGTGAAAGAATTTATATAGGAATACTTGTGGAAGTTCCTGGAGGAATTCTTGGAAGAGATCCTGAGTAAATCTCAAGAGGATTTTGTGAAAGAACACCAGGAATCCCAGGAAGATTTCCTGAAAGAATCCTAAGAGAAATTGGCGAACGAATCTTTGGGGAAATTACTGCAGGAATTCTTGAAGAAATTCCTAGAAGAATACCTGAAGGAATCCTTGGAGGAATTCTTGAATGAATATCAAGACGTTCCTATTGCATCACGATGAGAATTGCTCGCTGGCGTAGTATACGGTTTGGATAAAAACTGATCATAAAATGGAGGGTTCAAGAATTTCAGAAGGAACTGGGAAATACTTGGAAAAATTCTAGAAGGAATTATAGGAGAAATTTCTGAAGGGATCCCAAGCCAAATTCCCAAGTGGAATGCATGGAAGACTCCCTGCAGAAATTCCTAGAGGAATTCCGAAAGGAATACCTGAAAGAATGTTCGAATAGATCTATGCAGACATTTATTTTACAATTTCCAAAGATATTTCTAAAGAAATTTCTGAAGGAATCCTTGGAAAAAGCCCTGTACCAAATACTGGAGGAGAAACCCCTCCAGACATCCGTGGAGAACTTCCCTAACGGGCGCACATAGGAATCCTTGAAGGAATTCCGGGTGGAATTCCTGAAGGATTGCCGGAGGAATTCCTAAAAAGGATTGTCAGGGGAATCCCAGGGCGAATTCCTGAAGATTTCCAGAATGAGTTCCTGAAGGATGAATCACAGGCATCATTCATTTTGAGATTCTTGGAGGATTTTCAGAAAAGCTGAAAAATTTTTCGAAGGAATTCCTAGAAGAACTCCAGGAGTGTTTGGCAGAAAAAGTCTCCATTGAAAGAAATCATGAAGCAATCCCTGAGGAAATTTTTAAAATAATTTCTGAACAAATTCACTATGGAAGTGACGGATCAAGCACTGGATGAACGTCTCGAGGTATCCCTACTCAAGTTATTCAAGAAATCACTGAAAAAATTTCCGGAGGCAGTGTTTCCATGAAATTTGAGAAAATCCTGATACTACCCCAAGAAGAACATGGACAAATTTCTGAAAGAATTCCTAGAGAAATTCCCGAAAAAATACCGGTGTTTTGCCCTTAGCACGACGTTTGATTGAATTGAATACCTTCTCCCCGAATAAAGACTGGATTCGAAAAAAATGAGACACAAAGAATAATGTATAACTTTTGATTGCGTGTACAATCGCTGATTTTTTGACCAGGAATGGTACATTATGTGTAAAATTTCATCAAAATCGGTTAAGTGTTTGCGGAGATATCGTCGAAACAATTTACCATTTGAGAATCTTGGGCGAACGAACACTTTAAAAAATATTATTATTTTTTACCTAATTGTGGTAACAAAAATACTGAACCGATTTCAATGAAAATTTTTCTGTTCAAAAAGTATGTATGTGTAAGTATTGTCTCAAAATTTCATTCAAGTTGATTATACGGTTAAAACGTTATAGCCATATATGTAGCACTATGTCGCAATAAGCAAATGTGGTTTTTGGTATAGTGACACTCAAACTGCTCTAACTTTTAAAATGTTCAACCGATATGGCTGAAATTTTCACTGAAAACAGTTCAACACACTGTCAAAATTTCATAAAAATCGGGACACTGTTGCCAATTCTACAGTCAAAATATTGCACCCTGATTTTAAAATGTTAAAAAGTGCCCAAAATTTGAAAATCCAGTTTTTTTGTTTGAATTGTTTAAAAAAAAAGTACTAAACCGATTATGACGTAATTTTCACCACTTATTATGCCTTACAACAACAAAATTATAACCTAAACAATTTTTAAAATAGATGCCCAAGATTTCCAAAATCACATTTTATTGTATCGACAATATTTGCGCCAATAACCGCTTTTGATTAAATTTTTAGGGTATTAACTACACATAATATGGGTCATTCCGCGCCAAGTGACCGACCGCTTGCAATCGACCATCACGGATTTGAACCAAATTTGGCTGAAACATTTGTTTAGATGGAAAAAGAAAAAATCCAAATTTTGGTGCCGGATCACCCCTCGGCCCCTGGCAGCACCCCTCGTTTTGGCCGATATGAAAATTATCCTCTCTTTCTTTTATTTTTATCATTGAAACGATTGCACATAGACATTTCCAACCTTCGGCTTTTTTGAAGGAAATCGTTCAGGGAATCCAGAAAAAATATTACATTACATATTGTATTTTTTTGATGCAGTGTTGCCAGATATCATATTTTTCAATTTTAAAACTCAAAATCGATTTTTCTCAAAATACGCATATTTTGATTTTAAAAATTTTGATTCCATCGTGTTTATCAGACGTTTTTCTATCGAAAAAGCTTAACTCCCCAAAGTAATTTTCGTCGTTCCTGAGATATAGCGTTTTAAGAAAAGATATTCATTTTTTCATATAAAATATCATATAAAATCAGGTGCAGTTTATAAATTTCGTAAAAAAAACATTGTTTGATGCCATGTAAAGACGTTTTGTGCTGATTTGAACAATATCGAGTATAAAAAGGATTAAAAAAATTGACAGTGTTGCCAGTTTACCTGTTTTTATTATACCATGAAACTTAACCTTCAAGTGTTTGACAATGTACAGATTATTCTGAAAAATCGCTCCATGTGTGTTGCAAGAGTGATGGTCGATTGCAAGTTTTCACATTTTCTCGGTCACTTCATATGAAATGACCCATATGCTATTTCTGGTTAAAAATCAGCTGTTTTTGTGAACGCAATCAAAAGTTATACATTATTTTGTGTGTCTCATTTTTTTCGAGTTCAGTCTTTAAGGACAGACTTGTTAGAATCCCAAAATGGCCGCCACAATGGCCGACTTTGGAACCTACTCACGATTTCGAGGGCACAAACCTCTTCGTAAACAAAACCAGCGCACCTGATCTTCTTATTTGAAGCTTATTACAAGTGAGCAAGAACAGAATAATAAAATACTTTGTTGCGTGAAGCTTGCTTCTTGAGATTTGTGCATTTGAAGTTTTGATGCATTGTTGAAGCGGGATGTCAAGACGTTTGTCCTTAATTGGTCCATTGCTGATCCTTGGCTTTGTGATTTTTCCATTTAGGATTGAGTGTGTTTGCTGCATACTGCAGCAATGAAATCCAGCTTCGAAGTGACACAGAGCTTTTATGGGATGTGAATTAAAGGTTGGTTCAACAAGTGAAATTGAACGATGACGAAGAACAATTCGGCTAGCTGCTGCTTTGATGCGATTGCCTTCGTCATACGCAAAATGAGAAAAAATGTCAACTCGTAAGTCAAATTTAAAGGTGAAATTTTGCTTAATTATTTGATTTCCAGTACTATAGGAGTTGGTTATTGATAGTTTACATATTTTTGCTTCCATCTAATGAGCCATTGGCAAAGGTATGATGGAATATCAGTAATTATTGGCTACTCTCCGTCTGATATGACGGGAATTAGCACAAATGACAAAGTAGATTTCTACCCTATATACATTTTTGCACATATATAGAAAACAAAAACAGTTTTATGTATCCAGTTTACCCATCCTGGTGCGACCGACCTATTATATTACACCATCTCATGAATTATTAATCCAATTGTATTATCGCACCAGAAGCATCGTGTCATAAACAAAATGTGTGAACGATTACTATATTATACAACGTTTGACTGGGCATATCATGTCTACGATTAGTGTCTTACCGTGTGACTTACGGGAATTTTGGAAGTCCACCCGGAGCTCATAACTTTACTCGAGTCGATCGGCTGTTTCACCTCGTCGAACACTTGGAAGCTCGGTTTCCTGCTCAACCGACACCAACATTAGAGGCATTTTAGTTTTATTGTGATTAATGATGGTAACTACCTTAACTCGTACCTTTTATACTCCTCAAACGAACCGCCGCCGCCATCCACCTGGAAGCTAGGGTAGTTTTTCGAACGGGTCGACGTTGGCGACGCCGAACCACTTCCGGCTTCGATCCAGTCCACATCGGCGCCGAACATGATGACGGAACCGGCCCGACCGGAGGGGACCTTCAAAGCGTACTCCACGCTCCCGTCCGGACCGATGAAGGGAAGCTGCTTGCGGGCCAGGCGGGCCTTGACGGCTGCTATCAGGTGGTTTCCGTCGGGACGCTGAGCAACCGAAGAACACACCACGTCTAGGACTAGTTTAGGCGAGCTTATTTGTCCTAATACTGCTAGCACATCGAGCGCTCCCTGCGGGAAAGGTTCGATAGATGGAGGAATGCATTAATTAGGTGTTGGGGGTGTGTCACATCCGATTGACGCTTGCTTACATGTCGCACTCGCTTCTTCCGGTCCACAGCAGCCTCTGTAGCCCTTGCAATCAGCGTCTTGATGTCAAAGTACGTGCTGGGAAATGTCATCAGAGCAAACAGGACCATTTGCAGTGCATTCTCACGAAACTGGAAAATGTGACAAATAATTGAAAACAAATGAGTTTTATTACGTTAAAATTTGAGGGAAATTAAAGCTTTCGCATATTTTTATCCTATAAGCTGCAAAAAAAAAAAGAAAAAATAGTCGTTGGGGAATGAATTTTAGCTAACTAAAGTTAAGATTTTGAATTCAGCATATCAACAAGTTTAGAGTATCAAAGTTCAGTGAAAAAGAATAAAAACGAATATTTAGTAAACTGCGCCGAATTATCGAAATTACAGTAAAAAAATATTGAATATTGGTAAAACTCTGCAAACTTTTGTACTCCCAGCTTTGACCGAAATTAGAACAGCCAAACAATGAACTAAAATAACTGTGACCTGTGACCTCGTTTTAGAAACTGGCAATGTTCTCACATTTCTGATTTATTGTTCTGGTCACTCGCTTTGAATACTTCCATCAGTATTTCCCACAATTTAGGAATCGGATTTTTATAGAGTCTTCGAAGTCCAAAAATAGCGACGAGAAAATCCTAGATTGGGGGTGCTCTACTGAAGCTGTATGATCTGTGCAAAATTTATTTATTTATTTGACGTCTCTGGTTAGAAAACTACACAGACCGATACTTAATCATATTTAAAAAAAAAATCCTATTTCAAAATGGCTCTAATAGCACAAAATAGAAAAGAACGTGCCTCTCCCGAGCAGAAGGGAATAACAACAGCATAAGGACCTATGTTATTTGGGTAAAATAACTGAATAATAGAATCGATTATTTTTAAGTTATTAACATAACAGATTATGTTATAAACTTGTCTGTCATAAGCGGCAAAATAACAAATATCATAACATAAAAATGTTCTTGGAAAACCATTTTAATAACTTGTTTTGTTAGTTTCAATAACAACTTAATAACAGTGCATTTGGAAAATATTTCAATAACAAATTTTAATATTAATTTGTTATTGATAATAATCGGAAAGCAAAATTTGTTATTATATCAAAATTGTTACTAAGTAAATTATGATACTTATTATATAAAATCATTCACTTTGTCTCACAAACCCACAAATAACATGAGTAATAATACTGTAAATGATCGAAAAACACTACTTCAAGAAATTTCTCCGAGAGTTCTTCCACGAAATCATTCACAGATTTTCAAAGACTTCTCTAGAAATTCCTTCAGAATTATGAACCGAATCCCTTCAAGGATTTCTTCAGAATTGCCCGTGATTATTTGTCCCGAATTTCATCTTGAGATTTCTGTGAAATTTTTTTTTGAGAATTTCACCAGGAGTTTTTTTCCGCAGAATTCTCCTGGAGTTTTTCAAAAGATTTTGCCAAGAATTCTAATAATTACTCAGAAGTATTACTTTGGAATTTCTAAGTAGATTGCGCCAGGAGTTCTTTTGAAGACTTCTCCAGGGTATCGAAGGATTCCTCCAGAACTTCCAAATGTTTTCCCAAATATTATTTAAGGAATTTTCAGAGGGTTCGTTCGGAAATTTCCTTCCTAACTGAATTTCTAAAGTGGAACAAAACAAAATGACAGATCATTATTATCGAATTGTCGCTTTGATTTCAGTTACTGTTGTGCTATTGTTGATAAGTTGATCAATAGTACAACAATAACAAAACTTGTACTTCAACAAAACATGTTATTGAAATGTAGTTGAGTGAATGTATATCAATAGCTGGATTATAACTAAATGAGATTGTCCAACAAAATTTGTTATGGAAAAGCTATGCCTTGATAATTAAATAATAACAAAACAAGATATAAAAACAGGTTATGTGAATTCGTAGTTATTAATTTGATATTCTCCTCTGCTCGGGCTGAAGCTAACTTACTAATATCTGATACCCAATTGCTACATATATTCGGTATGAAAAATATGTCCGGAGTTTGATAGTAGTGAACCGAAAACCAAGGTTGGGGGTCAAAATTCCAAGATGGCATCATGCAATATGGATATATTTTGTATGAATGGAGAAGTTGTCCCAAACTCCGAAATCGAGAAAATGATCAGAATCAGATTTGGTGGAGGGACTGTCCAATCCAAAAATGACGTTGCGCTTTAGGAGGGAGGAGTATTCCTGAAATTGTTACGAGTTATGTACTACATAGGTATGGAAAAAAGGCATTAGGCATACATTGACAAATTTTTTTTCGCATCTAGTGAGATCAAAAGACACAAGAGATCTGAAATAAAAATTAGTGTTTCTACTTTCAATGTTGCAATAGCTCGCTAAGTTTGATGAATAAAATTATAAATTCTTTCGTTTTTATAAATCAAACGATATCTGAATAGAGCATCTTACGGTCACAATACTCCCCTCATATCCAAACACTCTTGAACTGTCAAGTTCTATTGGCTCCGATAGTTTCATCCGTCACACTCTTTACTCTAGTAGGATTTTGAGGCCAATATGACCCAGGCAGGCTTGCTGATCGTGCATAATCGGGGTGAACCTGGTTTAACATTCTAGGGGGGGGGGGTTAATATAGTGATTGTAATGAAGCGTAGCCTTTGGGAAGACCTCCCCCTCTTCCTTAAATTCTACGTAAGGTTCTTCTAAGAATTTTTGCAGATGTTTCCCCACACAACAAAAAAATCTAGCAATCGCTAGAATACTTTCCAGTGCTAACCAAGGTGTACATGGTCAGTACGATAAATGTTGGAAAACGATGTAATCAAGTGAAATTACGAAAAATGATACATCATCAGAAATTATGCGCGTGGATATTATAAATTTATTTAATATGTAAGAACTCCGCCGGTAATCCTCTCTTCCGGGAATTTCTGTAAGAATCTCTTCAGATATTTTTTCAGGTTCCTCCTATGGTACCTTGATTTTTTTTGCTGGGATTCCTCCACAAATGCTTGCTGGTATTGCTACATGACCTTTTCCAAGAATTTCTACAGGAACTCCTCTAGAGATGTATCCAGAAATTTCTCCAATATCAGGATTTATCCAGGGATTTTTTTCATGAACTTCATGATTTCTCCAGATATTGCAGCGGGGATCCATCCCTGTATTTCTCCGATGATCTCTCTAAGGATTTCTTAAAAAAAAAATCTGTTCGAATTAACTGAAAGCATTCTTCAGGAATTACTCAAACAATTTATTCAGGAATTACACTGGGGAGTTCTCCAGGAATCATCTAAAGATTTCCCTATGAGGCTTCCTTCATAGATTTCTCGTGGTTTTCACTGGGAATCCTTCAGGATTTCTTCTTCTTGTACATTGTTTAAGATATTTGTGATTTCTTCCAGAATTTTTGCAGAGGTTTTTCTAGAAATTATTGCAGGGAACCCTCCTGGAATTCATGCTAGAATTTTTCAAGTTACTTCTGCAGGATCTCTAAGAATAGCTCCAGTTATTCCCTCAGCATGTTTTTCTGAAATTCGTTCGTGAATATTTCCAGGAATTTTATCTGACAGGGATTTAGACATATCAATAGGAACGATCTTCTAATAATTACTCCAGGAACAATTCCTCTAAGGATTTCCACTGAAATTGACATAAAGATGGCTACACACAAAATAAACATGATTTCACGAAAAAATTGGAAGCCTTGGTGTAGTTAAAAAAAAATCAATGTGGGTTTTAAACATCTGATAATTTTTTTAAGCTCTATTTTAGAACAACTTGTATACTCTCATTGTATTCTGATACATGTAGATACAATGTATCTATAATGTTTGGATGAGACTATAACTACCCAAGAAGAATAAGAAAATGACTGTCAGATGACATTATGGTTTAGTAGAGATATCTTGGTGTATCAAAAAGCATATTTCTCTCTGTTTCTCTATTTTTCTCCTATTCTCCCATTCTCATTAGCTCTAACTGTTTTCTGCATTTATCGAGGTTATTCATAGATTTTTAATAAACTACGTAACGCTATTGAAGGATGGAACGACAGAAATCCCTGCAGAAATTCCGGGTGGATTGCCTACAGGAATTTGAGAGAAATATCTGGAAGAATCTGCTACGAATAAAGTTTTGCGGAACTTTAACAAATGCATCGTGCCCCACGTTGAGTTCCAATAACAAATACACGTGGAATCCTACAAATACACATTTTATTATCTGTAGCGGGCCCCACGATTGGGAACTTAGATAAGAAAAACAAAATGAAACATTACAAATGCACAAAACACATCATGCAACACAACACAAATTGTGCCCAGTTATCTAAATAAACAACGTAGTCCAATCCCAGGATGACGAGGTTTCATTATAGTTATTGGTCCGTTAGTCAATCCTGTGATCTGGCGGGTTTGCGATTTGTTCGCAGCATTACTTGCTTACATAGCTTGTGTTTGGTCTAGGAATTTCAAATCCTAAGGGATGTCCGTGTTAGGGGACGGCTTGCGTATTTTGTACTGGATCGCTGCCCGAAATAACTAAAGCACTACAAATGCACACTAAAGTTCCATAAATTGGAGAATGCAATTCATGGAAAATTCTTAAATCTGCTTTACAAACTTATCAACTACTACATCCCTGAAAGAATCACAGAAGCACGGGAGGAATTAGTGGAGAAATCCCGAGAGGAATCCTTGAAAAAATCCCGAGAAGAATCTTTCAAGGAATACCAGCAGGGACCCCGGCACTTATATCTAAAAGAATTCCCATTGGATTCTTCAAATATACCTTGACAGAAATCTTTGAAAGAAAACCTGAAAAAATCCATGAAGGAATGTCGATCACAATTTTTAAAGATTTTCTAAACTATTCGGAGCAAAAATCCTCGAAGTTATTTCTGAAGAAATCCCATAGTGATTTCCCGATGGAAGCTGAGTTGGAATCTCTGAAAAAATCATAGAAGAAATCCCGGAAGGAATTATTGAAGAAATCCCTTAAAAAAACTCGGGAAGAATTTTTGAAGGGATCCCATTATAAATTCCGGCATGAATACCTAAAAAAACCGGGATTGCCTGAAGAAATCTCGGCCGAAATTTATATTCTTGCATATTCCTTTCTTGAAGGAATCACAGCAGGAATATCGAAAGGAACCTTGAAGGATTTCCAGCACGAATCCCCAAAGAAAGCCGACATCTCCGATGGAATGCAGAATTCTCTGAAGAGATCTTAGGAGAAATTTTTACAGGAATTTCGGAAGCAACATCCTATACTATCATCCATACTACTGTCTACCGCAACCCTCTACTCTGTTATCATTCCAACCTCTTACCCTAACCGCTACCCATGTGGAAAGCTAAGGCTGAACCTCCATTCGAATGAATGCATTCTACCTCCTACCTTAATCCTCCATCCTACGCTCTACCCTATCCTTCACCTTCATTCTCTACCCTACCATCTTCCCTACCGTGTGGTCTACCCTCTACCCTAACCCTCTTCCCTACTTTCTTCCATACCGTTTACCTTAAACCTCTACTCTACCGTCTATCCTATCCTCCATCCCAACCCTCTTCCCTTCCACTCATCAAGCCCGATCGATAGATACCCATATTGCATGTTAACATAGCTCAAACTACCATTCCGTGACCGCCATATTGGATTATGGTCCACCATCTTGAATTTCAAAATGGCGTCGGATATTTGTTTTATGAGTTTTACTTATTAAGGCGAAACTGGATCCATTTCCTCACTTTTTGGTTTTTGATTTTTTATAAAATAACGAAGCAATATTTTCAAAATCGGTTTTCGTGCACATGTAGAGTATGGATCAAGGTATCTCCTGAATTTTTCCCTGGTGGAAAATGTGTTTCGTTTTCGCAGAAACCATTTTTGAACAAAATAACACAAAAAAATGGTTTCTGCAAAAATGGAAAACATTTTCCACCACAAAAAAAATCAGAAGATTCCTTGATCCATACTCTACATGTGCACGAAAACCGATTTTGAAAATATTGCTTCGTTATTTAATAAAAAATCAAAAAACAAAATAATGAGGAAATCCTTCCAGTTTCGCCTTAAGTCCAATCGGTACTAAAATTGCATAGTATCAGATGCTGCATTGTTGTTAAATAGCATACGTTCTGGAGTTTTGGTCGCCATCTTGGAATCCATGCCGCCATCTTGAATTTCTATACTCCTTTCACCATCTCTACAACCGACGGAATATGTATGTCAGATTTAGTTGAAATTGGATAAGGCATTCTGTTATGACTACAACTTTGCGAATACATGAACTATAAATGATTAATCATTCTCAAGATTTCAGAGATATATTTTTTTCGCATTGGAAATTCAGCTCATAGATCGTGACAATATGTAATCTTTGCAGCATCGTTTACGCCACCTAGTAAACCATTCACAAATTATTTTGGCCACTGAACAAGGTATGAACATTATGCACAACTTCTCAGAAGACAGTATTCTAAGATTTTGCCTAATTATGGATATATTCACGTCAAACGGACTGTCCTATAAATAGGACGCTGAACGGATATGGGTAAAAGATGAATTAGGGAAAATCGTGTCTAGGTGAGATTTGAACCCAGGACCTCGTTTTTGCTGGACCGTAACTTTAATCAACTCAGCTATGAATAGGTTGAAATTCTACGGAATACACACTGGATGTGGTACTGCATATATTTTTTTAACTGTGCCTTCAAATTACATGTTTAACATATTGACATACCAACAAATCTTGTAGATTCCAGTAATGGGTAACATATACGTTCTATAAATTTGTACGATATCACTCAAAACTATCAATCGCACACTTTACACGCGGTTAAATGGAAGCATGTACGCATATGGCCTCCACTTTAGCATCCTATTCAACATCATATAAGACTATGTGTTGGCTGGGCAATTGCACTGAGATCCAAATGAATAAGGGCTGGGACACTCCATTTATTCTAAAAGTGCAATTTAAGCAGCTCATGCATTTTTGATCAATAATTCGTAAGGTGATAGATTGTGTGGTGATTACTATGAAGGACAAGCGGCACAGTTCGCTTTGGTTGCATAACTTGTAGGCGTTATATACACTGTGCTGTGGAAGTTGGAAGGAAGGGAAACGAAGTTTTGCAAATCGTTTCTGGCGATAGCTATGAACATTTGAATATATATGAGTTGTATATGTAGAGAAGAGAGAGGGAGAGAAAGAGAAGGTGGATAGAAAGATACAAAGTAGGATGAAAGGGACGGGCCAGGGATTGAACCCATGACTTTCTGCATCCGAATCAGAAGCGGTAGCCTCTAGACTACCAAGCCCGTTATACACATACGTTCTATAAATTTGTAGTTTATTTAGATAAAAAAGTTGAAAAAGCTGTATACAACATAAAATTACTTCTGATCTCTCACTATCCCACAAGGCTGATAGTGGATAACCTAGTTAAAACTACAATAAGTTTCATTTTTGATTTTTTTGTCATTGCGTGCCCATATGCTGCAGTAAAACGTTATTCAACGCCAACAATTGTGTATCCTCTGTAGTGTCAATTTTAAGCTTCAAACTTTCAAACAATGAACTCATTATACATTCCAGATGAAATGATCATAGACTGAACAGGTAATCTAACCCATCCTTAAGAACACTGTCGTAGAGCTACCACACCCTAAAAATACTCACTTTTGAACTTTTGGCATGTAGGAATTCATCGGATAGCAGCCGCTGCACAATGGCGGCCGTTGGCAACCGTTGCATGAGCGCTTTCGCTACGTTATTGCTGCCGGGGCCTCCCTGCCGGCACAAGCCGGTCATAATCTGTCCCACTCGATCCTCGAGGTTCTCCAATGGAAGACGCGAAATCAAATTGACCAGCATCCGCACCTTATCATCGATGATGTCCGGATTACGCTCCGAGGAGAGCAGAGTCCGCAGTAACGATTCCAGGTATGGCTGAACCTTGGCCAGATTGTCGGACGATTTGAGCGATTCTTCGATGGCGCAGAAACCTTGAGAGCGTATTCGCCAGTCCTGCAACGAAAGGGAAAACCATGTGGGTGACGTTATTGTTATGAAAATCACGTATGCTCATAGGAAACGAATGTATATATGAATAGCACATAAGCGTAGCTAAATTAACACTTTAAAAACACGCCACAGACACGAAAGTTCCCACGGTTGGAAACACGCGGTCGGAAACTATTAATTTGGCTCACATTTCTCATCCCGAATCAGCTTCAACTCCTCCAGATAAGCGACTTATGGGCTAAACTCACGGCACTGATTTAGGCCGGTAGCTTTCTCCTTGAACAAACGAATTACTACGGAGACACTTTTTCCACAAACATAACACTTTATTTAAAATTCAAGTAAATGTCCTTTCGACGGTCGAGGATGAACTGGTAGTATCCTGCCTATGGCACACGTTCCACCGTAAGTTTTCCACACCGCAGGAGACGTGCGGCACTCCGAAAGCCAAATTAAAGACTGTCGATTGGGAAAACCCAAACGCAGTAAAAGCTCGTGCCCTTCTTTGGTTCTTCGCGTTCAATAGCCGGTCGAGATTCGAACCCCTCATTCGTGGAGAGTGGAGGGCAATGTCTTCTAATAGGGAGCGAGAAAGGGTCCAATTTGGCGCGTTGACACCGTTTTCCTGTGCCTTTGTTGGTGTTATTTGTATAGGTTCAGAGCTTTCTTTTCTAAGGGGGGCGTTAGTTAAGTAGATCACCTTTAATTAGTGGTCTGCTTAAGATACGAGAGTGTCGGAAAGTCGACCAGGCGCTATGTATCATGGCTGTCGCTATGTTTTCCAACATTTTTGTTTGACAATCTAGGAAAATGAGATGGATGTAGGCAACGATTGTGCAAGCACTTCAGAACTTTCGGCAAGAGTGAGTGTGGAGAATGGCGTCTAGAAGAATGGTGTAATAATGGCTGTAGTCACGCACGCAAAGGAATGTTTAACATTTCTTTTTTTCTGAGATTTTGTGGACCGCGTTCTAGATTTCTTTTTTGCTTCTATTCGTGTGGCTGTTGACTAGTGATGTTTGTGTTTCGGCTTTTTGGAAATTGAGGTGAAGTTCTTTGGGTCAAATTCGATGCGATTAGTTTTATGATTGCGATTTTTTGCGGTATATGCTTCTATTTACTCTGGCAAGTAAAGATGGATTATCCACGAGCCGCAGCAAAAAAAAAAAAAAAAAGAAAAATTGCAATTCATCATTGTACAACATTGGCTCAAGTGATTTACACAAAAAGTAACACATTGTTTTCTGCACTGCTGATTGACAATGACGACTTGAATGTATGGGTTAATTGGGATTTTAGTTCGTAACGCGTATATATTTTGCACTTCAGTGATCAAATAGTTTCGTGTCATGGGTAATCTTCTACCTCATCATAGAGTAAGGTGACAAAAAGCTCGAAAAAGCCAAGTGTATGTTTCGTAGTTTTTGAGCTTAGATCGAATTGTTTCTTTCGGGTTTCTATGGTGTTCGAACCTTTTAAAATAAAAGGTCTTTAACTCCAAAAATCATGGTTCCATCACTTGAGCAGGGTGCTCCTATTTTATCCATTTGGCCAAATAACGTTAGACCCGATTTCATTTGGTCGTTTTACCGAATGCAGTTTGGCCAAATTATGTCCTTTATAAATTTATTGATAAAGAACATGCTGGTATCACTGCTCGTGCGATCATCGGCCATGTTTCCTGCTTTTAAACACAGACTTTTCTTTCTATTTTTACTGTTGAAGGGAACAGTAACATGATAACTTCAGCACATCAACCTTTTTTACGTCCAAATGACCCTTTCATCCAAATGATCCGGAACTTTTTCATCCTACTTGAAACGATCAAAGCGCTGCTCGTTCAGTTTATTTTTTTTATTTGTGTTGGAAGATAACAAAAAGAACGGAATCAATAGGCACTGTAATCGCTTTGTTTTTGAATAGGATGAATAGAATTACTAATAGCACCATTATCCTAATGGGTTGAAAATTCGAAAAAGTTATGGCAAAATGTTGTTTTTTTTTCTTTGCGGTGTCTGTTGCAGACGGTTAAGACCGGTCACGATCCATCTCGCCGATATGTTGGTTTCTGATAGCTAAAATCTAATTTTGTTGATTCTTCCATCACATGGATCAGAATTGAAATGAATTGGAATTTCGTATTTCCTTGTGTCGTGTAAACAGTTATATTTTGAATATGCTTGGGCGACGGCATGTATAACTTTTTGGCAAACAGATTTGGAAATCATGTTTTACACATTAGAGGAGCAAAAGTTCAAGTCATGTAGTAACTCTAGGTAAACCCCCAAAAATTCTACAAAATGTTCATATTGTTTAAAATTGAAGAAATCATTTAGATCCTGGTATCAAGTATTTTTGAACTGTAACGGTTTGAAAATAAAAAAAACAAAAAATGTCGTTTTTTGGACCACCCTATTTTTTATTTCGTCATTAGGGTGATCAATTTTCAGATAGGGTGGTCCTAGCTACTCCGATTGTCGTGCAACATGGTGGGTTCGTAGTTTTTCGAAAATAATTAGACCAGAATTTTTTTTATTTCGTCATTAGGGTGACCAATTTCCAGATAGGGTGTTCCTAAAAATCAAAGTTTTTAAAAACTGAAAATTTTCGAAAAAACATAACTTTTGAACCAGTTGCTCGATTTTAATTTTTTTTTGTTTGAAAGCTGGGGATTTTTCTTATTATCGTACAAATTGGTACCAAGGTTCTCAGAATACAATGATTTTTTTTTCATATATATATGAACAAAAACAAAATTGAAAAAAATCCGGGTCGCCTAATTTTCCGGAAAACTTCAGTGGAAAACCAACCTACTTTGAAAAATCATAACTCAAGAACGAAGCATCGTAGACACAACGTTTTTTTGTGAAATCATAAGCAAATTTTCTCAGCAATTGAAAAAAAAAATACAAAATGAAAATTGTTTTCCACAAAATTTTTCACTGTCGAGGAAAATCGGTTGGAAAAGTCGGAAAAACTATGTTCGCACTCCGGGAAAATTCTAAAAAAATATTTCTGGATGGAAATTACATAAGCTATATTCTGAGAAATTTTCAAGATGTGGTTTTTCTCCGTTCCTGAATTATGACCAATTTTGTGTAAATTTTCCAGATGTGTTTTTATGCTTTTTTTTACGTTTTTATGGTCTTGGGTCCAAAAGGGTACCCTGGTTTTATATTTTTATCAGAATTTTCAGGAAATTCGGCGTAACATATCAAAGAATCAGAGATGCATGGTTTTCAGTTTTTGATTTTTTGAAAATGAGAGGCCAAATTTTACCATATCAGGCTTTTTTTTTTAATTTGAGTATATTTTGAATCCTTATAAAACTATGAGTACTAAAACATCAGGAATCACTCATAAAGCAATACAAGGCATAGTTGTGCAGTGACCGGCACAAAAAAAGATCCACCATATAGTGGTTACAGTTTCTAATAAAAACTACATGCAAAAGATTAAATTTTATAATTATTAAAGTGTATATGATAGAATATACCTCCAGTAAGCTTTAGCACAAGCAGATGGAGGTGATCATTGCGATACACAAGCGTGAGAGTGTTATCAAATAATCCTTAATGCATAATATTGTGGAGATTAACATGTGCATTTCTTTGCATTAGTCACCCAAAACTCATAAAAAATGCCCAAAAAAGTACATCCCTATATGTCTGCAAGCAGAATTATTGTTATATTGTAGATTAATAGTATTCATTCTTGCTTACAAATAGTTTCTGTAGTTTAGGGAAAATTTTACCCTTTACACTAACCATTAAAAATAAACTCGCCCCATATCACCCTAAAATTGATAAAACTGATGTCAAAATAAATCTGATGTATCAAAAACATCACAATAACATACACCAAGAAAAAAAACGTTTGAAAATTTGGCAAAATTTTTAAGTTTCAGAATTAATTGCTAAGTGGATCTTTTATTCTGTCATACCCAATTTTTAAGCAATTTTCCCAATCTTATCTTATCAGAATTCACTTTATTCCTCAAAAACCAAATATTTTTCAACACAGATTACTAAAACAATGTAAAATGTATGTAGTGCATTCATTGAAATGTATATTTTATCTTGTTTGCATGTAGTTTTCACTATATGGTGTATCTTTCTTTGTGCTGGTCACTGTGTATATGCATTTACAATATCAGGCAATTTTAGAGCAGCTAGTATTAAAATATATGACTCTCTATATTCAAAAAATCAAATCTAAAAAACTAAATAACATGCATCTCCGATTTTTTGATATAGGTATTTGTAGTGCAAAACGAGCCAATTCTACATACGCGACGAACGTGCTATCGTTCGTATCCCAACGCTTACGTTTGCAAATTAATTACAACAATGTATCGCTCGCCAAATCGATATGAGCATACGACGGTTCGATCGAGACGACGACGACGCGTCGTCCGCTGACCTAAGCATAAATCACTCCAGGAAACTTCCATAAGGTTCTATGTAAACACATTGTATAATATACTTTTGGCAGTCTGGCTGGCCCTATAAAAGGGGTCTTCCCAGGCCGAATAAATCAGTTCAATTTGGTCTTCGGACCTCAACGCATAACGTCGTTTTTAATCGATATCACCGCCGAGTGTTGTAAAATAAGACACAGCGTTACATGGCGAACCGTGCCAAGTGGCCGAACCTTCTCCGAGGAAAATTCTGTGACTGTGTGATTCGTTAAGGAACGCTTGCTGAAATTTTCAAAGTGATTGCGTAACTCGTGATGGGAAAACAACAGTCCAAAACAACATCAATCAGCGGCGACCCACAAGTGAATATAGTGAACCAGCTAGAAGATCACAGTATCCTGCATGAAGAACATGCCATAAAATTGTGGATCCTTCTTGCTCTTAATATTATACAACTATCTGTGACTGCCTACAAATGGCACGCAAAACACGTCAGGCGCAGAGCTTTCGAAAAAGGATGCAAATCCTCAGAAACATTAAGCAAAGTTTAAAACATTGACAAAGAAAAATAAAGTGAAATGAAGAAAAATCGTACCTCAAATGTGCAGGCTTACCATGGCCTAATATTAGAAGAAGTAAGCCGAAAAAGAGAAGAACTCGTAAGAAAATTCGGACCAAGAAATGAACAACAAGTAAAAGGTGCACCGACAAGTGAACAAAAACTAAAAAGTGTAATTGAAAAAGTAAAAACCACACAAAAATCTACTGGACAAAAAGTGAAAAAAGATGGTATTGAATATATACCACTAAACGTCAACCGTTCAGACGAAAACATGCGCCAGTGGGGCGCACGCGTAAAAATACCAGTGGATGAGGTTAAAATGCTGGCTATGCAACTGAAGGCAAGCATTAAAACTCGAGCAACAAAAATAAGATACCAACGACCTAGCGACAATAGGGGCCGTGCCAGCTGGGTGTCACCTGATCCTGCTCCGACTTCAAGATAAGGTAAAATTAAACATGGAAACCTCCTTCAATTTACCTCATAGAAGATTTTAATTAATTTCAATGGACGAATTTTTCCAAATAAATGAAATTTCTAATAAATATTTGGAAAGTTTGAAAAAGTACAACCGATTTTCAGAGGAAACGCGACTACAAAAGGTGAAATATTTAAGTGATTTGAAGAAAAGGCTTAAAAACATTCTAAAAACTAATAAAGATCTGCAAAATGAGGCAGTTATAAAAAAGGGTACAGAAATTTGTGGAAAAATCAACCAATCATTGACATTACTAAACGAGAACGAACAATTAGGAATTTCACGGACAGCACTAGAATCAGGGGTAGAAGAAAGTAAAGTAGAAGAAGCAGGAACAATCGAAAAAGAAGAAGAAGAAGAAGTAGAAGAAGAAGACAGAGTAGAAGGGGAAAAAGAAGAGTTAGAAGAAGAATATCAGGAGGAAGAAATGGCTAATATTATTGAAACAATCAAAACAATCTCATCTTTGATTCCATCATACGATGGATCAAATGATAATTTATCAAGCTTTATCTCTGCTCTTAAAGCAGGAAAGACAATTCTGACTAATGATAATACCGTTGCAGCCGTACAGGTAGTACTATCGAAACTATCTGGAAAAGCAAGAGCAGCAGTAGGTGAAAATCCACGAAATTTCGATGAGATAATCAATGAATTAGAAGCAAAATGTACATCAAAAACATCACCTGATGTTTTTGTTGCAAAGCTTCAAGATTTGAAACAAATAGGAGACATTAACAAATTTACAGATAGCGTCGAGAAACTCACTCAGCAGCTCGAAAGAGCATACATTGCTGAGAAAATACCAGTTGATACAGCCCAAAAAATGGCAATTAAACAAGGGGTTAAAGCTCTTTACACAGGAGTGAAAAACCCAGAAACAAAAATCTTATTAAAGGCAGCAGAATTTAAAACCTTGTCTGCGGCCATCGAGAAAACTGTAGAAAATGAGAAAAGTTCTTCTAATGCCAACCACTCTCAACTGATGTTTGTCCAACGAGGTCAAGTACATCGTGGACACATCAGAGGAGATAGAAGTTTTTTCGACAGAGGCCACTATAGAGGAAACAGAGGTAACTATCGTGGAAATTTCAGAGGCAATTCTCGTGGAAATTTCCAAGGCCGATATCAAAACCGAGGACATAGTGCAAATTTCTATTCTTCACGTGGTAGAAGACCATATAGAGGACATTCTCAGTCCCGTATTTATTATACGAACAGTGAAAGTGGTCAGACACCTCAGTTACCCCAACAAGCAACAAACGCTCCACAACCAACAACGCAACATCAAAACACTCAACAGCCACAAAATTTTTTAGGCCAAATTCAACGCTTTTCACAATAAACCCATCAGCATCAAATTTCATAAAGGCACATATTGGAATATCAAATTCTACATGTACCTTTATGGTCGATTCAGGTGCTGACGTTTCTATATTCAAATTAAATAATATATTGCATGATCAACTGATAAATCGAGATCAAAGATGTATGATCTCTGGAATATCAGAAAATAAAATTGAAACTGTTGCATCAGCTGTGACACAACTAACATTCCAAAATACCATTACATTGGAACATGAGTTCCAAATAGTTGAAGAAAATTTTCCAATATTTACTGATGGGATATTGGGACGAGACTTTTTAACTGCATTTAAATGCAGTATTGATTATGAATCCTGGATTTTGAACATTCGATGCAATAATGAGGAAGTTAACATTCCCATTGAAGACAACTTCAATGGAGGATTCATACTTCCTGAACGTTGCGAAGTTGTAAGAAAAATAAATGATTTAAATTTGAATGAAGATATGTTAGTGTGTGCCGAAGAAATCCAACCAGGGATTTTCTGTGGCAATACATTGACGTCACCATCAACAAAATACGTTAAATTTATAAATACTACTGATAAAGCAGTACTTATAAAAGATTTTAAGCCTATGATGAAACCTCTGAAGAATTTTATCGTAGCAAATGTCAATAAAAACGGTAATATTTCCGACCGAACTGATCAAATAAGATCAAAAATTAATGTTTCAGAACTACCAGCATCAGCCAAGGAACCTTTTGAAAATTTAATTCACGAATACAATGATATTTTTGCGTTAGGAGAAGATAACCTCACTACTAACAACTTCTATTCACAAAATATAGAACTTTCAGATAACGTGCCTGTATACATCCCAAATTATAGGAATATACACGCGCACAATGAGGAGATTGAATCTCAAGTCCAAAATTTGTTGAAAAATGATGTGATTGAACACTCAGTCTCGGCTTACAATTCACCAATTCTGTTGGTACCCAAAAAGTCGAGCAGCAGTGAGAAAAAATGGAGACTAGTTGTCGATTTCAGACAGCTGAATAAAAAAATTTTGGCTGACAGATTTCCCCTACCTAGAATCGATACTATTTTGGATCAACTAGGTAGAGCTAAATACTTCAGTACTCTGGATTTGATGGCTGGATTTCATCAAATTCCTCTAGATTTTGATTCCAGAAAATATACGGCATTTTCAACACCCTCTGGGCATTATGCTTTTACGCGCTTACCATTTGGACTCAATATAAGCCCAAATAGTTTCCAGCGCATGATGACGATTGCCATGGCAGGTTTAACACCTGAATGTGCATTCGTATACATTGATGATATAGTTGTCATAGGATGCTCTATAAATCATCATCTTAACAATTTAAAGCGAGTTTTTGAAAGATTGAGACAGTATAATTTGAAACTCAATCCCGAAAAATGTCAATTTTTTAAGGCAGAAGTAACTTACTTAGGCCATAAAATTTCAGATAATGGAATTCTCCCAGATAATTCAAAATTTGATGTAATAAAAAAATATCCCAAACCAACTAACGCAGATGACGTTCGTAGGTTTGTGGCCTTTTGTAATTATTATAGGAAGTTTGTGCCAAATTTTGCGCAACTTGCTAGGCCGTTAAACAATTTATTAAAGAAGGATATAAAGTTTACGTGGTCAAATGATTGTCAGGCAGCTTTTGAAGCTCTTAAGGAAAAATTATTAAACCCACCAATTCTTAAATATCCTGATTTTACAAAACAATTCGTATTGACAACGGATGCTTCGAACATTGGATGCGGTGCGGTGTTGTCACAAAATTTTGACGGAAATGACTTACCCATTGCTTATGCCAGTAAAGCATTTAGCCATGCAGACACGAAAAAACATACAATAATACAAGAAATGATTGCCATACACTGGGCCATCGATCATTTCAAACCATATCTGTATGGAAGAAGATTCATGATCAGAACAGATCATCGCCCTCTGGTGTATCTCTTTGGTATGAAAGAACCTACCAAAAAGTTAACCCAGATGCGTTTAGATCTTGAAGATTATGACTTCGAAATACAATATATCAAAGGAAGTAATAATGTTGGTGCAGATGCATTATCCAGAATTATAACTTCAGATGATATTAAATCAAAATCAATTCTCATGGTCCATACTAGATCTATGACCAAAAATCAACACAAAATTGACAAAACAAAAACTGTTTCACAAAAAAAGAAGCTTGATCACCTTCTTGTCTATGAAACAGAATCGCCGGCAGACATTAAAAAATTGAATAAAATGAAAATATGCATGCAAAATGGAATGATTATTATAAAATTAATGAATGAAAATATGCGCAAAACTTTAATAACGCTTGAAAGAGATATTATTCACGAAAATGAAAGTCAGACGCTAGAGTTTGCTCTTTCAGAGATGAATAAAATATTGGAAAATAGAAAAATTGCAATGTCGACACAAGAAGATATTTTAAAACATATACCACTACAAGATTTTAAACGGATCGCTCTAGACGTCATCCGTAAATTCGAACTAATACTATATCGCCCTCCGAAAGAATTGACGAATTCTGAAGAGATCAATAACATCCTACATGACTTCCATATGACTCCAACAGGTGGTCATATTGGACAAAACCGGCTTTATCTCAAACTCAGAGACCTTTACTTTTGGAAAGGCATGAGAAGTTCGATTACGAAGTTTGTAAAGGCCTGCAAACTTTGTAAAATGAACAAAGTAACAAAACGGACAAAAGAAGAATCTTTGGTAACAACTACACCTTGTAAACCATTCGATATTATCTCGATTGACACAGTAGGTCCGTTACCAAGAACTGCGAAAAACAATCGTTATTGCATAACATTGCAAGACGATTTAACCAAATATGTTGTAATTATACCATTAGAAAATAAGGAAGCTGATACCATTGCGAAAGCTTTGGTGCAGAATTTTATACTTATCTATGGATCATTTTTAGAGTTAAAATCTGACCAAGGTACAGAGTTCAAGAACGAAGTACTTAAGCAGATTAGTAAAATACTTAATTTTAAACAAACATTCTCAACTGCTTACCATCCACAATCCATTGGAGCACTAGAAAGAAATCATAGGTGTTTAAACGAATACCTACGAAATTTTTCCAACGTACACCACAATGATTGGGATGAGTGGACTAAATTTTATGAATTTACCTATAACACTACTGCTCACACCGATACCGAATATACACCTTTTGAACTTGTATTCGGTAGAAAAGCCAAACTTCCTCAGGATATGCAAAAAGTTACACCAGAACCGATATATAATTTGGACGAATACTACACAGAGTTAAAATTCAAACTGCAAAAATCAAGCGAAATAGCTAGGAAAATTTTAATAGAACAAAAAATCAAACGAACACAAAATTTGAATAATAACTTAAATCCAATAGATGTTTCTGTAGG
This sequence comes from Aedes albopictus, assembly GCF_035046485.1. Lineage (NCBI taxonomy): Eukaryota > Metazoa > Arthropoda > Insecta > Diptera > Culicidae > Aedes > Aedes albopictus. The sequence continues at coordinate 6,003,763 of NC_085137.1, forward strand.
AGATTTGGTGTATTTATCAAACGAAAATAGGAAAAAGCTTGAGCCACATTTTATAGGTCCATTCAAAATTAAAGAAGTTGACAATATACATTGTAAAATAATCGATATTTCCAACAAAAAAGAAATACAAGTACATAAAAACCGAATCATAAAAATGTAACAAAATATATTGTAAAAGATTCTTTAAGTGATGCTTGATCAGAATAGCTACGCCATTCTTCTGAAAAAGGGGAAAGGTGTAGTGCAAAACGAGCCAATTCTACATACGCGACGAACGTGCTATCGTTCGTATCCCAACGCTTACGTTTGCAAATTAATTACAACAATGTATCGCTCGCCAAATCGATATGAGCATACGACGGTTCGATCGAGACGACGACGACGCGTCGTCCGCTGACCTAAGCATAAATCACTCCAGGAAACTTCCATAAGGTTCTATGTAAACACATTGTATAATATACTTTTGGCAGTCTGGCTGGCCCTATAAAAGGGGTCTTCCCAGGCCGAATAAATCAGTTCAATTTGGTCTTCGGACCTCAACGCATAACGTCGTTTTTAATCGATATCACCGCCGAGTGTTGTAAAATAAGACACAGCGTTACATATTACGCTAAATTTCCTGAATATTCTGATAAACATAAGAAACCTGGGAACCCCTTTGGTCCCGAAACCATGAAAACATTAAAACAACTTGGCATTTATCAGATTTGCTGGTATGTCTGAAACGTATGGATAAACTTGTAATTAATTAGAAAGCACATAATGATGCTAATTGACAAATTGAGAGATGAGTTTGTGAAAAAATAGCGTTCTGGTGGGATTTGAACCCACGACTCCTTATTCGCTAGTCCGGCTTTTTAACCAACTAAGCCACAGAACAGATAATGATTCTGCGGAATAGAAAGCCAGACTGATCTCGAGCCCATACCATTAACATTACTTTTAGACTTGATAAAATATTCAGGCGGCGCTGTACAAGGGCATGCCTTGTGAAGTTAGGTAATGTAGCCTCGGGATATAAAATAAGGGTATTATGTTTTGTGCCTAATCTGATGCTATTTGAGCAAAACTTTGTCACAGTGACTATGTTGTTACGTTCTAAATTTCTTGCGTATAATTCACCATAGTGACTCCAACTTTTGCTTAAAATAGGCAGGAGTGCAGAGTATTATTTCGCGCTGTTTGTGCCATTTTATGGTGATAACGGAGAATTTATCATCTCACCATACAAAACCCCAGCTCATCAGTATAAATCTAGTACTTTATCAGCCATACCCTACTGCAACCGCTCACATAGTACCTAAGTGGAGAATGGAACTGTAAGTTAGGTTAAGCAGTTAAGAAGTAAAAAAAAAGTTTGCTGAAACAACAAACCTTCTACAAATTGTAAAAGCATAATGACCTCGCCTAGACACGAATGCCACTACCAAACGTGGTAAAGTGTCTTTAATAAATAATAATAATAATAATAATAATGACCTCGCCCGATCACGGCCCACTTATGATTCATATGCAGAAGGCCCTTATCTTAGAGGGTCAACTGACTTCTGGGGCACTGGATCCGCCGTTTTGATAATAAGTCGGGGTAGAATTTAGAGTTGTTTCATAGGGTCTCTAAGAGGTTTCGGGGGCTTTAGAGTCTTTCAGGAGAGCATCAAGTGGGTTTCAAAGCGAAGCAGTTTCAGGAGGTTTCAGAGGGACTCTTGGTGATTCCCCAGAGTTTTGGAAGGCTTCACAGGATTTCAGGTGAGCTTCAGGTGAATTTCAGGAAGGGTTTCAGAGGGATTTTAAGACGTTCAAAGCAAACTTACGTTTAGGTTCTTAGGGGCTTCAAGAGGGTTTCAGAGGTCGCAAGAGGTTTCAAAGGGGTTTCAAAGTTCAGTCTCAGGGGTATTTCAGTGAGTTTCAGGAGACTTCAGAGCAATTCCTGACAGTTTTAAAGCCTTTCAAATATTTTTGATAGGCGAGGTTGGCGGTTTTTTTTGGAAGGACTATGAGTATTCCCGTAGGTTTCAAGGGTTCACACGTTTTCGAAGAGAGCATCAAGAGAGATCCAGAATGATTTTAGAGTGGTATTTCAATAGGATTTCTGGTACATTTAGGAGGTTTCAAAGGGATTCCCCGGGTGTTTAGGGTCTTTCCCTAGCTTTCAGGTGAGTTTTAAAGGACTTGAGCTTTAGAGGACTTAAAGGGGGTTTGAGAGGCAATTAAAGGCATTTCAGTGGATTTTAGAGGGTTTTCGGAGTCTTAAAGAATTTCACATGGAAAGTGATTTGGTGATATCTTCGTCATCTATAGTTCGATTTTAATTATTTTTGGCTCAATTCAAAGATTATTTACTAGATTTACGATTGGTGTCTGTAGTATTGTGTAACATGTTGAGTTAGAGTAGGCTGTGCCTAAGGGACTGACAGATAGGATGGAAGAAATAAAGTGATTGTAAATTAATACCCCGAACAGTAAGGAGTACTTACTACATTGGCGACGACGATTAATCGGAGCGTGAACGTTGGAATTTTTGGAACGGACGTGGAGCTAAATCATAAAAGGAAGCAAATTGGAACACAACGGACGGACAACCAAATGTCATCTTCACCTGCAAATCCCAACATGGTCTCAATGGCTGTTTTCCGAAAAAAAAAAAATAAAGCGAAAGTAGTTATGGCAGAACTACGGCGAAGCGGAGGTATTAGGTCATTGGGCGAGAGGATATATAGGAAGGTATGGAACACGAACGATTTGCAGGCACCGTGAACGCACGAGATGTTCCTGAATGCACATCGGAAGCATTATTTGGAACTCGCTTGTCGCAAGGTAAGATTATCATCTGTGGTTACCATACAATTGTGATAAACAAATTTCTTCAAAGTTGTCGATGTCGGAATGGATTGTTGGAATCTGTGATTTCCGTGTAACTTCTTGGCCGAGGTAGGTCTGCACGTGTGTTAAACTAGATTGTTGGAGTTTGACTTTAGTGCGTTTCAAACATGTTCTTTGTTGCTGCTAATAGTATATTGGCCTGTACATGTGAATGAAGTTTTTGACGGGGGTGGAAGGAACAAGGATAGACTGTCTTTGGAGATATAGAAATAAGTGTGCCTAACGGAAGGACGGTATATGCAGCATTGTTCGAAAGAGTGGGTGTCCTGCAAGGGCTCAGAACTTGGCTCAGAGAATCTGTAGAGAGGCGAATGAGTCAAGTATATTTGGTAAAAGTCTTTTCTGTGTTGGTGTTTGGTTTGGAATTTGTTTAAGGAGGTTAAAAAAGAGATTTTCATCAGCTATCAGATGATCTGAGATTGCTAAGTAAACTAAATGTTACTGGTAAAAAAAAAGTTGCTTAGATCCGTACTAGGTATCCTATGCAGCAATACACTATGTAGTCATTAGTAATTTACAAAATCTTCATCAGCCTATTGATTTCAATCAATAGTAAAAACTTATGTAAAATTCGATATTCCTTAAACATACATTGTGTTGAATCAAGAGCCATTATAATAATATTTATTATTGCATTTTATAAACGGCATAGTTACATAACATAATATTCTTTGAAGCATAATTTGATATTGATCGCAACATAAAATCAAAATGTATTACGTTTAGCTTAACCGATTGCTTGCTAGAAGTGGCAGCTACATTCTAAAATTAAAAATTAGAAATTGGCAATGAATTTGTTGAGATTTATCTGACACTTTGTATAAGTGCAACAATAAAAAAAATCTCTTGTGAATTCATACCTTTGTTAGACAAATAAATAGAAAAATCAATAAACTTGTGAATGAGTACTTTATGAAGACGTTAGTACTGTTAAGTTATTGATAATTAACCATGTAGATATATGCCCCATGAATTTGAAAAAAAAACTATTTTAAATTATTCCCTTTCGGAAACAGAAGTGAAAAAAATCTACTATTTAATTCTTGGAACGTTATATTTGAATGTGAATGAATTTGAAGTCATTAGTGCATTTGGCTAGCTATAAGTCATTTAGGACCAAGCGTTATTTTGACCACATTTGATTTTTCGTTTTCTTATGATTAAGAATGTTTATTCCTGTAGTAGAATATCGTTTCTTTGGAAGGCTCTCACATAAAAATGGTTCGAAATGGACCCGAACAATCAATACACATCAATGAAAAAAATATATATAGGCAAGTTGTCTAATATTTTTAACAGAGCTACCACAGTTCAAATTATTTTGATGGATTAGTTAATCTTTTATAAAATAAATCGATTTTCAAAAGCCTGACTAGTAAAAATGGTAGGAAAACAAAAGTATATCATATGGATTATTAAGTACATGAGCTATTCGGAAATGTTGTTTGTACGTTTAATTTCAATGCGGATACGTTGACGGAATCATCAAATACAGTTTATAATGTTTTATAAAAAAATCACCAAAAATTTCAAAGAGATAGTGGAAAACAATATAATACGATGTGGGAAGTTTTGAGATATGGTTCAGTGTAAGTAAATTGGTCCTTGTACTGCAGGGCACGTTACGGACGAATAGTAAGTTAACAGAAACGTTAATGTTACGCAGAAAGTTCCTTTTGCATCCAAATATAGAGGATATACTTAGCTTAGTCTATTTGGAGGTGAACAATGAAAAGAAAATATCTTAGTTCATGTATAGTCAATGCGACGGTCTCATGAAAGATTTTAGTCCACCTGAAGGAATTATCAGAGCTTTATGAGACTTCAGCCTAATTTCTTAAAAAAAAAAATAAAAAAAACCCAAAATATGGGGATGCATATATTCAAGGCTATTTGGAGAAAGGGACTCCAGTTCACTGAAGACCAAATAATTAAAGAGTGATCCTAATCAATTTTGGCAAAAATCCAGTTTTCTACCTGATGCAGGAACTCCTATTCAGTCTATCTACGACAAAAGGAAATGCAAAGGAAACGGATTGTTTCAGTCTGCATAAGAAAAGACCAAATGTAGGAGATTTGTCTCAGTCCATTTGGCAGTCCAGCCTATCATGAGATGTAGGAAGTGAGACTTCAGTCCATCTATGATACAGGGATATGCAAAGGAAACGGGATGTTTCAGTCTGCATAAGAAAAGACCAAATGTAAGAGTATGTCTCCGTCCATTTGGCAGTCCAGTCTATCATGAGATGTAGGAAGTGAGACTTCAGTCCATCTATGATAAAGGGATATGCAAAGGAAACGGGATGTTTCAGTCTGCAATAAAAGACCAAATGTAGGAGAATTGTCTCAGTCCATTTGGCAGTCCAGGCTATCATGAGATGTAGGAAGTGAGACTTCAGTCCATCTATGATAAAGGGATATGCAAAGGAAACGGGATGTTTCAGTCTGCATAAGAAAAGACCAAATGTAAGAGTATGTCTCCGTCCATTTGGCAGTCCAGTCTATCATGAGATGTAGGAAGTGAGACTTCAGTCCATCTATGATAAAGGGATATGCAAAGGAAACGGGATGTTTCAGTCTGCAATAAAAGACCAAATGTAGGAGAATTGTCTCAGTCCATTTGGCAGTCCAGTCTACCATGAGATGTAGGAAGTACAACTTCAGTCCATCTATGGTAAAGGGATACGCATAGGAAACCAAATGTTTCAGTCTGCATTAAAAGACCAAGTGTAGGGGATTCGTCCTAGTCCATTTGGCTGTCCGATCTACCGAGAAGTTAAGAAAGGTAGTTGATCTTCCATTTGCTTTATATCGTGGTGAAGGAAAGACATAGTAGAAAATTTGCTAATAAAATTATTGTAAGTCTCGTTTAGGAACATGCATCTTGGACAATGTTGGACACCGCTGCTGAAGGTATATTAAAGAAGCACATGTTATTTGCAGAAGTATTAGGTAAGATTTTAAATCTTTTGAAGAAAGGAAGAGAATGGCTGTTGTAAAGAGATAAGCAACAATGTTATTACTCATAGTTTATTCCACATAATTTACAAGTCTATTTCCCAAACATATTAGGTGAACAAGAGGACTAACCGAGAATGATGAAAGACGCTGTACATGGATGGATGGACAACTCAGCTATTTCCTTTGGCGCTGAGATCTTCCATTTGTGATTCAAGATATGTATGGACGATAAATAGTAATATTTAAACAAATGTATTGCACAGTGAGGAGATTTAGGGATGTGTGAGAGTAACAATCGTATTTTAAAAAAAAATATTGGAAGAAAGGAGAGATGTAGTATTGTGTAACATGTTGAGTTAGAGTAGGCTGTGCCTAAGGGACTGACAGATAGGATGGAAGAAATAAAGTGATTGTAAATTAATACCCCGAACAGTAAGGAGTACTTACTACAGTGTCTTTGTTATAACGTATTCAACGATATTCATTTATAAAAATGTTATGTAAAGTTAACACATTTCAAAAAATGAGACAATTTTACGTTAAGTTTTAGTATGTGAATTTTAACAAATTTGTGTGGGTCAATGTCTATGCAGTAAGTATCATTCATTATGTTTCAAATAAGCCAACAAGAATTAAAATTGAATGAAAGGTGTCAAAGATATCAACAAATCTCTTTTCCATGTTTTACGATAGTGACCCCAAACTTTTGGTCGATGACATTAAGAGTTAGTTTACTTAATAACTTTTTTTCTGGATTTTTTAGCTAAGTTCGGTAAAAAAGCAGTTGAAAGCTAATAGAAAATAGGTCATATTACCGCTCTTATCTTAAAATTTTGTCGACCCAATTTGCAGCGACACTGCCATAAGTCTATATTTATGTTTTAGAAAATTTGACAACTTTGAGTTAAGTTCACATACAATCATTTTTGAAAATTTTTCATTTAAATCATGTTTAAAGTTAATTTGACTTATTGTCTTTTGAATGAGACCTGGGGTTTTGAAATCGGACGCAAATTGGCGGAGATATGGGCCCAACATAATGACATGTTTTTGAGGAGGTGACCCCAAACTTTTCATCGGGAGTGTATATTATTTGAATATTATAAAAATTCGGATAGATTCATCACCACTTTTTACTTAAAAGCCCAATTCAACCCCAACATATCAACTTTACCCAGCATACCTCAGCATTACTTCACACCTCTTCCATGTGGGTTGTAAACCGTTCCATTAGCATTTCCTATTGTAAATAAATGCAAATTAACACCAATTTTTACTGTAGCACGAAACCTCTACTAGCATGGTCCGGTGTGGTTCGTTGTAACGAACGAGGACGAAATTCGATACTGCCATTATGCGGATACAGCAAACAATTTTGACAACTCAAATCCTTCCAACACCTCCGAAAATGACTTCTGAATATGTGGTCTCTACCCACACGAGTCGGTCGAGGTGAGAACAATAAATTAGGACATTCAACCCCACACGTTACGGTAGAAAGTACCTCTTTAAACAGAATGGATGGAGATCGTATATAGGCGATAATGAGAAAATGGATGCGGCTGAGTTTCTGCCATATTTGCTTTCAATCCGACGAGAACGTTCGTTCGACCACATGGGTAATAAATCATGATGCGCCTCCATCATATCTGTGTATGGTGAATTGAATATAGCAACACACTCTGTCAGTCAAAAGTACAAAGGAACCCCCTTTCAATAAGCGTCCGCGGTTCAGTCTGCGTTCTGATGGAAAAGTGAAGGAACTCTGCGAAGGTGACTCGATTTAGCATATAACCTACACCTTCTTCGGGTGTTCCGCATGGAGAAAATAGCACCGTCGCTATACGTCCCTCCCTATGTGCTTATTATTATTCGCGTGCACTTGATTTTCACGACTGGCTTTCCATTTCTAGTCCCGCACCGACTGACTGACACCGAACTGGCTGGTATAGCGTGGGGGTAAACTAGGCCAGTTGATCGTTGACTGACCAGTGTGTAGAAGTTGCTCGCGTGGTGTTAAGAGATTCTGTTGATTTCGAGACGCTTGTTGTTCTGACTATGGCATAAGTTGTGGTCAAAATTTATTAACCCTAAAAGGGATACCTTCATGGCCTCAGTTTCGTCACCTCGCTGAGTGTGTTCCATCAAAGACGAGCTCTGAAAGGTGCCTGGGGTCCAATGGACCCCAGGTATCCCTTTTAGGGTTAAAGTAGCTTACGATTTAATTACGAGTAATTATCTCTCATAAGATGTTGAAGTCTGCTGATAGTATGTAAATAGTCAAAAAATAATAAATTTAATGTATTTTCCTGATACTTCAAACACCTTGGATATGAATTAAGTAATTGTCTGTGTTTGAATAGGATAAAAATGGGAACGTAGGAGATCTGATAGTACTTTAAATCTGTTCTTAGAATTCTAGAAAAATAATTCTAGAATTCTTCGAAAAGTTTATTGATCAATCCGTGAAAGTCTCATCAAAGACCATTGTTGCTTTCATCAGTCTAGTCAGCTTTCCTCCGTCTACTTTGGATCCTTATGACCGGCAAACAACGACGTTGTCCGCGAAATACGAAGGCGCATTATCAGTGGGAGTTGGGCCTCACAAGTATCTGCAGATTCTGCAGTCGCACAAAATGTATCATGTACAAAACGCTGATAAGACCGGTAGTTCTGTACGGACAAGAGATCTGGGCCATGCTCGAGGAGGACATGCAAGCACTCGATATGTTCGAGCGTCGGGTGCTTAGGACCATCTTGTCGGCTGTTCGGGCTCGTTTGGAAGTTGACCATCAATGTTAACTTCTTTTCCCGATCAGCCTAGATAGCTGTGTAGTGTCGGTAGCAGTTGTTTCAATTGGCTAAGAATAACACAACGGATCGCCTGATCCAGTGGTAAGAGTCCACTAAACAGGTGACCCCTAATTCATGGTGTTATGCGGCTTTATGTTTACCGTGCCAAGGAATGAACGGTTAGGGGGTCTAATAAAAACATAACCGCAAACGGAGCCTGTGGAGAATTAGGGCGTCCTCCACAGTATTACGCCCCTACTGCGCTAACCGGAGCAATAGTGCAGTGGAGCATGCGTTTCTCCGAGATAATCAGTTGCCCTTCTTAAGTCTCAAATTTGAGGCTAAATAAGGGCGGGATTATTCAAATGTTGTAAATTAGCTTACACTATTACCTAAATGGATTCGCTTAATGCGTTTTCGCCATTGGCATTTTTCAATTGACACCGATTTGGTTTGTCGTGGATTGTGATTGTGATTGTGAAGAGTGTAATCCTGTCTAGTTTGGGTAGGGGCTACGGCTAGGAAACCTCAGATCAATTTTCAGCGTAAAAAGCGTGTGTAGCCCAAGTGGCTCTACTTCAAAAAGTTTTTTTTCGTAAGGTAACTTCTGTATAGGTTACCTTGTGAAAGGGAGCATCCATTTAGTACGTCACGCTAAAAATGGAAATTTTCAACCCCCCCTCCCCCCTTCGTACAGGTTTTTCCTATACTTAGCACATTGCTTGTCACACTTTTGAGAAACCCCCCTCCCCCCACTAAGCGTGACGTACTTTATGGATGCCCCCAAACCAGTTTTGCTTTTTTCATTATAGATAAAGTGTCGTGCCTCGGGCATGCTATATTCTAGAATAACGTTAACAGTATGTTTAAACCTTTCCTTCAAGCAAGCTCTTGTTTTCAGCATCTTTTCGCTGATGTTTGGCAGTATCGATACGATGATTATATCATCTGAAGTAGCCAGTGAAGAGAATTGTCAGACAAAAGAGGCACAAAACAAGCAACAAAGAAGATGCGGCGATTAGTCTTTATCCCAACTGGTAACAGATAATGACATGATCTCGAAATATTTTGTTGCAGACAAAACGGAAGGTGAATTTGTTGCGTACTGTTCAACTCGCGAATAATCAATTATTACTAACACAAATTCGAAACTTTTTGATGATACATCTTCAGCAGCGTTACAGTGTTTACCGACTCGTAGTTACCGCTCAAAAATCACAATACAAGGCTTAAAAATCTCTAAACTCGAGGTGCACGATCATTGTCCTATTCTGTTCAAGTTGGGACAAACCTATGTCGCATTGGGTAGAATGTCGCAACAAATTCAGGTTGCGACATTGTCGTTATTGTTGCGCGATGGTTGAATTTTGATTCACTGTACTTCTCAAACATTTATTTGAGATGCTTCAGTTTGATTTATTACTTAGGTAGCACAGTTCATGGATAACTTTACCTAACCCAACTCTGCATGAGCAGAATTTGTCATGAGTTGACTGATTGGCATGTGTCAGATGAGGAGTCTCCATTTGACCTTCTTTGCACTTTTGGATGTTCCTTCGGAAAATGCGTATTCAGGTGTTCCTGCTCAACAAACTAGGGAACCTGTACTAATAACGACCACATTTTATGGATAACTCGCTTCCATTGCTACTCCAAGAGAGTTTCATTGTGGTTTTGTTACTACAACGCCCTCCATTGTGGTATACCATAGCTATTGCTTTGAAAGAAGCTTGTCATCTGCGGTCTGTGCGGACCGCAAGAGGTATTTCTGAATGAAACTCTGACCTATTCAAGTTCTAAATATCTTCGGATAAACCAGTCTTTTGTATAGCTATGAATCTTTAGTTTCTGCCCCGAGAATTGTAGCTATAGAATCGATTTAGTGGGCACTAAAAAGCTCTGCTTACTTCAAATCTCCAGGAGCAAATGCGGGTTTTTCCTATTTTGAGCAGGAGAACGGTGTGTGGCGACGAAGAATGAATCACGAGCTCGTTGCACTCTACGGTTAACCTAGCATCCGGAAGGTGGCAAAAGCTGGAAGGATACGATGGGTGGAGCATGTTGTAACAATGCCGAACAACAACCCTGAAAAGCTGATGTTCGCAAGGGATCTGGATGGTCAAGAACACCTGAAGGGCAGCGTTCAAGGTGGGTGGACCAGGTACAGAACGATCTGGCCGAAGAAGGAAGACTGCTGCCACGATCCGAGTGTTGTTGCGAAGAATTGTTGATTCAGTTTTATTATGAGTGTAGTATAATGCTAAATAAATGAAAATGAATGAGTTAAATTCTTGATTTTTGTAGTAAAAGTGGCACTGGCCAAAATAGAAGCATTGCCGCAGTTTTGGCCATATTCTTAGCTTTGGTTTCTATTTTGGCCAATCACGTGTATTTCTTATGGGAGTGGCCAAATTAGAAGCACCCTGGCCAAAATAGATATATGGGAGCTGATATTTTAAGGAAAATTATTTTTTTCTTCCACTTTTTAATCAAAATGTATGGTTTTCACAGCTGTAGTCATCATATTATATTAGAATCTACTAGTAAAAAATAAATTTATACCGATTTAGATCGTAACAGGCTGAATACCGCACTATGGCCAAAACTCCGGGCTGGCCAAAACTGAAGCTTCTACCCTAGTGAAAATCCATGTAGAAATTTCGCTACAAGGATTTTTCCAGAAATTCTGTCAGGGTTTCTTTCTGGAACTTCTTTAGAAATTGACGCTTTTTTATTGGTATTCATTTTTGATTTTTTTTTTCCGGAAAGGTATACTTCCGAATTCCTTCCAGGATTCCTGAGTTCCAATCGATTTCTCCTGGAGTTTTTCACGGGGATGCTGTTTCTTCTCGGAGTTCCTCCAGTGTTTTGCTCAAAAAAATCTTCGTATGATTTCTACCATAATTTATCCCGAATGCTCTATAAGAATTTCTTTCGGGATAAATCGTGGAATTTCTTTCGGCATTCCTTATGGAAATTTTACGCGATTCCTTCCGGTGTTCCTCCTGGGACTTCCTCAGAAGATCTTCCCAGAATTTCTTTCAGAGTTGCTAAAGGAGTTATTCCTGTGGTTTCTACTAAAGTTCCTCTAAGGGTTTCTGAAGGAGTTTTCACGAATTTACTGCAAGAGTTCCTCAAGAGATTTCTCTCATTTTTTCCTGTGATATCTTCAAACAATTTGGGCTTTGGGTTTTCTTCGAGATGTCTTCTTGGTCTCGTATAGTAATTTTTTAAAAGTTTTCGCGAGGTTTATTTTGAAGTTTTACCTGAAATTTCTCTTGGAGTATCTCCTGGATACTCTTTCATAGTTTTCTTAATTTACGCTGGACTTTCTCCCAAGATTTTTTTTTTTCCAGAGTGCCTTCTGGGATTTCCACAGGAGTTATTACTGATATTTCTCATTGTATTATTCCCAAAATTCTTCCCGGAATCTTTACCAGAAATTGTCCAGAGATTCTGGATACTACTTTAGGGATTTCTAGCAAAGTTATTGCAGGGATTCTACTACGGGTTTTCCTCAGAATGTCTCCTGAGATAACCTACGAAATACCTTATAGGAAATTCCTGGAGAAATATTCGAGGAAATTCAAAAAAAATCTTGTGAGAAAATCCGCAAAGTGTTAGTGAATAAATCTCGACAGGAACTTCAGGAAAAACTTGAGAAAAAATGAGACATCTCGAAAAAAGTTCTAGGTAATAGCTAATAATACTAGTAATCCCGAGAAGAAATATTATGGAAATCCAAGGAGGAATTCTGAAAACCTCATGGATCCCTGAAAGCAACTACCTACGGACGAAGATCCGCGAGGAAAACGAGAGAAATATCGAAAAGCTATTGGTAAAAATCCCGACATAAACTGTTGGATAGCTATCCCGGAAAACCACTCAAAAAGACACGGACACTGGCTTCAGCCGGTGGCTCTACCGATTGAACGAAACTTAACACGGAGTGGCTAATGATAAGATTCTCGTGAAAAATTTCATCGCTCGGAGCGGGAATCAAACCCTCATCCATTTGAACTCCAACCGCATGGTTACGAGGCTCAACCAATGACATTCTTGAAGAAACTTTGAATAGTTTTGGATGGATCATCAGGAGGAATCCAGCGAGAATCTCTGGAAGTATATCGGAAAACCTTCGCAAGAAATATCGGGACGTACTCACCCAAGTAACAATTTTAATTTTATCAAAGTTTTTTAGCGATTCAAAAATCCTAAACATAAAACAATTGATGCCGACTTGAAAATGCTCTCGAGTTCTTGTATGCCTCAATAAACCCACGTTCTGGCTAGTTGGCCCAGTCTTATTAGGGTCTACAGGACTTCGTATGCAAACCGGCTTAGGATTTCGAGTTGTATCATAGTTTTATCAATCTTCTAAATAAAACCATCTTTTGACTTGTCAAATTCAGAAGATGGTTTTATTTAGACTTGGTTGTTTATCCAGCCATCAATTGGAAAGATGCAGATATGGAATTCAGATTTGTTTTCCTATTTAATACGTGCCAGGAGACATGCCACGGAAAATTTGTGGTGAATGTGACTGTGATAATGACAAAAACTAAGTGCGCCCCACAAACTATGCATAATTTGGAAGTTAAATGCATTTAATTTACTCGGTGGAATTGGGTGCAAAAAAGGTTTTTTCAACACAGCGGAGTTTAAAAGATATTATGTTATTTTTCTGATAAAATAAAATGACGAAAACGTGTTGTATGGTTTAATTTGATCTTAAGCTGTACGTGAAATCATAAAATTGAGTAATCATTTTTCTGTATTTTCATAAATTATCCCGGCTAGGTGACATATTTTTCTGATACAACTCTGTGTTCCTGATGATTCCTCCAATAGGGCTAACCTTCCTGAGGTAGTCATAACTGAGCTCATGATAGAACTAGCGGTTTTATCACAGCATTTTTTTGGTTTAAGTTACGGCCACGAAATCTTTTGATGGTTTTATGCATTGCCTCACAGTTTTGTGTATTTGTTTACAAAAAAATCTCTCCGACAACAACCGCAAATGCAAGTTTTATTGAAATGGTATATAATAAGTAATAAAACCAATTCATGTCTACTTGCAAGTCTTTAACTGAAGATGTTTATAGCAGAAGTTATATGATAGTTTTATGGAACGCAAAAGGTTCAAAGTAAATAACTACCACATAAAACTAGTTTAGAACAACTAGCTTTTTGACATGCTCGCAAAAAACCACGATAAAACATGAATAAACCTTCAAGGCATGCTGATTGTTACTTGGGCAAACAGATATCTCGTGAAAGAATGCTGCGGATAGCCAGGAAGAAACTTTGGAAGAAATTCCAGAATTACGCTCAGAAATCTTGAAAGAATTTTTGAAGAGTAGGGGAACTTACGTATTTTCGGTAGTTTTTTTTTTCGTCATGGTTTTTTAAACCTTTTGAACTCAAAGTTGGCATCAAATCCTTTCCAATCAAGCTGAATATGATCAAGCTTCAGGCAATTTGGCCGACAACAATCCCTCATGACGAGGAGAACAAACCTGCCGATGATACCCTAAGTCACCCTTTATAATTTTAAGAAAATTTGTTTTTTTTTAATTATAAACTTTCAAAATTTCATCTGGAAAAAACCTGGAAAACTCAGGGAATTTTATTTTGAGTTATGAGTAGACACCCTGATAGTCTACGGTACTCAGAAAGCCTCAAAGCACTCCAAGAATATACATAATACTTGAATTGGGTGATCTAGGTCATCCAAATTATCCTGGAATTCATTTTCTTAAGATCTACAACATCCACCATCATTTGTGTTCACTCTGTTCGTGAAATTTAGTCACGTTGATGTCCATTAGACCTCGCAATGCTACGAGCAACTCGATATTGTGGTAGTTGGACATTCCGTGAAATACAAATGGCCTCCAAAACACTTTGAAGTTTGGGTCACGATATCTACATACTGTATCATGCTTTAATTGTAAAAAAAAAATCGTGGGATGTAATTTATACTGCTGATGGAGCCTCAGTGCACAACTCTAATGCTTCATGGGGTATTCCAGGCTTTCTAAACTATTTTGGAATTAGGACCTTCAAGGTCTACAGGCTCTACTCTTGTTTCTGTTCACTCTATCGGCCTATTTTTTTCACGATTGTGTCTGTTGTACCTCATAATATTGCGAATATCTCTATGTGTTGCTATTTGGGTGTCCACTGGTATTCAAATGGACCCAATGTATTTTGAATTATGGGTCGCAATATCCGTAAATCTTATGATATATTTATTGTAGCGAATGCTCGTGGAATATGATCTGCGCTACTCTTAAAGCCTCGGAGTGCAATTCTGATAACTTAGCAACATTCACTTGGTGATCTAGGACATTCAAATTATTATGGAATGAAGACCTTCAAGCTCCACAAGCTCTACTGAATCTCTTTACTTTATCGGTGTAGCTCCTCCAAAAAATCCTTCAAGAATTCTTCCAAGACTTTCGCCAAGAATTCCTCGAATAATCTTCCCAGGTATTCCTCCAAAAAATCCTGGAAGAATTCTTCCAGAAATTTTTCAAGAAATTCCTCGAACATTCTTCCAGGAGTTCCTCCAAGTACTCTACCACAAATTCCTACAAGATTCCCTCAAGTAATCAAGAATTCCACCAGGAATTGCTTCAAGAATTTCTCCAGATATCACTCTAAAAATTCTGCCAAGTATTCCTCAAAGAATCCCTCTAGGTATTCTTCCAACAATTTCTCCAGGAATTCCTCATAGACTTCGGCCAAGAAATTCTCCAAACATTCCTCCAGGAATTCCTCCAAGAGTTTCACCACGAATTCCTCAAAGAATATCTCCACTAATTCGCAGGTAATTGTCCAGAAATTCTTTCAAAAATTACTCCAGAGATTCATCCGAGATTACTTTCAGACATTTCTCCAGAAATTCCACCAGAAATTCGTGAAGAAATTTTTCAAGGAATTACAACAGAAATTACTTCAGGAAATCCTCCAGGAATTCCTTAATGAATACCTCCAGGATCCTTCTGGAAACCTTAAGTAATTTCACAAGAAACACTCCTGAGATTATTCTAAGAATTCGTACGAGAATTGTAACGTTGTAATTTCACGGTAGAATGTGTCAATATAGTTCTAAGCAACAAAAACCTAAACTCTGCACACCAAAAATCGATTGAAAGTTTCAGCAAAATTTTGCTGAATTTTGCCGAGCTGAAGGTTGCAGCAAAAAATTTGCTGACATTCAGCAAAATTTGCTTATTTGTTCAGTAAACTCTGCTGATCACCAGTAACGTTTTGCTGAAATTCAGCAAACTTCAGCAAAATTTCGCAGGGCCCTTCAGCTCGGCAAAATTTAGCAAAATATTGCTGAAAGCACTTGGCGTGTCCAAAATTCTAAACTTTGCAATAGATTTGATGATCTAGAGCATTGCATGGACATGGTAGATAACATTACCAAAAGGTTTGATAATTGAACGCTTACAGCGCCACCTAGCGGCAAAATTCGAAAGCTTAAAATTGCTGCATACATTTGGCCAAGTTTTCCCATACAAACTTCAAGCGTTTTGAGCGCCCCCTTAGGCTCAACCGATATGGCTCAAATTTTGAACGTAGCTTCTGGGAGTTCAAAACAACTGGTTTAGAAGGTAAGACTTGGCATTTTTCGAAATTTTTGTTTTTCATATAAGTATGGGCCACCTTACTATGGACGCTAGGCCATCTGGCGATCAACGGCTCAAATGCTATGTTCCAATAATGGCCTTTGAAATTAAATTCGATATGATATAGAGTTGTGAAAAATTAATCCAATCCTCTTTTTTCGCAATGATGATAGTGTTAAAAATATGTTCTTCAGCCCAATGATGTTTTGGCCCATCTCTACGAAAAATTTCTCCCACAATGCCTTATGGGCAGTTGGTCGCACCTACGAAAACAGGACACGCCGATGCCGACGATGATGACGGTTTTTTTTTATGATACGGCGTCATCGTCCCCGTCGTCGTGCGAGTAGTCGAGATTTCTCGAGCGCAGAACGCAAAAGCCGAGAAAATCGGGGTCGTCGCGATTGTGTTGCACGACGGTGTTGGCTATTATTATTATTTACTAGGCTGAACTAGATTTTTGCCTCATTCACCTGGGGCAAGAGCAAGTGGGAGTAGAACGAAGGATCAAAATTGAGTTTCCTAAGATAAGTGGAACGTGTCGGTGGAAAAATCGATGCTGTGTAATTATTATTACTTACTCCACTTTTGAGTTGCTGCAGAGTAACTCTATCCACGATGCCTAGGTCCTCCCAGGAGTGGACGATTCTAGCTTCCAGCATTTTGGGGGAGCTGGGTTTTGATCGGGTGGTCCGTGCGGAAAGTGGAACATTATTGTTTTCAGCATCGGTACTCTCGTCGGTTGGATTGACGTTGACGATTCTGGGAATTTCCATCTCCGTTCCGGATCTTGAACCCATGGCTGAAGGTGGAGCTGGTGGTACCAACTCATCCGTAGATGTTTGAGTTGCAATCGTCTTTCCAAACACATCGTCGATGTCTTCTTCGTGGACATTGACACACTTATCACTTTTGTCGCCGTTGAAATTGTTCAGCTCTAAGCTGTTGTTGTTCTTGTCGCTCGTTGCCAGAGATTCCTTTCGAGGCTCCGCAGCGGAACTCTTTCGTCTTACTCGGTTTGGCGATGTCGAAGGGCTTCTCAGTAGGTTGTGTATCATCTCGACGCCACTGTGCGGAGCTGGACTCAACGCCGCAGGGCTTCTGTAGATGCTTCTCGGTAGAATTAGAGTAGTAGCCGATCGGCTGCGACGCCTCGATCGACCTCGATCACTGACTGTCAAATGTTTGCTGGGTGAATGGGTTGCGGATGGAGTTTTGTCTGGTTCCACAGGTTTTGGAGACAGCTTTTCCCGAACAGGTGATGGCATTGTGCTTAGCCTGTGAATGCCAGTTTTAACCATTTTTGGAATTTTCGATGCCCCGTTTGGTTTCGGTTCAGCAACCGGTGGGGCTTCGTTGTTTGGTTTGTGGTCCTCGGGTATGTCGATGTTGAGCTCCTTGGTGTAATCTTTCGCTTCTTTCTCTGGATCCGAAGCTTCTTTTTCCAGGTTATCCTTTGTATCCGTACTAGTTTTTAGCAGCACTTCGAGTGATAAGTTAGGTTTCTGCAGTTTTGGAGTTGACATGGTAGCTGAGTCAGCTGATTCCGATTTCTGAAGCTTGGATGGACTGGATGGTATATCGTTGATCGCTTCTACAGTTTTGAGAACCACATTGTTGATTTTTTCTTCTATGCCTTGAATAGCTTGCTTGACTTCTTCTATTTTCTCCGCAAGAATTTGATTCGTTTCCGGGGGTTCAGGATGGCTGTGATTGTCTGGAGATTCAGGTTTAGCCTTAGGTTTGGGTTGCATGTCTTCATCTTTTATTGGTTCAGATGAACAATCATTCTGACATGATGTCGGCTGCGATCGTCCGGATTTGGGTCTTGAGGACTTCGGCCGATCTTCCGACTGCAGATTGCTTTCAGCTGTAGCTGGTCGTCCAGATTTTGGTCGGGATGATTTAGGACGTTCTTGAGGGGGTTCAGGTGGCTCTGGGGGCTCAGGAGTAGGGGACGGTGTATCTAGCTGATCGAGGGTAGTTGCTGAAAGGGTAGATGCTTGCATATCGTCTTCATCGAAAGTGACGCTTCTCCGCCTAGAAAATGCAGCTTGCCTGTGCGTTGGGGTATCCTCAGAGCTGACGTAGCTACCGGGCTTTGCAGACATGGGTCTGTTGTTGCTTATGTTACTGATGTATTCGCTACTTATTGGCGGAGAGGATCTCTCTGTTTCAGCGGAGTGTGAGTACTGCTTTCTCATGGAAGAGCTAAAGTTATCAGTTGAGGAAGTTGATGATTTGAGCGCAGATCGCTGCATCGTTGGTGAAAATCGTTCGGAAGAACTAGCCGTAAATGAAGAGCTAGGATTGTTAACATTAGCGTGGGCGCTAGAACTAGATGATTGGGAAACCGTAAGTCCATCTTGATCACTATGTTCAAAAGTATCACTGTCAGGTGTCCTCATTTTCACAACTTCACCTCCAAATCGCACCCTTCTGGGTGTTCTTCGCACATATTCATCCGAGGACTGATTTAGCATTGCACCAGACACATCTTCATTCTTATGACCCGCACTCTCGTCCATTTCACTATCAGTCAACACTCGCATTATTCCATACCGTTTCGTACTGTCTTCATCACTTTCTTCACTAATTGATTGGGAGTTTTCTGCCTCTACTATACGCATGGTAACTGATTCCTTATTGATCTTGATGTCAGTTTCCATTATTACTCTGGAACTGTCGATTTTATCGATATTATCCATACTAACTCGTCGAACCACTGAACTTCCATGTTGAGGTAATCTACTGATCGCGTAAGGGTTGTTGTTGAACCGAGATTCATATGTTTCAGCTCTCGAGACATCGTTAAAACTTCCAGATTTCCACCGTTGTGCTTTTGGAGAGAGTGGTTGCATCGGTTGATGAACTTCTGTGGTAGGAACTTGAGGAACATGAGGTTTCCAAGATTTTCGAATAGGTAGTTCGGATCCGGGAGGTGTCAAATTGATAACATTTTCTCTTCGTGGACTTTTTGGAGGATTCGGTAGTCCATATACGTTGCACAGCAAGTCGAAATCTCTCCGGTAAGCAACGGAAATGCATTCGTAAAACTCTCGCGAGCCTATTGTATTCTTAATTTTGAGGAGGATCTTCAACGCAATCTCCTGATAGGTTATCTGAACCATTTTGCCACCCAAGGCATTGATGACGGCACGTAAGATGAAAGTTCGTTTTGCTGTCAGGATTGCTGGTTGAATGAGCGATGGTAATGCCAGCATCACCCCTACGATGTAACGAGTGCTAAGTGGATCCTTCGGATTCCGATCCATTCCGTAATTCATAATCTCAAGCATGACAGTTTCCGGCATCTTCGTTTGAGCAATGTACACTTTCAAAACATCTAAAGCCCCTTTTCTGACAGCCGGCGATGGATGTCCCAAATTGTCGATGATTGGTGGTAACAGAGGTCCGAAATACACATCGGATTCATCGCGAAGAACAATCAACACATCAATCAGTACTCTAAGCGAATGTTGTCGAACTTGATACTCAGGATCGTGCAATCGCTCCAAGAACTCCCTGAACAATTCATTCATGTTCAACCCCACCGGGAGCTCATTGTTCCGGATGATGTACTCCCAGAGAGGCGTCAATTGTAACACGGACAACACCCGATGATTATCTTCCACGTTTAGAACCCTCCGGTATCGAGCAGGAGAAGAGCTAGCATTGTTCGACGAATTTGAAGAGGAACCTTCACCACCCGTCGACGAGTTTCCATTATTTTTGGCAAAAACTCTCCTGAAGAACATTTTCCGAATTTTTTTTCCTCTAAGACACTGAACTACGCACTCATTCTATTCCCGGGAACTTAATCCGACACGCACTGGCACTACGTAATCCTAACACTAAACACACTGAACACCACGAGGGACAAGAGATGAATACCTCTGGTCGAGAAAATTTCGACATTCGCCAATCAAAACTGTGGTCCCTGACGGGACGAGATGTATGACGATTTGTAACTGAACGTGGGACCGCGATAGTCGAATGGGCATGCGCCAAGTTTGTTGTGATCCGGCCAGTAACCCGTAACAACCGTCGCCGTTGTTGGTCGGCGTCAACCACCACTCGGTATCGGTACTTTCCTTCCACGAGTTTAACCTACATTCGGAACAAAAACGAACCCGCTGAGTAGTGGTGAGTTAGACGATTTGTAGCTTACTATTAAAACGCCATTAACCCGTCAAGTGGGATTGTGTGTCTGCGGGGCAAACCACTGGTGGATTCACCGCAACAATGAATGAATTGGCCGAGGAGTCGAACCGTGCCTGTCCGCCGAGGGTAAGAGGACTTGCCAGGGGTTTCCAACCGGGGATTGGTTATGCTGGTTTGTAAAGTTAGTTATTCTTTTAAAGTTATATTTTCGACACACATGCCAGAAAACTTAAAAAATAACTCTTTTTTATTATTATATTTTTATTATTATATGTTCACTCCAAAAACGAAAATTTGATAGAGCCCCCGGAGGGGTCAAGTGTTAAAAACCAATCGACTCAGCTCGACGAGTTGAGATGATGTCTGTGTTGTGTATGTATGTGTGTGTGTGTGTATGTGTACAAAAAGGTCACCTCACTTTTAGATAGTAAATATGAACCGATTTCAACGATCGATGGTTCATTCGACGCGGTATATTGCCCCATTGTTTCCTATTGAAAATGGTTCTGATCGGTCTAGCCGTTCCGAAGTTATGTCCATTTAGGTGTTCCGGACCGGTATCCCAAGAAGGGGCCAGATATGAAAATGCAACAAACCCATGCATGCGACCCATCAAACCACTGCATTTTAGATTATCTGATGAACGGGAAGTAGGAAAATAGTCTCAGACTATATCTGAACCGGTAGTGTTTCGGAACCGGTTCCGAGTGTCCCGCCGGAAGTGGCCAAATATAAAAGTGAACATAACCCATGCATGCGACACGTCAAATAGCGGCATTTTCGATAATCAGTTGAATGGTGAGCAGGAAAGTAGTTTCAGACTATATTTGAACCGGTAGTGTTCCAGAACCGGTTCCAGGTGTCTCGTCGGAAGTGGCCAATTAAAAAAGTGAACCAAACCCAGGCATGCGACACACAAAATAGCGGCTGTATCGATAATCAGATGAACGATAAGCAGGAAAATAGTTTCAGACCATATCTGAACCGGTTGTGTTCCGGAACCGGTTCCAGGTGTCCCGCTGGAAGAAGCCAATTAAAAAAACCCAAACCTAGGCATGCGACACATCGAATTGCGGCTTTTGCGATAACCTGATGAACGGTAAGCAGGAAAGTAGTTTCAGACTATATTAAAACCGGTAGTGTTTCAGAACCGGTTCCAGGTGCTCCGCCGGAAGTGGCCAACTAAAAAAGTGAACCAAACCCATGCATGCGACACAAAAAAAGAGCGGCTTTTTCGATAATCAAATGAACGGTAAGCAGTAAAATAGTTTCAGCCCATATCTGAACCGGTTGTGTTCCGAAACCGGTTCCAGGTAGACGTGTGCGCCGAATAATCGGCGTGAACTCGGCGTGCATCGGCGTGGGGCTTCTTAAACAATTATGAACAAAGTTAACTACTTTCTAATGAATGGATTACAACAAGTGGACATCTAGCTATGTGTTGCTGCAGAAATTTTCTGGTTTTGATGATGGTAGCCTTTCTGAGAAGGAATACGCCGATCGGTGTGCGGTTTTCACGCCGCCGCCACCGCCGATTGCCACGCCGACACGCCGATGCTTCCTGGATCGGCTTCAAACAACAAAACCATTAACTTTTTCCACCAGTGCATGGGTATAACACCCCTTTACCAATCCCCATTTAAAAAATATGGTATATTTGATTTTAATTGACTAGGGGAACCTCACGCCGATTCACGCCGATATCCCATCGGCGCGGCGTGGCGCGGCGGCGCACACGTCTAGTTCCAGGTGTCCCGCCGGAAGTGACCAACTAAAAAAGTGAATCAAACCTTTACATGTGACACATCAAAGAGCGGCTTTTTCGATAACCAGATGAACGGTAAGTAGTAAGATAGTTTCAGTCCATCAGGTATCAGGTATCAGAAGGCCGGCTCCAGAGGCACGTTGTCCTGCATTTGGGACATTTGTGCCATCACCATACATATAAGCCGGTTCCATCATTTACCTGAGGGAGAATGGGACAAGGGATGGAATGGGATTAAGAAAGGGAAAGGTGATGCAATAGGAAGGGGTACCCTAGAAGAGGGAATGAACGCTTAAGCGCAACGAGAGCTCATAGCCCATACCACAACAGGTTTAATCAGTGCCCTGAAAAGGACACTGTAAAACGCATAAGCTTAAAGAGAGCCTATAGCTCATTGGAGGTGGCTTTTGACGTCATGCGACTTTCAATATGACATTGAAAGGCACGTCATCGAAAGCATCCTCAATATTCAAGAAATCACCCAAGCAAAACCTGCGTTTAAGCGTGTACTTTCTTGAAAACATATATAACTTTATGTAAAAGAGTCACTGTGGACATCCCAAATTGGGAGGCATGTGAGTTCACATGAATAGGCATGTCAGCCAGACGAACATCACATATGTGATAATCGACAATGCGTTTCAACCATTTCAGAAAGAACGAGATAACCAGATAAATCTGAAACTCATCCCATCTTTATACAACGCACGCACCCTTTCGGGATAGAACTATGGAGTTATTTTACGCCACGAAAATACCCCATAGAAAACTACAAGAGTTCAAAACATGTTTGATGTACTCAAATCCCTCTGGAGAAAAATAGGACAAAACCCCATTTTCTCCTGGAGATTTGAATTAAGCAGAGCTTTTTAGGGCCCACTAAGTCGATTATATAGCTATAATTCTCAAGCGGAGGCTAGAGATTCGTAACTATACAAAATAATGGTTTATCCGAAGGTATTTTGAACTTGAACAGATCAGAGTTCGATTCAGAAATACCTCTTGCAGTCCGCAGAGGACGCGATTCTTTCAAAGCAATAGTTATGGTATACTACAATGGAGGGCGTTGTAGGTACAAAACCACAATGAAACTCTCTTGGAGTAGCAATGAAAGCGAGTTATCCACAAAATGTGATCGCAACCAATTAGTTCAGGTTCCCTAGTTCGTTGAGCATGGACGCCTGAATCCGCAAATTTTGCGAAGGATCACTCAAAAATGCAAAGAAGGTCAAATGGAGACTCCTAATCTGACATATGCCAATCAGTCAGCTCATGACAAATTCTGCTCATGCAGAGATCGGTTAAGTGCAATTCTATGTTAAATTATCCATGAACTGCACTATCTAAGTAATCCATCAAACTGAAGCTTGAAGCATCTCAAATTAATGTTTGAGCTACTTCAGATCGTAGCAATACTGCCAAATATCAGCGAAAATATGCTGAATACAAGAGTTTGCTTGAAGGCATCCATAAGGAAAGGTTGAAACATACTGTTAACGTTATTCTAAGATGTAGCATGCTGGAGGCACGACACTTTATTTATAATGGTTACCTATACAGGACGAACCAGCCAATGGCTGAAAATCTCTATAATAAAGAAAAAAAACCTATACAGATATTACCCTACGAAAATGAACTTTTTGAAGTAGAGCCACTTGGGCCACGTACGCTTTTTAGGCTGAAAATTGATCTCAGGTTTCCTAGCCGTAGTCACTACCCAAACTAGACTGGATTACACTCTTCACAATCACAGCACAAAAAGGAAACATCAACGACAAACCAAATCGGTGTAAACTGAAAAACGCCAATTGCGAAAACGCATTAAGCGAAACCGTATAGGTAGTAATGTAAGCTAATTTACAACATTTGAATAATCCCGCCTTTATTTAGCCTCAAATTTAAGACTTAAGAAGGGCAACTGATTATCTCGGAGAAACGCAAGGTCCACTGCACTATTGCTCCAGTTAGTGCAGTAAGGGCGTAATACTGTGGAGGACGCCCTAATTCTCCACAGGCTCCGTTTGTGGTTGGGTTTTTATTAGACCCCTCCATTCATTCCTTGGCACGGTAAGCATAAAGCCGCATAACACCATGAATTAGGGGTTACCTGTTTAGTGGACTCTTACCACTGGATCAGGCGGTCCGTAGTGTTATTCTTAGCCAATTGAGACAACCGCTACTGACACTACACAGCTATCTAGGCTGATCGGGAAAAGAAGTTAACATTGATGGTTAACATCCGAACGAGCCCGAACATAACCAGATGAACGGTAAGCAGTAAAATAGTTTCAGACCATATCTGAATCGGTTGTGTTCCGGAACCGGTTCCAGGTGTCCCGCCGGAAGTGGCCAACTATAAAAGTGTACCAAACCCATGCATGCGTTGCATCAAAGAGCGACTTTTTTGATAACCAGATGAACGGTAAGCAGGAAAAAAGTTTCGGACTATATCTGAACCGGTTGTGTTCCGGAACCGGTTCCAGGTCCGCTGGAAGCGGCCAATTAAAAAAGTGAACCGAACCCAGACATGCGAAACACCAAATAGCGGCTTTAACGATAATCAGATGAACGGTAAGCAGGAAAATAGTTTCAGACCATATCTGAATCGCTAATATAGTAAACTGACGAAGTTGAAGGGGTGAATCCTGCTGAATGCGTCTGATGATGACCGAAACGCTTAACGCTAAACAAGCTGTTTATCACCGATAATCACCAATCAATCCTCTAAATAACATATCTGAACTGGTTGTGTTCCGGAACCGTTTCCAGATGTCTCGCCGGAAGTGGCCAGTTTAAAAAGTGAACCAAACCTCTGCATGCGAAATATCAAATCATCAAAAATGTTCGATAACCAGATAAACGGGCAGCAAGAAAATAGTCTTTGACCCAAGCTCTGTTCACACCCAAGATTACCGGTAGTGTTGCAGAATCAGGATTAGATACATCGCTGAAATTACAACAAAACAAAATCGATGCAAGCGATACATATGCGTAAACGAACAAAATCTTCACTGTAAAATATTTTTGCTGGTAATCAGCAAACTTTGCTGAGTTTTGGCGTGCTGATTGCATTCAGCAATACAAATTACTGAGTATCAGCAATTATTTTTCAACTTGCCTGAACCATCCAGCAATTTTGACAGTTGATCAGCAAAGTTGTGCTGAAATGCAGCAAAAGTGTTGCTGAAATTCAGCAATTTCTTTTGCTGATTTTTGGCGTGCTGGAAGCATTTCAAAAATTTTGGTGTGTTGATAAAAATTTAAGCGATCTTGTCAAATCCTAACATTTTCTTGAGGCGTAATTTTACAGTAGGAAATTTTGGGTCGGAATTCAACATTTTGAGGAAGGGCACAAATGAATAAACCAATAAGTTTTTAAATTTTAAGGTGAAGAGTCCTCCAGAAAATTTCTTACCAAACCCGATGAGGTAAGCGGTTTTGCTTAATTGTTTGCGTATTTTTTTCATCAAATACATTTATTATTTATCAACTCGAACGAGCACTGTGACAAAAGAAGAAAATGATATTTGTTTCGTTCTAGAGTATTTTCAGGATTCAGGAACACTTCGGCTTATGGCGACGGAAACATCTTAGAGTACATATTCGACAAGAAAGGCGCTATCACCACTAGGTGGATTAATCTGCGTTTTTTCTTGGTAGAACGCCCCAACTTGTACAATGTCTGCTCCACAGCGTAAAGTTCTAGGGGTGCTTCCACAGTTAAGAATTAACATATTTAAATCTAGTAACAGGTTGATAACATAATAACCTTTTGCGGTTTTTCCGCCAACGCTAATACATGTTGACAGCACCCTCTCAGATAACAATGAAACTTTCTGGGTGTGAAGACCTTGACTAGATAGCCACTTTACATACTTAGTTTCTTCAAAATTAATCTAGAAATGTGTTAGGAAAAAAATAGACTACTCCTACAAAAAAGGATAATTATCACAAAATAAGTCAAATTTCAAGAAAAAAAATACTGCAAAAAAACAAATTGAGCCCTACACTGAAAGAAATCGTTTTAAGAAATTCATAGTTGATTTACAAAAAAAACGCCTATCGATTTCGTGGACGTTTTGTCTCAAGATTGGTAACTATGTTCCCTATCCACCGTCCATAAACCACAATATGGGCACTTTTAACACTTTTTTAATACTTTATTACACGTGTATGTAAAGTAATGGCTCTCAGATTACAATGATACTTTTTTTCAGTGTAGGGATCAATTTAGATGTTTTAATACCTTTTTCTTAATACTTGACTAATTTAATAATAATCACTCATACACACTTCTTTTGAAGGAGTTTTATTTTTTTATTAAACACATTAATAAAAGGCCCTAAACAAGTTTAGCCCTTTTTATAAGCCAGTCAATTTTGAAGAAACTATGTTTTCAAACTGGAATATCTAGTCAAGGTCTACACACCCAGAAAGTTTCATTGTAATCTGAGCGAGTGCTGCCAGTTCCGAATAAGATTTGGGGCGTCATTTGTCTCAAATAAAAAACTGAAGGTAGCAATCTTAACGAATGTGCGACGAATAAAAAAAAGTTGAAATAGTCCAAAACATTGGAACAGTCTTCTGCACCATCACCATTTTAACATAAAAAGCCGCGACAGCCGGCAGCCGTCTCTATGAACTCCAACCACGCTTTTTTGTGTAAATCTCCTGAGCAGCTTGAGCTGCACGTTTTTTATTCCGTGTCGGGTATTTCCATCACTGCGACCAGCTGCACGTTACCAGTCACTCCAACGTAGAAATTATGTCATTCACTGCGAGATGACTGTCATCTAGTTTGGCCCGGATTAAGGTAAATTGGTTAAATAGTGTTGCAAGACGCAACAAATACAAATATAGCTCGTCGTAAGAATATAAATGCGAGACATAGAACAAAAATCAAGCAGTCAGAGCTTCGTGTTTCATCGTGTGTCTCAAGAAAAGGAGACGATTGCTGCTGTTGGACGTTATTAATCAGATACTGCCTTGAACGAGAGTTAGCCTGAGTTGTTTTGGCGTGATTCGATTCGGTTTAAATGGATGGAGTTTCTAGTATGGTCTATCAATTATTTGTCTATTCAATCAATAGTTTGAAATGCGATAGGAAAATCTTCAAAACTCATTAATATCAGGAAGAAAAGAATTAAATCAATACCTTCCATGTTTAATGGGTCTGTGATTGAGTTTTGATGTTTCATTGTTTATGGTTGACAAATGTTGAATCGATGTGGGGAATACAATCAAATTAAATAAATGTAAGCTTCAGTTAGGGGCCATATAGCCGAGGCGGTAAACGCACGGGTATTCAGCATGACCATGCTGAGGGTGACGGGTTCGATTCCCGGTCGGTCCAGGATCTTTTCGTAAAGGAAATTTCCTTGACTTCCTTGGGCATAGAGTATCTTCGTGCCTGCCACACGATATACACATGCAAAATGGTCATTGGCAGAGGAAGCTCTCAGTTAAAAACTGTGGAAGTGCTCATTGAACACTAAGCTAAGAAGCGGGCTTTGTCCCAGTGAGGACGTTACGCCAAGAAGAGAGGGAAAAGCTTCGGTTTTGGAGAAATTTCTTGAAGGCAACTCGATTACACTCTAAAAACGGAATTTGGCCTGTTGAGGCCATCAGCAAACTGTCGGGGTGTTTGCATTTCACCGCACTGCAGTGTACTGGTAGCCGATCAAGCTATATGATGAGGCATCGAAATGAACACTTTGTACTATTCAAAACACAACAAACTAGATAGCTTACACCTTTTCCGTCATGTGCTCTTCTAGCTATTCAGGTAGTGAATAAAGAAATTTATTATCTGCTTTGTCAAATCCAATTACAATACCTTTTGTATATTGCATACAATACTTCATACAATATGTGCTACCAGAACATTCTTTATAGACACAATAGGGAAAATGGGGTATAAATAGGGCACCTTCAACTGTATCAAATTAGTCTGAAATATATTGTAAAGTGTTGTACACCCTCTCGTGTCTTTAATTCCCATCCTGGATAGTATCCGCGGGAACATGGCCTCTGGAACAATCGATATTGGTTCTGTATTTCAGGTGTCAGGTATTTCAAGTGTAACTATAACAGGAATTCGTGATGAAATCCCCAAACAAGCTCCCAGTGGAAATTTGGTATCATTTATATTTGGTATATTTGGAAATGTAACAGAAAACATTAGCGACGCAGCTTACCAATAATCAAGTTCCAACTAAACACCGCACTTTCCGGGCGGGCCAGGATCTTTTCGTAAGGGAGAATCCAAAAATCGCGTTGCATGTTTTGACCTTCTCCTGCCTCTTTGTAGCATATTTTTCCATACCTAAACCATGGCTCGTTACACTATCGTAGAGTCCGCCTTACCCACTATCTCTTCCAACCCCAACTGAGATTGATCCTGACAGGAATCTTATTTGGAAGAATCCAGTCGCAAGGAAAAATTCGGAATAAATCCTAGTACGAATATCAGAAGGAAACAAGGGAGAAATTCGAGAAAGAATTCCGGGAGAAATTCTTGAAAGCATTCAAGAAAAAATCCCTGG
Source organism: Aedes albopictus (assembly GCF_035046485.1). Lineage (NCBI taxonomy): Eukaryota > Metazoa > Arthropoda > Insecta > Diptera > Culicidae > Aedes > Aedes albopictus. The sequence continues at coordinate 6,032,514 of NC_085137.1, forward strand.
AGTAATCCCGGGAGGGATATCTGAAAGAATCCAAGAAATCGCAGGAGCAATTCATGAAAGAATCCTGGAGGAATTCCTGGAAGAATCCCGTAAGGAACTTCAGGAGGAACCCCAGGAGGAATCCTAAGAAATCTAGGAAAGAATCCCGAGAGAACTTATCCATGAATAATTCCCGAAAGGATTCCTGGAGACATCCTTGAAGGATTGCCGTTGAAGATATCGGGAGAAATTTCTAAAGAAATACCTGAAAGAACCCGAAGAAAAATTTCCATTGTAATCACTAGTTGAATTTCGGGAGGAATACCTGAAAGAATGTCGAAAGGGATCCCGGATGCAATCCGAAAAGAATTTTCAAAAGAATCCCTGAATGAAATTCGGAAGGAATCTAGGGCCTGTCCATAAACTACGTAGACTCTTAGGGGGGGACGAGAAGTCTGGCCAAAGTCTACGCTCCATACAAATTTCGAAAATTTTGTATGGACAAAAGTCTACGCTTGGGGAGGGGAAAGGGGGGTCTGAGATGGCAAAAAAAGGCTACGTAGTTTATGGACAGCGCCCTATAGGAAAACCGGGAAAAACACTGCTCGACAAAATTTTACAAAATTTGGTGTTATGGGATGAGAAAAAAAGAACAGGGGTTTGGGACCCTAGAAGTGTCATAATGAAAGAATTTTTGAAAAATATTGGACCGGGCCGTCACAGTTTAAAACCGAAGTTTGTATGGAGCACTTGGGGTGTTCAATTGATATGTGCATTAGAACGTGCCGTGCATATTTTTAGGCGTTTTCTGTATTTGGGTTAGTTTCGTTATTCTCTAACGCCTGAATATACGCACAGCGCGTTTTAATGCACATATCAATTGAACACCCCAAGTTCTTCATACAAACTTCGGTTTTGAACTGTGTAGGCCCGGTCCAATATTTTTCAAAAAATCTTTCACTATGACACTTCTAGGGTCCCAAACAAAATTTAGTGTTGAATGGTGAAATCAATGACGAAATCTCGGAATCAATGAAGGAATTCCGAACGGAAACCCTGAAAAAAGTCAAGGAGAAATTTGTGAAGGAATTTCGGTAAGATTTCAAACAGAACAGAACAAATGAATCTCAGATGCAATCTTGACAATAATCCGTGAAAAAAATCCGAAATGAATTCCAAGTGAAATCCCTAAAGAAATCCTGGAAGGATGGAATTCCAGGAGAAAACGGAATAAAAAAAATACTGAAAGTATCCTTGACAGAATCCTACGAGAGTTCCAGAAGGAAATCCCGAGAGGAATCCATGAATACAAATTTTAGGAATTCCTGAATTTTTAGAAAGATATGCTCAAGGAATCTCCGGAGAAATTTCCGAAGAATTCATAAATAAATCTTGGGATAAAATTCCGGGAGAAATCAATAAAGGAATCCCAAAGGAACTCCCACAACAGTCCTTAAAATGAATCCCAGGAGGAATCTAGGAATCGATGAAAAATTTCCTGAAGTAATCTCGTAGGTAATCTCTGAAGGAAGCTCTGGAGAAATCACTGAAAGAATATCGGGAGAAAACGCAGAAAGAATCCTGGAAGAATCCCTGGTGCAATCTTGCGAATAATCCGTGAAAAACAAATATTCCTACACCCACAGGAAACTTGGAAGGAATTCCTAAAGGAATTTCAGAAAGAACAGGAAGAAATCTTCACATAATTGTGGAGAAATCCCTGAAGGAGTCCGAGGATAAATCCCTATTGAAAACCAGGAAAGGATCAAAAACGAAATTCTGAAAAGAAGCTAGGCAGGGGGAAATCGAAATTCGGGAAAAAATCTAAAAGAAATCCATAAAATAATCTAAATCCTGGAAGGAATCTTTGAGAGAATTCAGGAAGGAATCCCTGGAGAAATGCTTGGCGGAATCCCTAGGGATTTTTTTGAAAATATCCCGGGAGAAATCCCGAAAAGAATCACCGAAGAAATCTCCAAAAAATCCAGGAGTAATCCCCGAAAAAAATCCTGAATGTAAGGTTATATCCTTCATTCAACCGCAATCTTAAATAAAGCCCGTTAAAAATGTAAATGATGGAACGCCAGAAGGATTGCCGAGAAAAATCTCTAAAAAATCCCGGGAAGTAACCTTGAAAGAATTCTCGAATAAATCTTCGGAAGAATCCTTTATAGAAACAGGGGAACATCAATGAAGACATCTAGAGAAGACTTCGTGAAGGAGTCACGGAAGAAATTTCTAAAGAAAGCCTGGAAGAATTCGCTGAAGGAATTCCGAACAATAAAACAACAGAGATTCCTGGAGAAATCTCTGAAGGAATCCTAACGAAACTTCACATAAAATCATGAGAATCCTGGGGGATTCCCTGAAAGAATTTCAGGCGAAACCCCCAAGAAAAACACGAAAATGATTAATCAAGGGGTCCCGAGAGGACGGAAACCCAAGACACGATTTCTTGTGATATCCCAGAAAAAATCCTTAAAGGTATCCCGTGAGAAATCAATGAAGAAATCCGGGGTGGAATCCCTGGGATAATCCCGAAAGGAATCCCAGGAGAAACACATGCAAGAATTTTGAAGGAATCCCTGGAAAAATTTCGGGAGGAGTCCCTTTGAGAATACCTGGAGGCTTCCTTGGAAAAATACTTGTAAGAAATCCAAAGAAAAATCGTGAGTGATATATCAGGGAAAAATCCATGAAGAATTATCGGGAGGAATTGCTGAATATTTTCAGAGAAAAATCATTTTGTGACAAAAATCACAACAGTGCCATTTAGTGTGGTGATTTTTAACTAAAAATCCTTTTGACACATGGCGCTTATACACTTATACACTTGAACGGTTTTGTTGAAGACGTAAACTTTATAGCTCATTTCTGTGTCGGGATATTTGCAACCTGTTCCAAGGATCTCAAACTAATAATTTTATTACCGAATTAAGCTTGGCTAGATAAGAATGTTTGCAAAAAACACCGACATTTTATCTCTCTGTTAGACTGAGATACTATCAAATTAAATCAATTAAACTACAGCATCATCTGGTGAGTAAATTTCTAACTAATCAAGAGGTCATTTAATTAGAAAGTTCACATCCGTATAAAGAACTCCGTCAAAGACACCAACATCAAATTTTGAACCATGGTTAAGATATCAGGAAAACAAATCAACGTGTTTCCCTAAAACAAAAAAAAAAACTGTTCTCTCGCCCAAACGATCGGCATGCTTCTATGGGCATATGGAATTGTCTGATCGTTTTTGAGATATTTGTAGTTTGCAGATAACTGCATTCCTAATTTTTTCAGAATGCACCAATTTGATGTAATCACTAACTTCACATTTGAAATTTGATTCATATACCACGACGGTATGTAATCTCTACATAGGGTATATGTGCCATTAGTAATCTCACGCTCCCAAAATGGTCCTATTTGAAAAACAAGCGAAAACGGCACCGTTCATTTTGTTTTCATGCGTGCTCACTTTTAACAAAAATACAAAAATAAGAAACTAAAACACAGTACTTCAATCCTGTGTTTTTTCGTAGGATGAAAATGGGAGCCACATGCAAAATAAGGGAATCAATACCCTACACTAAACATCTTGGATCCTATTGCAACCTTCACGAACTTTGTTAAACAGAAAAAATCATACAACATGCATCTGGTTGAGAACCACTGGTGTTAGCGATGCCTATGAGGACGATCTTAGAAAAGATAAAAACGACCGTTGATTCCATTGTGTACATTGTGCGAGTGGGAAAGTGTTGTGAAAGTCGAATGAAACTTTTAGTGCCGATGATTAGTGAATGACTAGAGCATTTGTTTGATAATTGATTGTCCGTCCATGATCCTTGAAGTCATCGAGCTCAATAGTTACGTAAACCTCGTGGATGTGTCATCATGAATTACCACAGCAGCGTTTTTTTTTTCATAATTAACATTTATTTCCTGTTTTGTTTGAAATTTTACAGAAATTCATTTCACTAGATTCAATTGGAGTTGTTTTGTTACTAGGCTATTTACATACTGTATCATTGCCGAAAAGAAAACCGTTGGTTTGTACATGTTAATTTAGAATTGTAATTTCATGTTGTTATAAATGGGAATGTCCTACCTGTTTGAAACTTACATGGCTAGCATTCTACAGCTCTAAACTACGCAGTTAAAACAGTCTCATTTGGAAGTAATTTATTTACGATTTATGTTATTGCTTTAATAAAAACGTTAACCTACGCCTAGCGACGAAATTGTTAAAAGAGTTTTCGTTTAACTCATAAAAGCATATGGCAAGATAGTTTACGATGATTCTCCTTCCTTCTCCTTTTCTGCTAAAATTGCCTATTTACAGTTTAAAACATTGCGAATCTCTTATTGTGTGTTCAAACCCCTATTATAAAACATAGCACTGATTCAGTTTCCTAGTTAAATCAAAGTCCCCGCTCAGGCCCGCGAATCACCCGCCAAATTCTGAGATTCAACGGTTGGGCCAGAAAAGGGGACGCTTACTCGCACACGCCTGGTGTCATGGTAATAAATGCACATTTGGAGGACCTTTCAGTTTGCCTATTACGTACAAATGTTTTCAGTAGATGGCGCTATTACTACAGTTCTGCTTTTCTCTATCTTACACTTCATCTTTCCCGCGCGATTTCCTACTCCCTACTCCTACTTATGTGTGTATACATGGAACTCGAGGTCGTACCTTGATACAAGGCAAAGCAAAAATTTGCACACAATGAGAGTGTGGAAAGTGTTGGTTGCACTTCGTTCTACGTCTTCCTTCTTTCTTTCCAGTCGGCATACTCGAAACGTACTAATTAAAATTCAGTTGGCGCTAGTATTTACACGTTATTTAAATCACCATTCTTCTGTGTCTCCCAGTTGCTACACATATTCTTCCGACGGTTTCTGCACACCGGCTGGTATCCGCAGGGAGCTCGGTACCCTCCCGTTGACCGTGTCGGGTAGTTCGGCAATATCCTTGAACACCCCCATCAGGCTCTCGAAGTTGGGTCCCCAGTTCAGTAGGTAGTCCCAACCTGTGGCCGATGGTGACGCTCCGTTCGGTTGCCGATACATTCCGACCATATGGCTGGAGAGGTCGTCGTCGGACGCGACGAGTGTACTCAGCGATCCCCGGAAGGAAGAATCGAATCCATCGTAGGACGATGGTGGTAGATGTGGTGGCTTGTTGCTGTTGTTGTTATCGTTCACCACTCGACGATTGGTGTCATCTCGGCTCTTGGTATATTTGTCGCCGTTCATGCTGTTGTTATCGTACTCGATTTCCGAGCAGGTAAAACTATCGTTACCGGATTCGTCCGTAGATGTCGAACTGTGCGCATCGACTGCCGGTGAGTGATGCATGTGAGTTAGATGGGGAGCTGGCACCCGTGGAGCCTCACTGCTGCTGGAAACTGCATCCAGAGTGGACACCAGACTAGACGTCCTTGGACGTGAGTTTAGTCGTTCGATCTCTTCGGCTGTGAGACCCATGGGCCCCGGAACGACAGAGTTGACGTTCTGAGGTTGCTGCGGTACGCCGGGATTTTTCCGGCTAGCACTGGAACTTTGTCCGGATAGTTGACTCATCACCGGACTGTTAAGGCTTCGCTCGCTATTGCTGTGCAGAGCATCCTTACCAACTCCTCCTGAGCTAGAAGTGGTTGCTAACAGAGCACTCTGCAGGGGTTTTCCTGAGATGTCGTGTAAGGTGAGAATCCGAGGTTGCTGGGAACTTAGTTCGGAACTAGGTGAAAGTCTTGCAAGTGGTGTTGTCTGATGCGGTCGTGGAGTGTTCGATGGTGGTGGTTGACTAGCCTGAGGCGGCACTCTTGGAGCATACGGACCAGCATGATGTGGCGAATGGCGATGCTGCTGTTGAGCTGAAGTCTGATGTTTATGGTGGGTGTAGGTCGCCACCGGAGGTGGAGTGGCCTTATACTTGCGTACTCCTCCTGCTTCGCGGTATCCCTTGTAGTGATAAACGATGTCAATGTCAGATGGAGCAATTGAACTGGCATTTTCCAAGTCATAGTGCTCTGGATATTCTGAGCCAAGATCTACAGGATTGGTATGATCATGCGGATGATGCGATTGGCTTGGCGGAGGAAGTGGTGGATGATGATCCTCTCTCAATGGAGGACTTTTACTTACAACCTCACGCTCAATTATATCCGGACGTTGCGGTCTCTGTGGTTCACTGTTGGTGATATCTCGTTCTTTGTACTTCTTAGAAATCAATTCAGGCCCAACCAGATGATGTCCTCCTACACCTCTCAACATCTCATTATTATCGGAATGGTATCCCACAACCGACAGATCATTCACGTGCAGACCTCTTCCGATGTCGCCATGATTGCCAGAAGACACCAGCTGCGAAGTGCTCAACAACGTAGAGCCACCATTCTGTTTTGAATGAATAGCCGAGGGACCACCAAGGCCGCCGCTTTTCTCCTTGTGTTGCTTCCGCAGACGAAACACCAAGAAAGACAGCAAAATTGCCACCAACAGAACAATGAAGAATATGATCACCAGCGTAACTCCAATGCTCAGCGGATCTGTAACCTGTGCCGCTCCCAATCCAGCCAACAAACAGCCAGGAATGACGTTTCCTCGATGAACCACTTTCTTGAAAATGCTGCCAGATCCGTTGAATGGCTGAATTTCACTGTTGATGGTAAAGTTCGCCAAGCATCCTTGGAAGTACGTGGGCATGGCATCGTTGGCAAACAATTCCCTTCTCACGTTTCCAATCGACAACACGGTCAAATAGGGATCCAGGAAATCATGAACCCCAGCTGAATCCAGATCCTCGATCACGTTTTTACCATCGACGATCACTTGGAGGATTCGGTTATGAGCATGTAGCGTTACGTTGTGCCAATTCCCATCGGCCAAGTTCTCCGGCGTCGATGCCGTTATATTTACGTACGAAGCCTGATGAGAGTTGTAGAAGATTTTGCCATTCTTCAATTCGATTGACGTGTAGTGCTTATTGGTAGCGGCGTAAATTAGCAAACCATTCGGTTTGTTGGTTCTGAAGAGGATGCTCATATATTTCGGAGGATCTTCCGCTATCGTCAAACTGGAAATGTTCTCTGTCTTGATCGAGTATCGTTTGTTCCGCGTAACGTCGTAGCTCCAGATATTTTTCCCGCTGTAGATGTTTTCCAGCAGTTGCATTCGTTTGTGCTTTTCGGAGATTTCGAATTCTATGAACCCACCATCAGCAATTGAATAGTGCTCCAGAGAATTTGAACAATCCGGCGAAAGGATCATCCCACCGCAGCGGCACATGGCCGTATGCCAACGGTCCATACACTGACCAAAAGGACCGCAGAGGGGATGGGCAGGATCGTCGGGAAGTCCAAGGCTGCATGGTCCTCCGTTGCTACCTCGCTTGCAGGTAGATTCTACGCCAAATGACTTTATAGGAGCGCTCAGGTTCAATGCTCGACCGTTGATCGAAACACTATGGACGCAGCCTACCAAATCGTCAGAGTGGACCTGACCGGGACGTTCTAGAACGGGATCTGCTGAGGCAAGGCCTCCTACCAACAAAGAATGCTTGTTGAAATTCAGTGTTCTGTGAAAGTAAAAAGACATCATTAAAATTTTGTTTTAACACAAACATTCCAAATAATCTTACCCTGTGGGACCAGTATCATCCGCATAGCAGGTGGAATCTCCTGGTCTACAGTCCTCGCAGTAGTCTCCATTTTCCGAGCACTTGGATACGCTCAAAGACATAACTCGTCCATTCCTCGTAGCCGTGATCTTGTGCCACTTTCCGTTGGATATGTTGTTGCCACTGGAGGCGCCTTGCCCTACAACCAGCGATGTAATGGCCGTCCTTGCACCTCCGAATGAGAACACCGCCCGTCCGCTGACAATTTCCATTGCGACGAAATCCGATCGCCCACCACTTTGAATACCGTAGTTATAGATCAGCAAAGCGTCCGGCTTGGTCGTAGCAAAGATCACCGATATATCATTGGTGGCCGAGTCTAGTGCAGGAAACGCCATGAACGATAACTCTTTGAATCCGAACGTTGACTTCTCACAGTGTCTTCCGTATCGTCCGTCGACACAGCTACACTTGTAACCCGGTTTCAAGCTCACGCACAGTCCCCCGTGCAGACATGGATTGGGCCGACAGGAATCAGCAACAGCTTCGCACTGGTTCCCTCGGTAGCCCGGTCGGCAAAGGCAGAAGAATGACGACCCATCGGAACTCTCCCGACAAGATCCCCCATTCTTACATGGACTGCTTGAGCAGATATCTCCGCGCTCCAGCTGACAGAACTTTCCCTCTCGATTCGGAGGACACGAGCACTGGAAATCGTAACCCTGACGTCGACATTGACCTCCTGCTTGGCAAGGATTCGGCGAGCAAGGATCCTGTCGTTTGTCGCACTTCTGTCCCGTGTAACCCTCTGAACACTTGCATCTGAAGTCGTGCTTCACCAGAGGAGACGTGAAGATCAACGATTGACTATCCGTAATCTGAGTATCTTCGTAGACATTGATTTTCTCGTAGCAAATGCCACCGTTGTCGCACGTGTTGGCATCACACGGTATGAAATCTATTGTAATCTTAGAACTTTGAAGCAGAAGGTTGATCGCGTCTTGCTTTTTACTGAATCGCTCGCTCATGTATTTCTTTGAACGGAATCCCTTGTTGCTGTTTGATACGGCTACGGAAATATCCGTTGCTTTGTCAACGTCGAGCAGACTGTACACGATAAGTTCGTCCGAGTTTTCAATCGAAGACTTGAGAATGTCTATGAAGTTTCTGTAGTAGTTCGCCAGGAATCTACTGCTGGTCATGTTTTCGATGCGGATTGTGATGGAGTTCTCCACAGTAACGTTGTCGAACCGAAGGAACTCTACGCTAACCGTAGACACGACATCAGCATGCCTTCCATCGTTTCCGGATACTAAGAAGCTGTGACCATTGCTGGGGAGTGACGACGATGTTGGCCTTAGCTTGCATCCTGAGCTTATTGCGAACGATGATATTGGATTCTTGTTGAGATCGCTCAAAATTTTGCATCTGTAGTCTCCCGTTGTATCCGGATCATTAGGATGCACGTTTGCAATGTCTCCGTTGATTTGATTGTTGAAAATATAAACCAGAACATGCACGATCCGTGGAGTCGACGGACTATCGTTTTGATCCAGAACGTTCACAGTGATAGTATGTTGCGTTCTCATTTTAGGACTTCCATTATCCTCGACTTCAACGAGCAGCTCAAGTTGTGGAGTTGTTTCGCGATCAATGCTCCGCGAGGTCTTCAAAACTCCAGAATGTTTCTCCAGTGTTACCAGCGAAGTATGTCGCCCTCCAACCAAGTTGTAGGTGAAAGGTGCTCCATTTGGAGGAAGGTCAGGATCGCTTGCGGCAAGAGTCATGATTACCGTGTGAGGAGGTTCATTTTCCAGTACCGTTCCAACCGTATCCTTAGTATCGAATGTCGGTCCATTATCGTTTATATCAGTCACTGAAATCTTCACCGTAGTTGTGCCTGTCTGTGGAGGTGATCCTGTATCTATAGCTCCAAGAATCAACTTGTGGACTGGAATAGTTTCACGATCGAGCATCCGGGATGTTTCGATTTGCCCGGTTTGGGGATCGATCTTGAAGGAGTGATCGTTGTTTCCCCCGATGATCGAGTAACTAAATTGATTGTTCTGCGGCCGAACGTCCTTGTCAACTGCTTTCACCGTAATGATTCGCGTTCCAACTTGAGCACCTTCCGAAACATTAGCCTCGTAAAAATCGAGTAGAAACTCCGGCGGGTCATTCCCATCCTGAATGGAAATGATTACCTGGGCTTCGTCTGTGTCATTTCCTCGTATTCCACCAAAGTTCTTGGCCAAAACCGTTAGTACAACTCTGGATTGTGTTTCACGATCAAGATTCCGCGAGACAACCATTACCCCAGTTTCCGGATGAATGCTGAATCCTTTGTCGTTGCTGGAACCTACCAACAAGTAGTAGACCTTTCCATCTTCTCCAGCGTCCTTGTCGGTGGCCTGAATGACGCCTACGTTCGATCCTACTTCCGCCGATTCAGAAACATCAAAGTGAAACACCGGTTGAATGAATTTGGGATAGAATTCGTTGACCCCCGTGATGTGTACGATCACTTTGGTTTTGTTCTTCATTGGTGAATCGGGGTTTATAGCCATGACCTCCAACGTGTAACGGTTGTGTTCTTCGTAATCGAATGTGGCTTTCGATCGGATGATGCCAGTAACCGTTTCGATCGAGAACAAATCCCGACCAGTGCCACCGATAATGGAGTAGTGGATGATCGCGTTTTTGGGTGAATCGCGATCATGCGCTACCGCTTTGTAGACGAATGTCTTTGGTGGAGAATTTTCCGGCAGGAAGGCATCGTACTCGGTTTGGTTGAAAGTGGGGGCATTGTCGTTGATGTCGGTCAACGTTACCGTAATCATGGCCATCGATTTCTTCGGTTTGAAACCCAGGTCCTCCGCCGTTATGTTCAGCTGATAGATTTGTATGAGATCGTAGTCCAAAGACTGGAGAATTGTGATGGCACCCGAGGCACTATCGACGGCAAATTCTTTTCGCTCATTTCCACCAGTGATAGCGTAGCGGACCATTCCGTTAGGGCCGTCATCGTTATCTGGAGCACTCACTGTCAAGATGGTTGATCCGATGGGTTCGCTTTCCGGTACGATCACCTGATACGACGGACTTTGGAAGACGGGAGCAAACTTATTCATTCCGGTGATAATGATCGTTACCACAACTTCGTCCTGTTGAGGAGGAACTCCCTTGTCCACGGCACGTACGTTCAGTGTGTAGACCTTTCCAGGACTTTCTGTCAGAGTGCTGCTGACAATGATCCAGCCATCGTTTTTGTTGATGACGAAGTTGCTGGTTCCGTTACCACCGGTGACAGCGTATTCGATCTCAGCGTTGACTCCAAAGTCTAGTTCGTCACGAGCGACCAGCTGGACGATCTTCTGTCCAACAATGGCACCTTCCGGTGCTGGAGAGAGGTATTCACGTTGGACAAACACAGGTGGATTGTTGTTGGCGTCGACAACGTTGATGTTGACAAGACATTCGGAGTACATTGGAGGTTTGCCGTTGTCCGTAGCGAGAATCGTCAAACTGAACATGTTCTCTGGCGACGATTCCAGCTGAGTGTGTTTGTAGTGGATGGTTCTTTTGCTGAAAATTTCTCCGGTGGCAGGATCAATGGAGAACATGTCGGATGGTTGTTGAAGCGAGTAGGATATGACCGAGTTAGGGCCATGTTTGTCGCGATCGGTGGCGATCACTTGCCCAACGAAGGTTACCGGTTTCTGAAGCTCGGGGAAATTGAAGCTATAGTAACTGTGTTCAAATTCAGGAGCATTATCGTTTTGATCTTGGATGGTAATTGTAAGGGGTGTTTCGGCCCTCCATGCGCCATCAACTGCAGCCACTTTGAGTATGTATTCGTCTTGCTGTTCACGATCAAGATGTCCAGCTACCGTGACGTTGCCGGTTGTAGAGTCGATCATGAATTTGTTTCCGATATTTTCCGTGAAAATGTAGGATGCATTGGCATTGATACCGATGTCCGAATCAGATGAGGTGATCTTAATGACGAATATTCCGATTTCAGCATTTTCTGTCACGTTTACACTAAACAGACGAGTAAACTTTGGTGGATTGTCATTCTTATCAAGTACGTTGACCAGCACAGTAGCGCTTCCTGTAAGCTGAGGTACTCCTTGATCAACAGCTTCCACAATAAGTACATAGCGTGGAATATCTTCGCGATCGAGTCTCGTCGTTGTATAGATTTCACCTGTATCACTGTTGATTTCGAAACTATCGAAGTCGTCCTTTAAGCTGTAGGATAGCTGTCCGTTTTCTTCCGTGTCGGCATCGGTGGCTTGTACCTTTATTACAAACGAGCCGGGAGATTCTTCCTCCATGACTTCAGCAGTGTAGACCTGCTTCTCCATCTCTGGAGCATTGTCGTTCGCATCGGTAACGTTGATCACCAACTGCATTACGCTTCGCAGACTGGGCCTGTCGGAATCTGCAGCTTCGATCCAAACTTCGTATTGCTGATTAGTTTCGTAATCCAGACCACCCTTGTTGACAGCTACTTCGCCCGTGTTGGGATCAATTCTCAGCGCATCCCCAATATTTCCGCCGGCAATGGCATATCGGATGTTTCCTGCTGGGCCCTTCTTGGGAGACGTGGCGGAAATCTTTGTCACTACTTTACCATCGGCAATATCTTCCGGTAGAATGAATTGAGTTTCCGACAAGTACGAGAAAACAGGGAACAAGTGAGCTGATTTCAGTGCGATCGTCAGCTCCGCTTTGGTTGATTTCTGATCGTAGCCTTGATCACGAGCTTCAATGATAAGGCTGAAGACACGGTCGGCGTTCTGTCCGGGTAGGGACAGCTCAACGGACGCCTCAATCACTCCAGTGTTTTCGTTGATACGGAACTTGTTCGTATCGGCTCCGCTGATCGAATATGAAATGCGAGAGTTTATTCCCTCGTCCAGATCTATGGCCTTAGCGCCGAACACAAATTGATTGCGTTTGATCCGATCGGGAATGTTGACATGGAAACTGGCGGAATCGAAGGCAGGACTGTTGTCGTTCATGTCGGTAACAGTGATGGTGAGATTGACGACCGTCGCTCGTGGTTCTGTGGTTGAACTGTCCTGAGCCATCAGAGTGAAATGATACTGAGGAATTTCTTCACGATCTAGGGTGACGGCCGTGGAAATCTCTCCTGAATCTTGATCTACAACGAAGCGCTTCGAATGTTCTCCCAGCAGAGTGTATCGAATCTTGGCATTCAATCCGGTATCTTTGTCGCTAGCCATTGGGCGCAGAATTTTGGTACCGGGTGGCAGATTCTCCGAGACTGTAGCATGATAGCTCTGGCGTTCAAACTCCGGACTGTGATCATTCATGTCCTGCACGATAACGCGAACTGTACCCGTTCCTGTAAGCGGAGGAGATCCTGCAAATAAAGCGAAAGAAATATGTTATTACTTGAGATGAACTTTTGAACTTTGATTAACTAGACTATAGGCATTTAAATGGAACTGACTGGAACGAGAGCACTGATTTATACAACAATCGCACGGAACGGGAACAAGTTTTTGTCGTTAGTATTGAATGTATATTCAAATGTGCTGTTCGGAATCTAAGCCACCAGCTGAAGAGCTGATCTTCCTAATAAAGCATGTTGTACAGGAACGATGCGAAAAATGTAGTGTAGTGCAGTAACCTTAGCACATGTACGAGCTGCTGGCAGAAGCGAAGGTACACCTATATGTGAAGAATATGGCACGAACAGAAGATAGAGAAGAAAAGACTTCCTGGAGCGACTCAACGGTGAACGCGTGATTGATAATGACAATTCAATATGGTAAGCTTTTGTTTCGCTGACTGATACCAATCTCGGCGCGATTAAGCCCGCGTATAGTCGTTGTTCTGCATTGGGCTTTGTTCGCTGCCGTACACAATGACCGGGCTCCGTGAGAAAAATTGCTCCCTCTGGCCAGCTGCTGGCTGGTAGTTTCCGACCGACCGACCGACCGAGGAGGGAGACAGAAACAATCAGCCTGCATCTCATTTGGTACAATTTATCAACACTTTGCAGTGCCAAAAGCAAGGACTCCGAACGCGAGTCTCTCTAAACGTTCGGGTTGTCGAGATTATCTTAATCTCGGCGAGCATCCGTCGCGCCGCCATTCCTGAATATTGAGGTGTATTCTGCCGGCCGGCCCCATATAACAACAAGTGTTTCGAGTTGCTTTTATTTTCTCCTCATGAATCGCGCGCTGATTGCACGTTACCCTTCTGTCGTAAGGAAGGCAGACGCACATTCCGGCGGAGTCTGGTACCGATCGATGCACAGCACAGTAAACGGGGAGAGCACTCCTGATATCATTTTTATAAATTTTAAACTTTATGCAGATGAAGTATTTATAGCCCGAGGTCATAAAATCTTACCAGTTATTGGTGGTCGCGTACGAAGCCGCACGCAAACATGGAAGGAACTGCGTGGTCGAAACGAGAACGTCATAGGCGTGTGCAGGGTAGGGTGAAAATTGGCTGGTTACAGAGATGGGTTGTAATCCAGCAACATTGTCAATTGTTTATCCTTTTAAATAAAATATATTTTATCAGTAGGGTTTTTGACTCCATTCCTCCTCCCAAACTCCATTGACTCCCAAATGGAGGAGAATGTGCCTCTAGAGCCGACCTACTGATACCATTCCTGGCACAACAGGTGAACAAAATTGTACATTACCTAAATTCACAACGAAACGACCGTTTTCGTCCACTTCTCCCATCTGAATCAGATACCTTATTGCGTGAACTTGTTGTTAACAGTGATTGCTGTGAAGACTTTCTGCCGGAAAGTTGATTTTGAATGAGTTTACTGCAACTAGTTCAGCAACTACTACTGCAACTAGTTCTCGGCACCAGTGCCAAACTTCCGGCAAAATCAAATGGGAAATCACTTTGGCATCCATATTTGTGCTGCCGAAGTGCATTCGTCATCGTGTAATATTTGTTTTGAGCACTTGTGCGGCTTCAGAGTGAAAGTGTAGCTAATTGACTGTGGATCCCGTAGCGGAAATGTTGCGGTTCTTTCAATAGTCAGTTTGTTTGTCGATAACCAAGATCAAATAGGGGCCGTTTTGTTCTCTTTGTCATGGGGGGTTTTTTGAAACCTATTGAACTCACAATTGACCTCAAATCTTTCCCAATCAAGCTGAATGATATGACCAAGTTTCAGGCAATTTGGTCTATAAAAGCCCCTCATGACGAAGAGAACAAACCTGCCGATAATACCCTTTGTTATCCTATAATAAAAATAATTTTACGGAAAAATTTGGAAGTCTATCAAAAAATCTTCAATGTGGTTCCTCACATCAGATAAGTTTCTCAAGTTCTATTTCAGCACAACTTCTATACGATCGCTACATGCTTGCTCATCCGTATAGATACCAGGCACTTTTAAACGGAGAGACTCGAAAAGAATAGAAAAGGGTTAGCCGATTACATCACGGCTTATTAAAGAATCTATCTATCTCAAGAAATTCATTTATTTTTTTTTCTAACGATTCCACTCTTACATGATTCAATTCAAACTTTTTTCATTACACACCTAGTTGCGATCTGTAATATTTGCCGAAATCTCAACTGCTGAGCGTTCGGTCACGGGTTTATAACAAAATTCTGTAAAAAATACCAAATTTCGGTAAAATGCTATCGTTTATTTGTCCATCTTTCACGAAGTCAAAGTTGCTAACTTTACCGATTGTTAAGATTTCGATGAAACATTACCAAAGCTGGTGTTTTTTTTCTTAGTGTGTATGTAGCACCAAGTGAAATAAGAACTAACTTAAGTTGAAATTCACAAGAATTAGCCGATTAACCTTGCTGCGAGTGTCTGCGTTCAATTTGCGATCGGTACAGGATCTTTTTGTAAGTGAGAATAAGTGAGTCTATGAGAATGGCGTTGATTTTGTCTATCAAGTTGAGGCATTTTCCTGTCTTTTGTAACATATTTCCCCAATACATAGCATGTTACACTATCGAAGGATTTCCTGACCACGACAACCCCACATCAGCAATGTTGCAATTTTCGTAGGAATCCCGGGAAAATTGCCTTCAGGAAATCAGTCTCAAGAAACATTCCTAGAGATAAACTAGGAATGATATCGGGAGAAATCCTTGAAGCAATCCCGGAAGAGGTTTTTTTAATTAATCCTTGAAAGAATCCTAGGAGAAATCTTATTTGTAATCTCGGGAGGAATACCTTACAAAAAGCCGGAAAGTATCCAAAAGGAATCATGGAAAAAAAAATCGGAGAATAATCAATGAAGGAATCCCAGTAGGAGTTCCCAACGGAAACCCGGCTGGAATTCATAACGGAATCCCAGAAGGAACTTCTAACAAAATTCCTAAATTTTATTTTTATTCTATATTTGTATTAACGAGATTTTTAACCCTAGGCCAGTTCTTCTCGGCATCTACACTTTACTTCTCTTCAAAAACAAGAATACACATTTTTGTCGGGAGTGGGATTTGATCTCTGGTCCTTGGCGTGATAGCCACGTGCTTTTACCATCACATCAAGTCCACTCTTCAGAATTCCTGAAGAAATTCTTGACAGAATCCTGAAGTAATCCTTAAAGGACTTTCAGATGAAATCCTTAAAGACATACCGGGAAGGCTCCCGAGGTAAATCGCTTCATTACTTCCGGGTGAAAAATGCTTTAAGAAATCTAGAATATACATTTTGGAGAAATCAACGAAGAAATCCCATGAGAAATCAATGTAGGAATCTCGGAAAAAACCTTTGAAATAATCACTGAAAAAAAAAACCAGGAGGATTCCTCAAAGTTTTCCCTAAATGAATCTCAGAAGGAATATAAGAAAGAATGTCGGAAAGAGTCTCGGGAAAAAATCCCAGAGATAATGTCGGATTGCTCCAGAAGGAATCCTGAGAGGGTTTCCCAACGGAAATATAGGAAAAGAGTCCTGGAGTAATCCGTGGCAGAATCCTGGAGAAATGCATGAAGGAACTCCGGGATGGATCTATGGAGAAATTTCGGAAGAAATACAGTGGGAAATCACTAAAGAAATTGCGAGAAAAATTCCAGACGAGATCCCTGAAAGAATCCCGCGAGAAATCAATGAAGAAATTCCGGAAGGAATCACAAAGAATCCCTGAAGGAATGGTTGACGGAAATATCTAGAACGAAATACGAAGGGGGCCCATCGTACCTTTTGACATGTGTTTTCTTCCATACAAGCTTGAGCCACCCTACTAGGCAACGGTTCAACTGTTCAGAATAGTTAGAAACAAGACTGAGTAGTGCCTAGTTTTTCCGTTTTGTCCAGTAAAATTAAAATTGATGAAAACCAAAAACTTGACGTAAATCAACAAAAACAAAACACCAGACGAAGAACAAAACTTTTCTAACCCTTGAGGAAGATTGAATAAACAATCGAAACGTCGGGCTCTAGTTCTGACTGCTCCAAAGACTGAAAGCCGAAAAGTTTCCCGGTACAAACTCCCAGCAGTCGAAAGCATCCAAAAGTAAAACATAGATGCCACTTGCTAGCATTTCAGAATTTGGAACAAAGAAGAAAAATGGCTAAAGCTCTGTTCATTTACAAATTGTGAAATGGAGACATAGATGCTCCTAATGGGATCATGATTGCTTACAGCCTTAAAAGCGTGAGCATTCAGCTCGACCATGCTAAGAATGAAGGGTTTGTATCCTGGACGATCCAGGAACTTTGCGTAAAGGAGATTTCCTTAACTTCCTCGGGTATGCAGTATCTTCGTTGTTGCCACGTGATATACACATGCAAAATGGTCATTGGCAGATGAAGCTTTTAGTTGTCGAGAATCAGGAGACGTCACGCCAAGAAGACGCAGAAAAAGAAGATGCTCCTAATCTTCTGCTGTTAGTTAATGTAAACGTTCTTGGTTATTCGCTTCATAAACACGATTTTCTATGGCTGTCGCTTTACCGGAGAAACTACGACTTTCATGAACCGTACTATAATAGGGTAGAAGCTTCAGTTTTGGGCAGTCGTCTATTTTGGCCATAAGTGCGTTATACAGCCTATGGGGAACTCCATCAGCTTAACTTATTTTGTGACTGGTAGATCTTATTGTTGAAACTATGCTAGCATGTGAAAAGATTTAACAGCCATTGCGAATTTTTGCATCTCTCGTCGTTCCTAGGCGTATTTCTAATTTTTCATGAATTCTCTTACCAGTAACAGATAGAGCTGACTCTCCTCTATCTGTAAACGGAACGAGTTTTGATAAATAACTTAAAATGCGCTTAGGAGTGATGGAAGAAGCGAGCGTTTGCAATCGTTGGTTTGCTCTTTTCACATGTTTGCCTAGAGTAATATGTTACAGCTGTTAATACCATCAAATTTGATTGAAAAATGATAGTAAACATAATTCAGTTCAATGCTACACCATTGATTATACGTCGTTTTCAAAATTTGTTACTGAATTGTCATTAAGAAATCAGCTCTCGTACAGCTATTTAGGCCTGGGTGCTTCTCATTTGGTCACTCCCGTAAGAAACGCAAGTAGTTGACTAAAATAAAAACCAAAGTTTACCAAAACGAACGCTATTTTGGCCAGTACGATTATTAGCTTGATTTCTGTATGTTTTCAACAAAATATAGATTGAAACCTCTCATTTGACATTTTGGAAGTTTTCGTAATTTCATTGGTTGTTGAAGGCTCGTGGCCATGCGGTTAGCGTCACCAAGCGTATAAACATACGATGCCACGGGGTGAGGGTTCGATTCCCGCTCCGAGTGATGAAACTTCTCGCAAGAATGTTTCTTCCTCGTATAGTGCTCGTGTCCGTTGTCTAGTGTTAAGTTTCGTTCAGTCTTACAGCCTCTGGCTGAAGACGGTGTCCGTGTCTTTTTTTTTATAAAAAATATTTCCATTAGACTGGTCAAAACTAGTGCTCGTATCCTAAGTGTTTAAAGACAGACCTGTTGGAATCCCAAGATGGCCGCCACAATGGCCGACTTTGGCACCTACTCACGATTTGGAGCGCACTAATCTCTTTGTAAACAAAACCAGCTCAGCTGATCTTCTTATTTTATGCTTATTACAAGTGAGCAAGAACAGAATAATCAAATGCACTCTTGTTTAAAGCTTGCTTCTTGAGATTTGTGCGTCTGAAGTTCAGATGAACTGTTGAAGCGGGATTTCAAGACGTTTGTCCTTAAATGATTTTTTTCAATGACTTTGATTTCAATGTGGCTTCAGAAAATTTTAGGTATAGAATACGATAAACTACTATTAAGACACCGATCATCGGATATTATATAAACAAAATAAATAAAATATAAAAATAAAATTCTTAACGGGATCTCTGAAAGAATCCTAACTGGAATATCGGAAGAAATTCTAGTAAAAATATAAAGAAGATTTATTACATAATTCTTGGGAGGGATTACTAGCTGAAATCACGTAAGAATCCTTTGAGTTCTATTTAATGGATGCAGGAGTTTCAATTCCCCTACCAAAAAGCAGCACCGAAATGTGAATTTTCAAATCAAACGATCCATCATCTGTAAGTTCTACAACTATTCAACAACTTTGCCGAAGACACCATTTTTCTAAGTGGTAAGAATCCTGAGATATATCAGATGTATAATTTGCTTACTCAGTAGTGCCACCTATAAGTATCTGGAATTCCTTATTGAACAGTCCATCATCTGTGAGACCTAGTGATCAGAATCCTGAGATATAAGACGTATAAAATCCGCATGCTCACTAGCGCCACCTATGCGTTGAGTTTCAAACTAAACGGCACTTCATCGGTAAATACTGGGCCTACTCCACAACATTGCCGAAGATGCCATCTTTCTAAGTGATCAGGATCCTGAGATATATTAAACATAATCTGTTTGTAGAATTCCAAATTCAACAGCCCATCATTTTGAAATCGATGTTGTATTCAGCATCTCCTCCATGTTATTAAGTGATCAGAGAGATTCCATGTTACTAAGTGATCAGAATCCCGAAATATAAGAATATCAAATTAACATGCTCACTAGCACCACCTATGTGTGGAGTTCCAAATCAAATGACCCTTCATCTGTAAGTACTTGGCCTACACTACAGCATTGCCGAAGATACCATCTTTCTAAATGATCAGAGGATCCTGAAATATATGAAACGTAAAATTTGCACGCTCAATAGCGCCATCTAGGTGTGAAATTTCCAATCAAACGGTTCATTATTAGAAATAACTTGATCCAACATAACTTTGTCAAGAACACCATATTTATATGTAATGAGGTTTTTGATACATATGTATGTGATCAAATACTTAATACTTACACTCTCGATCAAAAGTTTTGGGTTACCCCCTTAAAAACATGTGATTTTTTCAGATCTCAGCCAATTTACGTTTGGTTTCAAGAATCTAGGTCTCATTAAATGGTAGCCAAAACAAAATTTAAACTGAAAGATAGATAACAAAGATACCAACAAATCACTTTTTCATGTTTTACTGAAGTGATCCTCACCTTTTGGCTTATACATCATACTTTTGGTCAATGACATCAATAGTAAATATACCTAATAACTTTTTTCCTAGGTGTTATAGCTACGTTCAGTAAAAAGAAGTTGAAAGCTAATAGAAAAAGATCATATTCCTGGTCTCGTCTTAAAGTTTGCTCGACTTTGGTTTCCAACGGCAAAATAACATTGTTTATATTTATTTGTTTTTTTTAGAAAATTTGGCAACTGTAGGGTAAGTTTACGTACACATATTTTTACAGTTCCGTCTAAATCATATTCAAAGTTACGAAAATACATGATTTTGAGAGAGTGACTCCAAAATGTTGATCAGAAGCGCTCACTAGAACCGTCTATCAAGAAAATGATGAACTTATGTGAACTAAACAACAAAAACTATGACTTTCCGAACAACTTTGCTAAGATCACCGATCTACTAACAAGTCATGAGATATAGAATAACAAATATGGGGTCCAAATGGATTCCAGGTATCTGAAATGAATTATCAGTTTCCCAGTTGTAAAAAAAGTTGTGACTTTTTTTTTTCGACGGCGAGATGCCGCTTGTATTCTCGTCAGCACATAATCACTGGACAATTGGATTGGTACTTATCGGTGAGCTCGTTCCATATTATTTATATTACTAACAGTATATCATACAAAAAATTAACAGTATTAAACGTGAACAGTAAAATTTCAGGAAGTAGTTGCCCTCGACAAGTACGCCGGTGGCGCATTTTGTTTTGGGCACATCATGTGACTCTTCGACACATTGAACAATAATTGATAAAAAAAAGTGAATATGTGCTGCAGTTTTCGTTTCGTTAAGGGTTCTTTGAATAAGTGGACTGCAAGTGGTGAACCTTTTTATAAGGATTCACTTCGTGTTGGCCTTTCGAGGTTGTGGTCTACGCCGACGAGATGGTTAGAAATCAAAACTCGGTAAAAGTAGTTTTACATCGTTCGCTCGCTGTACAGATAGCCTTGATCGTCTTCCACAGGACTCAAGGATCATTATCGAGCAGCCGGTACGCTCGTGGTAGAAATCGAACATGCTCAAAAATAAATTCATATCCCTTGGAGCAATACTTTCATCCCGATGACGGCGGTGGTGGAAAATTGCAATCAACGACGACGACGAGATCGAAGGGAACAGAGGCATAAAAAATTGAAAATGCACAAAGAATTTCGTGCTCGTGAGTACAGTTCCCACGCTGAGGCACGATCATAGGCTTTGGCTTGCGCGCACCTTCGCACTGCAGCCACCACGCCGCCGCCGCCGGCCTCCAAGGATCGGCTCGGCGACTCGGTGCAATAAAAAAGTAAAGCCAAGCATGACCACTAGAGCAACAACAGTTGTTAAGGCCTACCACAGCGAGACCGGCGGCCACGACGGTGGTGGAGAGATGGCAACGACAACGACTGCCCAGAAAGCAGATCCGCATACCCTTAGTAATAATAATTATTGTTATTATTCTATATTCAAAACAATCGCTAAAGTTGTCGTAATTGACAACTGAAACGGTCATAGCTGAAAGACATAACATAACCTCGATTTGAAGTCCGTGCTTGCAGTCTGCGAGGTCCCTAAAGATATAAACGATCTCCCCACGATGCACTACTGAAGGGACGGACGGACGGACGGACGCTGGCAGATAGATCCATGAGCTTCAAAACCGTTTTTAGACAGACAAGATTTCTTTTATTCCCGAGCAGGTATGCTTTAGAAACTCACGTACGTCGCGAGATTGACTTAAAAAGAAGAGACAGAAAAAAGAAGAACATCGTCCCCTCAGCTGTGTTATGCGACATTTGAAGCATTATTGTGGTCTGTGAATATCGGAAGGGAGGATGATCGTTTAAATATCAAAGCTCGATCGCAAAATAATGTGCGCTCAACAATAGCAGTCGACTGCCGATCCGAGTCGGTACCGGCCGTTTGAGTGCACCACAGGGACATAGGACTAAAAATAATCAAAAATCGTGAGCTCCGAGCTCCGTGAGCAAATTCAACATTTTATTAATTTATCTCCCATATCTTGTGTGCCCTGGGTCTCCTCATTTTCCGCGCGCGCTGCTCGCGCACTCTGTTTCCACATTATAAACAGATTTGCTAACGATAGGGCAGTCCAAGCGAACCCTTCGGAAATGCGGGTTTATTAGTTGCTGGGAGAAGCGGCGGAATGTGACCTCCATGCGATCAATTTGTTTCCCTAAGGGGGGAGATCAAGCTGAGGAGAAGAAATAATTTTATGACCCTGTTTCTATGGTCATAAAAATGGGAGTGCTTGTTTTGGAGTTGCACAGCAGAACTGTCGTAAATCAATTGATGATGCACTTGTTCGATTGATTAATATTAGGAGAGGAAATGTACCGAAAGATATGCATTATTTAGCAAATGTGGGGAGGGGAATGATCGAATTTCACGTAAGATGATTGAAGAAATGTTTTCTACAAAATCACTCAAATAACTAAGAACAGTAGCGACGGTGTCGTTATTGACAAACATACATACACCAAAGCAGTGATAGAGCGAGCGAA
This sequence comes from Aedes albopictus, assembly GCF_035046485.1. Taxonomy (NCBI): domain Eukaryota; kingdom Metazoa; phylum Arthropoda; class Insecta; order Diptera; family Culicidae; genus Aedes; species Aedes albopictus. The sequence continues at coordinate 6,055,139 of NC_085137.1, forward strand.
AACGCGAGGAGCCAAAACCGTAGCCCGTCAGCACTATTCGGCTCTGAAAAACGAAGTGAAACGCTTATTTAGACAGGACAAAAGAGCATGGTCGGACTCACTAGACGAGGAATCAATCACTAAAACATGTGAGAAGGCCTCAAGTGCAAGGATGCCCCTAAGAAAAGTATTGGCCTCATTGAAGCACAGCACGAGGCATTCTATTGTACAGGGATGGCATTTCACCGCAGTGGTATCAAGCTCGATACGGATAAACTCAAGTACTTAGGTACTTCAGTATTTTGAAACTCACTTTATTGTTCTTTTTTCTCTCCTCTCTCATCTACTCTCTTTGTTGTTGTCAGAGAGCGAAGAGCCAAAATTCAGTAAATAGCATTAAACTCAAATTTGAGTATTTTGAACTAGCAGTTGGGTGATACAAACTTAGCCTGTAGGTACTCGTCGCACGGGGTCAATTTAAAAAAAAACACCAACATCGTTTCCACGAACTCAAATATGGGTTCTCTCACGCAACCCCGAAGTTTGGTGAAATAAATTCACATTGGTGTACCTTGTTTTCTCCGTATAGGTACATGGATTAGAATGGTTGCTGTAATTGAACAGCTTTTGCTTAATTCTGCAGCAGTGAAATCCAACTTTGAAGTGCTACCGAGCTTTTGTGGGATGTGAATTAAAGGTTGGTTCAACAAGTGAATCTAGCGAAGTGAAAATTTAACAGTGATGAAGAGCAATTCGGCTATCTGCTACTTTGGTACGGTTGTCTTCGTCGTACGCAAAACGAGAACAAATTCCAACTGGTACATAGGGTGAAACTTCGTGTAATCATTCGATATACAGTGCTGTAGGAACTGGTTACTGATAGTCTACATCTTTTTGCTTCCATCTGATGAGTCATTGGCAAACGGGAATTAGCGCATATGACGAAGTAAATGTCTACCCTATTTGGGTGTACCAAAGTTTTTGAACGTTGAAAATTAATTCTTCTAATGTGTTGTTCGAATTTTTGGATTTCAATGAAAACGAAATGCCATTCTCTGATTAGATACAGATAGATATATATTCAACTACAAGCTTCGGAAAATGCGAAACATGTGCAATTCGGAGGATCGCGTCCTGGAAAGCGTCCCTAACATAAATAGACTTGCGGAAGGATTCGTAGAAATTTCTGTATATTGTATTTCTCATACGTAAAATCATTTCCGCATGCGTCGAAGTTTATTTCTGCGCATTGCGATGGAGAGGGAGCGAAACGTATACTTCGTTCAAAAACCGAATAAGAAATCTCTTGAGGAACCTTTGAAAATACTTCTAGGAGAAATTGTATACGTACTTTTCAGGGAATCTCTGAACGAACTTCTTAAGAATGCCTAACGGAACTCCTTGCGGGATCCCTGAGAGAACTCCTTGAGGAATCCTTGAAGGAACTCCTGGAGGCATCACTCCTGAAGGAATCCATGCAGGGACTCCTGGACAAATCCCTGAACAATTCATGAAGAAACCTTTGAAGAGATGCGTGGAGAAAATCGTGAAATTATTCCTGGAGAAATCCCTGGTAAAACTGTTGGAAGAATCTCTGAAGGAACTCCTAGAAAAATCGTTTAATGAGAATTGAGGAACAACCACTGACGGAACTCCTGAACGAATCTCTGCAGAAATTTCATGTGGAGTCCTTGACGTAATTCCTAGAAGAATATTTGAAGGAATCTCTGAATGGAACCCCCGACGGAACTCCTGCAGTAATCCCTGAAGAAACTCCTTGAAAAGTCATTCAATGAACTCTAGAAGGAATCGCTGAATAAGCATCTAGAGGAATCTCTGAAGAAATTTCATGTAGAGTTCTTGAAGTAACTTTTAGAGGAATGTTTGAAAGAATCCCTGAATGAACTCCAGGAGGAACCCCCGACGGTACTCCTGGAAAATTCCCTGTGGAAGCTCCTAGAAGAATCATGCAACGAGCACTAGGAGAAATCCCTGATGGAACTTGTGGAGGAATATTTGAAGAAATGTCTGGTGGAGTCAGACGAAATAATTTCTGGAGGATTATTTGATGAAATACCTGAATGAACTCTAGGAGGAACTCCTGGAGAAAACGTTTAAGTAACTCCTGGATGAATCCCTGTATGAACTTCTGGAGATATCCCTAAATGAACTCCAGGAAAACCCTTGAAGGAATTCCTGTAGAAATCCTCCAAGGCACTCCTGAAGGAATCCCTAAAAGAGCTTTTGCACGAATCCCTGAAAAAAATATATTGGAGAAACTCTTGAAGAAATCCCTGAAAGATCTCCCGAATAAATCCTTCAAGGAAGCTCTAAAAAAATCCTGACCGAATCTCTACAAGAACTTATGCAGGAATTCCCGAAACAACTTCTGAAGGAAGTCCTGAAAATACTCTCTGCAGGAACTTCTTGAGAAATTCATGAAGAAAAAAACCTTGTGGAATTGCTGAATGATATACTAGAGAAATCCCTGGAGAAGTCCCTGAAAGAGTTCCTGGAAAAATCCCTGTTAGAGCTCCTAGAAGAATACCTGAATTAACTGCAGGAAGGAAACTGACGAAACTCCTGGAAGAATCTATGAAAATATTTCTGGAGGAATTACTGAAGGAACTCCTGAACTAATATCTAAAGAAAACTCTGAAGGATTCCTTAAAGGAATCCCAAATGAACTCTTAAGATTTTATATATAGGAATCTTTGATGAAACTCCTCAAGGAATCCCAGAATGAATCCCATAGAAACTTCTAGATTAAACTCTAAAAGCAACCCTGAACGAACTCCTGGACGAATGCCTGAAGGCATTCCCAAAGGAATCCTTGAAAGAAGGAATCCTTGAGGAATCCTTGAATGTACTCCAGGAGGAACCTCTGAAGGAACTCCTGGCGAAATCGAAGAAGAAAATCCCGGAGGAATCCTTGTTTTCTGGGGACTTCTTCGGAGAAATACCTCAAGAAATTCCTGGAGAACCTGCGATGGAACCTCTGGTGGAATCTCTGAAGGAATTTTGAAGACATCCTTGAATGAAGCCCTGAAGGGCCTCCTAGAGGAATCCCCCAAGGAACTCCTGAAAGAATCCCTGAAAGAACACTGGAGTTATTCCTGAAGAAATCTCTGAAGAAGGTTCTGAAAGAATCTCTAAAGAAATTTATAGATGAATCCGTTAGAACTCCTGGATGAAACCCCGAAGAAAATCCTGGAATAATCACGAAAGGAAGTCCTGGAAGAATTCCTGAATTTTTTTTTGTAGAAATTTCTTAAGGAACTTCTGGAGGAATCCCTGAAGAAACCGTTGGAGGAATCCTGAAATGAGCTGCAGGAGGAACGCCTGTCGCAACTTCTGGAAGAATACCTGTGGTAATCCCTCAAGAAATTCCTGGAGAAATCCTTGAAAAGGGCACCCCTGAAACAATCCCTGAAGGAACTTCTGGACGAATCCCTGAAAAAAAGCTCATATATATTTTTTCAAGAAGCTCCTGCAGGAGTTCCTGAAGGTGCTGCTGGACATATCCTTGAAAGAATACATTGAGGAATCTCTGAAGAAGTTCCTGCAGAAATTTCCACAGAAACTTCAGCAGAAATCTCTAGAAGTCTAAAGGAACTCCTGGAATGAATTCCATGAGGAACCCCTGAAGGAATTTCTAGGGGAGTTGTTGAAAAAACTATTAAAGAAATCCTTAGACAAACTTTTGGAGAAATTAAAAATAATTTCCCCAACATCTTCAATGTTATGCTCTAATTATAAGCTATTTAAATTTATTAATTAATTTAAAAAGAAATTCATGGATAAAGGGATTCCAGGAGAAATTCCTGAAAAAAAATATTGGAGAAATCCTTAAAAGAACTCCGAGAACAATCCTCGAAAGAACATCAGGAGTAACTCATGACGGAGCTCTGATGGAACTTCTGGAGGAATCTCTGAAGGAATTTCTAGAGGAATCCCTAAATAAATTCCTGGAGGAACCCCTGAAGTGCTTCTTGGAGAAATTACGAGGAAACTCCTGGAGAAATCCCTGAAGGAACTTCTGAAGAAATCTCTAAAGGAGATTCTGCGACATTCTTTGAAGGAATTTCTAGATGAAACTTTGTAAGAACTCTTGGAGGAATCCCTGAAGAGACCCCTGGAAGAATCATTGAAAGAGCTCCTGAAAGAATTCTTGTAAAATTTCTTAGAGGAATCTCTTAAGGAATTCCTGGATGAATTCCTGAAGGAATCCCTGAAGAAACTAAAGGAGGAATCCTTAAATGAACTCCAGGAGGTACTCCTGACGAAATTTCGTGAGGAATACCTGTGAGAATCTCTCAATAAATTCCTGGAAAAATTCCTGAAAAAAAGGCAACCCTGAAGGAACTCCTGGAAGAATCCCTGAAGGAACTCTGGAAGAATCACTGAAGGAACTCCTGAAAAATTTCTTGAATTCCTTACGGAATTCCTGGATGAATCCCTGATGAAACTTTAGGAAGATTCCTTAACCCTTTGAAGCCGGAGGGGTCATATATGAACCCAACATAGAAACGGCTGTACTAATTCACCCATTAGATAAAACAGAATACTGTCTTCGGCAAAGTTGTTGAAAATTGAGTACTCTATTAGGGAAAAATGGAAATATTTGTATTTGGGACTTCATTGATCACCTAGAACATCCTGAATACCATGAAATTTGGAATTGACATATTAGTTATTCTAAAAGCTGAATTTGGATGTGAGTTACGTTTATTTTTTTTCATTTAGTCTCCGTCAAGAATACCAAAAGGTGTTTTGTATTCTGGGATGTTCTAGGTGTTCCAAACTGTCCTATAGTGAAGTCCTTCAAATCTACAAGAATAATTTTATGTATTTTCGTCACGAATAATAGCATTGCATAACCTACTGAGATCCGTGAAGCTCTTGACATCTACAATGTCGTTTATAGACACTATAGAGATATTCCAGGTCAGCCAAACTACTTTGGAGTTCAGGACTACAGGTCTACACTCGTAACAATAGCCATATGTGCTATACTGAGGAACGTTGCATATGTATTCGTGGTTACTGGAGCAATCTGAAGGCTACTAGCTTATTATAAACCTTTGGGACATTCAGAGTCGTACACACTGTTCTATAATGGAGTCCTTCAAATCTTCAAGAAAAAAAATATATGTTTTCGCTATAAACAATAGTATTGAATAATTTTCTGGGATCCGCGAAGCTATTGAAATCTCAAATGTCATTTAGAGACACTACAGGGATATTCCTGGTCAGCTAAACTACCTTGAAGTTCAGGACTTCAGGTCTACACTCGTAGCAGTAGCCATATCTGCTATACTGAGTGACGTTGCATATTTATCCGTGATTACTGGACCAATCTGTTTTTGTTATAAACATTTGCGACATTCAGGTTTGTCCAAACTTTTCTAAATTGAAGTTCTTCAAATCTACAAGAAAAACTTTATATGGTCTCACCATAAATAATAGCATGGCATAATCTGCTGAGATCCGTGATGCTTTTGAAATCTCAAATATCTTTTAGAGACACTATAGGAATGTTCCAGGTCAGCCAAACTATCTTTGAGTTCAGAACTTCAGGTCTACACTCGTAACATCAGCTATATCTGACATACTGAGTAACGTTTCATATTCAATAGCGGTGACTGGACCAACCTGGAGTCTACTATATATTATTATGGACCTTTTGGACATTGAGGGTCGTCCAAACTATCCTGAAGTTTAGCTCTTGATAGTAACAGTAGTTATTCTCGCAATGAACTTTAAACTGTAAACTGTTATCCCCTTGGCATATCATGAGTAATTTCAAGATAGTTTTGAGATATTGCAGATCAACAACACTACTCCACTACGTTAAGTATTGTTACATAATCCACTGTACTTACCAAAGTAGTTAGAGGAACTAGCGTTGTTATATTTGAAATCATATGGGCTTCCTTACTATTCTGAAACTTAGTTCAGGTCGAACTTTTCAAAAGGTCATATCTTACATTTTTCGACAATTTGAGTTATTACTGTATTCTAGTAGAATTACATGTAATCTAACGAAACTAATAAAAAAATACCATATTTTATTTTTTGCCATAAAAATATAGGTAAAATCATATCGACCAATCTGCATTATTTGGCATGTTCGGTCTGAGTTGATAAAAACATCCACTGTAACTTTCAGAAGACTTACTGGACGTGATAGATTACAAATCGTACCATTGTATAATGGAAGAAGTTACCATTACACCAGTAGACTTTAGGATCTAAACTCAAGAGCAGTTTGGATGATCTAGGATATCCTGACTGATCTAATATTGTCCCTTAATCATTCAGAAGACTTACTGGACATAATAGATTACAAATCGTAGCTTTGTATAATGAAAGAAGTTACCGTTACACCCGTATACTTTAGGATCTAAACTCAAGAACAGTTCGGATGACCTAGGATATCCCGACTGGTCCGATATTGCCTATTGAACTGTCAGAAGACTTACTGGACATGATAGATTACAAATCGTAACTTTGTGTAATGAAATAAAATACCGTAACACCGGTAGACTTTAGGATCTAAACTCAAGAATAGTTTGGATGACCTAGAATATCCAGAAAAAATATTCTGCATAAAATTCTACGGATTTCCTCGTGGTTTCGACGCTCGTAATGCAGATTGCTTGCCTCGCAATTTATAGTGATAGTGCAGCTGTAAATAGATTCCAGATAAATTGGTGAGCTCGTTCCATATTACTTTTTCCGTTCATTTTGTGAATGCATTTTCTTCGTTTTATGTGTAGCAGTTTCATACGCGATTTCTTCAAAACAAAACTGTAAATCTGTTTTTAATTTTTCGTCCTCTTCTTGACTTAACGTCCCAATTGAGACATAGTCTACTTCTGAGCTTCTGTGTACTTTCACAGTTTGAGTTAATTCGAAAGAACTTTTTCCGAAGCGGTGCCTTTACAAATTCTGCATAAAGATGTTTGAAAGCCTCTGAGGGATGTACCATGAAGCTTGAGAAACAAAAAAAAATCTCAGTTCAATCAACGACCGACCCCACGAGAGCGCAACACAGGGTTCATCCCATCCCATTAACCCACGAGAAACCCGTCCATCCAGCTGACATTTGACACGCACAATATTCGCTCAAATCCGTATACACACACTCGACTCGAATCGACCCAAGACTCGACCTGATCCTCTAAGGCATAGGTTCCCAAACTTTTTAGATGCGCGACCCCCTTTTGCCAGTAGACGTGCTTTAGGCGACCCACCATAGAAATTCCCTCATTTGTTGGCTGTTCATAGTAAATTATTCAACTGTCCCTCACGACCCCCTGGGTGAAAGCCGGCGACCCCCCTGGGGGTCGCGACCCACAGTTTGGGAAACCATGCTCTAAGGAGCTTAGGGACGGAACCATGGTATGTTCGGCTAAGGGGCGAAGACAGGAGAGATGCTCGCATCATGCTCTCGTTTATCTGCCCACTCCTGATCGCGTGTTCGCAATCGCACGTACCTAGCATACCTATATCATTTTCGTTCCCGATGCATGGTTCCCTGCTAAAAGCCTCGTCTATGCTGTTGTATCTACCGTTTGCGATTGTTGGCGCAGACCCAGGTACCTACGGTCGCGGTATTCCGGTCGGTTGGTCGGTCGCCGAACAAGATAGGCACCGCAATGACCATTCTCTCGGGCGCGCGCGCGAGAAGGAGAAGAGGTATGTGCGTCTGAATGCGGACAGTGACAAGCTGCAGGAGCTAGTAGCAGTAGTAGTAGCAGCAACAGCAGCAGCCTCAACAACAAAAAAGCAAATCTTTGATAAATGCTTATATTAAAAATGTTGGTTGATTGGCTCGTTAAAAACTACATTCCAGGGACCCATATCCATATAATATTTGTATTGTGTGTATTTTCGCTCCTTCCGCTATCCGGGGCTGTGGCGCATTTTGAGAACTAGGTACGCGTTTCTGCGTATAGCTTTGCTAGATGCAGAGGTTCCTCTTCTCGTTTCATGATGTATTGTTGTGAATGTACGGTACTGATTAAAACCAGAGTTGGAAAATGTCATACAAATGACATTTTGTTATTTGCTAATTTATCTGTCCCTGTGTTGTGTTTCTCTGTTTATCGTCGACATAATTTATTTCTTCATAACTAAGAAACACCATTTAAGGATTGGTGATGTAAATGGACGGAAATTTACATCGGAATTGATGATAATTGAAAAATGTCATGACATTTTTTTTTTCATGAAATTTTTCCAACCTTGGAGAACTTATTCCTATTTCTCTTCCACAATTACTTCTTCCACTTCATTTAAGTTCTTAATTTCTTTTCTTTATTTTATGTTTCCTTTGTAATACTGAAATTCATTACTTGAAAATTGATGATCATAGGCTTTCAATCAGTCCTGATTTCTTCCTGACCCCTGTTGAGAACCACTGAACTAGAGCATTGTACATTCTTCCCGTTGTGTGCCGTTTCAATCTTTTTCTGCTACTGGGTCCACCCCAGTCGGGCCGGGGACAGAGGATTAAATAGCCCCTGTCAGTCGATCGGTTCGCGTAAAAATTCTTTATTGTCACAAGCTTTCCGTTTCCCAGTCGACCGACCCTTCAGTAACCCAGCCGGAACAACAAATCCAAGTCATTTCCATTTAGCTTCACCGTCTGCTTGATCGTCGATTGGACGGCGGCCAAATACGACAGCTACGATTTTAAACATCTGGCTTAGCTGGCATACCTCAATGCCTCAGCCTGTAACTATTCATCACGGAATTTGGCCATCGATTGCAGTTTGGCATCGAGCATCGAGCGAGCGCCTTAGGAAACGAATATCATCCGGTACTCTTGTTTTATATCCGAACCGCCGATCGATGACGACGAACGACTGTCAAAGTTCAAGTCGCGCGCTGTTGTAACAACCCAGCTGCAGCAGCAGCAGCAGCAACAGCGGGGCAACATTGTCTGCATTGGAACGGCGAGAGTCATCCCCATAATTCAGGCATCTATTTTGAGACGAAAATTCGCTATGATACGTTCGGTCGAGTAGGATGGTGCAATGCTCGCACTGTTCCATCATCGAGGACAGGGTTGAACAAAGAGTCTGGTGGTCGACTGATATATGAGGATCAGAGAATAAAAAAATCGAAGATTGAAAGTGAAGATTGACATTCTCATTTTTTCATTCGTGTTTGGCCACATTCATTGTCAGCTGAATGCCTCTCTTTTTTCATTCAATTCTCTGTCACGAATATTTTTTCGCACGTCGTAAAACGTCCAATTTCTGTTAACAGACGCACATTCCGACTTAATGGACAAATAGAGAACATAATTAATATTCTAATTAACAACTATACACAAGTTTTAAGGTAATTGGAAGTATAATCGGGCGTTACGGTCCAATTTTGTTTCTCAGTGAAAATTGTCAGTGACAGAAAAGTGAATGAATAGGTGAAGAAATTCATTCACCAAAATGAATTTTATTTTGATCCCTCAGTTGAGAATCTTCAAAATTCACGTTGAATTTCACTCATTGAAAATGAAATTTTTAAACTCTGATGAGGATAATAAATTAGTGAGCTCGTTCCATGTTATCAGTTTTGTTCCAATGGAAAGGGGATACTAAAATTTCAAACCGAGAATGATTAGGTGAGTTAGGTGAGCTCGTTTCATGTTATTTTGTTTTGAATAAACACAATTCAATAATTTTAAAACAAAGGAAAATTACTTTCGGAAATGATCTTGTCATATACCAAATTCTAATCAAACAGTATCAATTTTTCACTGACCAGCTTCAGTTGGAACTCAACACCGCCTTTATTTCGGCCGACTCTGCTCAACAACCAGCCTAAAAACAACAACCACCAACCAGCACGATATCAATCGATACCGCCTGTCGTGGGTCCGGTCGTCGGTTCGGTTCACTTGCTGAGTGTTTTGAAGGTAGGAATCGCAGACAGAGCGAGACTGCAGGGAAAAAGACAATGACTGTGTGAATTATGCATTGATCTTCCCTCCCTGATAGATAGTTATCTAAGAGTTCACTCTCTCTCGGTAGAGCCGCCTGGTGCTGGTTGATCAGCATGACTGCAACAATCCCAAAGTCAAGTTGGGTCGTCGCTCGTCGTCAGTGAATGATTTAAAGCCACGACGACGCAAGCTGGCAATGGCATATACCTACCCACAGTTCGCGGGTCATAGTTTAAATTTTCTGGCAAACGGGGTGCAGGCGCGCGACCACAGAGAGAAAGCTGACGAATTTCGCGCCAACTCGACCAGTGGTTGGCAACACCCTCTCAGAATCGAATGAAACTTGGTGGGCATAAAGACTAGGTTTTTATAAGCAACTTTATAAGCAATTTTCGAAAATTTTCAAGAGTAACATTTGAAGAGGGCCTAACTTTTTTTCGAAGAATTTTTTAAAATCGATGTAACTCAAAAATGACAAGACCTATAGAAAAGTGTTGTATGGGGGACATTTAGAGAATTGTCCAAGCTTTCATGAAAAAATATTTTAAAAATTCAAAATACATTTTTACACGCTAAAAAATATATTTTTAAAATTAAAAGTCAATTTACAGAAAATGCCCACTTTTTTATGTTTTGAAATTTTTTTCCAAGAAAGTCAATATTGTTGCCTAACTTTCCTCCATACATCACAAGATGGGCACTAACAAAAACTTTTTCATGTTATTTTTTTTAGCGTGTTGCGCATTAACTCGTACAGGATGTATCAAGAATCCTTATACCCATTTAATAACACTCAATGGGCATTACAACTTTGTTTGATTGGGTGCCTTCTTTTTCTTGGCGTTACATCCCAACTGGAATAGAACCTGTTTCTCAGCTTGTTTTGATATCTGAATGCTTAAAACAGCATTCTGTTTGCTGAAATTGTATTATTGTGTGCCTAGAACCAGTGAACTAACATCATTATTAGAAGCGAATGATAAAGAATCGGTTTTATTTCAACAATGGCTAACCACTGATCGATGCAATTTGGAAACTATTACTAAGACTATAGACGAGTTTGTTCCGTATTTTGTAGAAAAAGTTGATAAGCTTATAACTCATGATTTCATTTATAAAGAACAATCCTCATTTTTGCGGGATAAAAAAGAATCTCTTAAACAGGGTGAAGTATTAACAATTTGTGACTTTTCAGAAAATTATTCATTTATCATTCAAAATTCAGCTCAAGGTTACCATTGGAATTATTCTCAAGCTACCATTCACCCCTTTGAAGTGTACTACAGAAAAGAAAATAAGTTGGAAAACTTGAGCTTTATAAAAATATCTGAAGTACTTACACACGATACAACAGCAGTTCAGTTATTTATATCAAAACTGCTGGATTTCATTAAACAATCGATTGATTTCTCAAAAATTACTTTCATGTCAGATGGAGCAGCAGCTCATTATAAGAACAAAAAAAAAAATTGCCAGTTTGTGCAGTTTTCGGTCCAATTATGGATTGGAAGCAGAATGGCACTTCTTCGCAACTTCACATGGCAAAGGTCCATGTGACGCTGTTGGAGGTACTCTCAAGCGAATGGCAAAACGAGCAAGTCTTGCTCGAGATTATGGAAACACAATCACAACTCCTCGAGAACTGTATGACTGGGCAGTTAAACAGTCAGATATACATATAACAAAATTGAATTTCTGCTTTATTTCAAATGAACAATATGCAAAAATGACGGATGAACTTGAAGAACTATACACATACAGTCACGTAAAAACAATACCTGGTACACAAAAATTTCATTCATTTGTGCCAATTTCTGAAAATCAAATTGAAGCGAAGAAGTTTTCGAATTCAAAAAATAATCCAAAAAAGTTTACTTTGTTTCAATTAGACTAAAGATCTAATATTCAAAAAACGTTACAATAGAATGTATAAAAGAAGGATGTATATATTGTAGAAAAGAAAATAATTGAATACACATATACATATGTACATATTTCATCAATACACAAGCGTTTTCATTGATATAAAACCCTAAAAGCAAATTTGTCTTGAGCCCTTTCCAATATCAAGCACGTTTTCAATGTCAAATACGTTAAGATATTAAAAAAGTAGTTGAGTCCATTAAGTTTTAATGGACTGTCATTAGGATTCTGGATACATTACTGTACGAGTTAATGCACAACACGCAAAAAAAAAAAATGAAAAAGTTTTTTTAGAAAAATTTTTTTTCCTTAAAAGTGCCCATCTTGTGGAGGAAAGTTAGGCAACTATATTGTCTTTCTTAGGAAAAAAAAATCAAAACATAAAAAAGTGGGCTTTTTCTGTAAATTGACTTTTAATTTTGAAAAGATATTTTTTAGCGTGTAAAACATTTTTTTATATTTTTTAAATATGTTTTCTTGAAAGCTTGGACAATTCCCTAAAAGTCCCCCATACATCACTTTTTTGTACAACTTATCATATTCGAGTTATATTTTTTGTAAAAAAACGGCTAATGCGCAACACGCTAAAAAAACTAACATGAAAAAGTTTTTGTTAGAAAAACTTTTTTTCCTTAAAAGTGCCCATCTTGTGATGTATGGAGGAAAGTTAGGCAACAATATTGACTTTCTTGGAAAAAATTTCAAACATAAAAAAGTGGGCATTTTCTGTAAATTGACTTTTAATTTTAAAAATATATTTTTTAGCGTGTAAAAATGTATTTAGAATTTTTAAAATATTTTTTCATGAAAGCTTGGACAATTCTCTAAATGTCCCCCATACATCACTTTTTTGTACATCTTTTCATATTCTCTAAATGTCCCCCATACATCACTTTTTTGTACATCTTATCATATTCGAGTTATTTTTTGTGAAAAAAAACGGTTTAAAAACTTTGACTCTTTTTAAATGTTAGTCCAGGTTAATTTTGAAAAAACAAAATATGCAAAGTTGCTTGAAAAGGTAAAGTCTTGAAACCTACAAAATTTCATAACATTCTGAGGGGGTGCTGCCAACCCCGAAGACGAGTTGGTGCGAAATTCGTCAGCTACCTTGTAGGGTTGGTCGAATGGTTTTACTGGAAGGAAGTGCACAGAACAAGGAAAACAGTGGAAACTTTTTCTTCAGTTTGATTGAGTTACGATTTTAAATCTCTAGAACTTTTCTTCATCATGTCCTAAAATAGCACAAACCTAAGAATGTACGATAAGAACCAAATTGTATTCCAACCAAAATGTAATCAGGTTTTCTTACACTTCTTGCTGTAGATTGACCCAGCCCAGCATGCTTTCGGTTTTGTTTCTTCCAACCCAACATACACACGCTGCTTACACAACACGTGCTGATGACCAGCGTAATGCCCCCAAAGTGAAAAGTCATTACTGTTAACCGTGTATTAATTAAACCTCATTTAGTTTATCCCTTGTCCACCAACTTGCCCCCCACCTTTCGACCTGTGTCTTCAATACCGATTTGACCAACGCACCGTGGTCTGACTTCGCCCAAGAGGAACCGAACAGCAGCAGCATGGCGTCGAGGTTACAATCCACTACTGCACAGAGGGCGCAAGAAACGTACTACAAGTACAAATAATCCGCACTCGTTGACGTTTGTCTCTGTCCTTGCATAGTAGCATCGATTTGTCGTCACGGCCACGACGGAGAAGGCCAGCACAGCCAGCATCCCAACCAGCAACCTGTTCCTGTTGCGCCTTCTTCGTCTTCAATATTTTGTGGCACTCATTTACGCCGCTCTGGACTGCGTCGACCGCGCCGTGACGATAAGAGATGACGTCGAGAATGGGCACGCAGACACAGGCAGAGATCGAGCAGAGCAGAGGACCCCAGCGGCCCTACGCAAGTTCTCGAACTCTTGTCAGCCGAAGCAGCAACAGTAACTCAACGTTCGGTTGTTAACGTTCATTGGCGCGTACATTCGTCAGGGGCAGTCTTTGACAGGTTCGACATCCAAATTACATTCAATGGCGTTGTCATCGTATCCAATTTCCACATCTCTCTCTCTGTCGCTGACTGGGGTCCTCGCTATGGTTTGGTTGTTATTCTTGGTCTTGGTTCGTTTTGTTCGATGGATCATCATGATCGAGTGGTTGTTGGTCCCTTTTTTTCGTTCTACACTGTACGGAAACAGTGACGATGGTACCTCAATTGAAGGGTGAGTCATTATTCAAAAGGTACAATTTTAGCTGTGATCTAGAAGATTGCAGAAAGAACTAGACACAATGGTGTGTATTTATTTGTAAAGTTCTTGTAAATGCTTATTTGGCTATTACGTTGCGATACTAATTGATGGATGTCAATAAATCAACGCATGTTAAACGAGAGTTAACTAGAAAACATATTTCGTAATGCGGCTAGATTATCTTAGAATGCACAGTTTTACTACCGTAGGTCGAAAATCGAACGGGCTTGGTGGTCTAGTGGCTACCGCTTCTGATTCGTAAGCAGAAGGTCAATCCCTGGCCCATCCCTTTTATCCTACTTTGTATCTTTCTATCCACTTTTTTTCTCTCTCTATCTCTTCTCTACATATTCATAGCCATCGCTAGAACCAGAAACAAATTGCAAAAAATCGTTTCCTTTCCTTCCAAGTTCCACAGCACAGTGTGTAGAACGCCTACAAGTTATGCAACCAAAGCGAACTGTGCCGCTCGACCTTCATAGCATTCACCACACAATCTATCACCTTACGAACACTATAAATATCTCCTATCCATGGATCGCATCACCGACCCAACGGCGACTCCCAGAACTCCCATCCTTTCCGTCTAACAAATATCCCAGTCTGTGCTGGTTGTGGGGATGCAGAGGTGCTCTCGGTCTTTAGTAGCAACAACCAGCACACTATAACATTCCTTTCCTTTCCCAACTGACTATGTATAGGGACGTGGCCGGCGCCGTTATTGATCAAAATTGCATGAGCTGCTTAAATTGCACTTTGAGAATAAGTTGAGTGTCCCAGCCCTTTTTCATTTCGATCTCGGTGCAATTGGTACCAGCTCAGATCAATCACGGAGGAGCAACCATTGACATGTATAGTCAGATTTGATCGTGATCGTGCTCGTAGGTATAAAATCGAATCCATAAAAAATCAGTTTGAATATTTTTTTGAAACGTTTCAAAAATGCATGCGCGTAGAAGGAAGTCTTGCGCCTCCTCCCCTAACCCAGGTATTTAAAGTGTTCCTATAAATAGCAACTGCTGTTAAGGCGTGGGTATTCAGCATGACCATGCTGAGGGTGACAGGTTCGATTCCCGGTCGACTTCCTCTTGATTTCCTTGGGCATAGAGCATCTTCGTGTCTGCCACACGATATACACATGCTAGATTATCATTGACTGACAAAGCTCTCAGTTAATAACTGTGAAAGTGGAACACTGAAAGGTGATAAGCAGGCTTTGTCCCAGTGGAGAAGCTACGTCAAGACGAAATAGAAGAAACAGAAGAAGAATATGGTTGAACTCAGCTCAATTCGAGATTATCATTAATTCTGAACTCTCTCATGAAAAATATGACCGTAAGGACGTGGCCGGCGCCGTTATTGACTAATAAAGTTTGGAATTCTCGAACTGTGCACATTGAAAGCGGTAGCTACTCCCAAGCTCCGTTTAAAAAAATATTCATATACTTAAGAAGTTTATTAGGATTCCTCCAGGAATTCCTCCCTGGATTCCTTCAGGAATTCCTCCAGAATTCTTTCAGAAATTATTTCTGAACTTCTTTCAAGTATTTCCCCAGGATCTCTTCCAGGATACCACCCAGGATTCCATAGGATTTCTTTAGGGATTGCTTTGAAAATACAGGGGGTGGCCAAAATGTTTGGGATAGGCAACTTTTTTTCTCTCACAAAAAAAAAATCAACATGCTGTAACTTTTCATAGAGTGCATTAAAAAATCTCAAATTTTGACAGTTTGTCAACCTGTTATATGTGCATGAATGGTACAAAATTGGGCTCGATTGAATAATTGTTCGCGAAGTTAGAACCGTTCGGGTAAAACACTATTTTTAGGACAACTCATTTTTGAGCTGTCATATCTCGGAAACCAGTGAACCGAATTGAATGAATTTTTTAACGTTTATGAACAATATATTGATACTTAATACAACGTTATAAAATGTAATATTTTCTCACGACGAATTAAGTTATACCGGGTTGAAATTTTTACCCATATAGAGGAAAATAAGTCAAATTTACAATACCATACAAAAATTGCTAAATGTGTTCTTTCTTCAATCTAAATAGGCTCTAATATATCTGATTAGAGATAACTTGAGAACAGAAGTGGAAAATCTTTGGACATCAACACTAAAATTTATTGACATTGACGTAAAAAAATGACCTTTTTTCGAGAAAAATCCAAAAAGTGTCAATCCATGATAACTTTTTTCAACGTTCAAAAACTATCTAAGTTTGAATAGTTAGTGAAGCATCTGTATATTGTTAGTGTACGTTCAAAATTTCATTCAATTCGGTTCACTGGTTTCCGAGATATGACAGCTCAAAAATGAGTTGTTTAAAAAATAGTGTTTCACCCGAACGGTTATAACTTTGCGAAAGATTAATCAATCGAGTGTAATATTCTATAAGACAAGCGTTGTTCGGTAGATTGTATAAACAAGTATGACATTTATTTTCCCAAATTCCTAACACGGCCTGCTACAGGATACATAATTATTTCAGCCTACTACATCTCTCCTTTTCTCTAAAATTGAATAGATTGTTCACAGTCAAACAATAGTACTATAGCACATCTTAATAGTATGTAGTTTGTACAATAACCATAGATGTATAGTGTATGTATCGTTAAGTTCATGTTTGCACTTCTTAGCTTCTCCAGGTAATCGATAGACCATTTTGGATATCCGTCATTCCGTAAGGGTCCGGTTTCACAATTTGTCCAACACATGTTTCTAAATTAAAATAGAAAATGAGAATAACACTGATACTTGCTAAAATATAATTTATTATACTACGTTACTCGCCCTACCATCTCATGTTATAATATTGTCAGATGATCATTCTTACCTCATTGCAATTGACATTACCTCAGTAACTTCGCTAAACGAATAGTTTTCGCCATTTGATACTCAACTTTTTTTCTTCATAATTGTCCAAGGTAACTTCCTCCGCTTGTACCTTATTGCTTCATGGTTTTGCAAGGAAGATAATAACGAATGTTCTGTTCAATGGTCAATCTGTAAAGATAAGGCTTCTTTTCAACTTTCAATAATGATTTTGTACATATTATTTACATGTCCCTTTACCATGGACTCAACTGAAGTCAAATAAGCTTTCTTCGTCTCATGGTTCACGGGACTGCCAAATGGACTAAGACAAGTCTCCTTCATTTGGTCTTATCTAATGCAGACTGAAACAATATGTTTCCTTTGCGTGTCTCTTTACCCTCGAATAGATGGACTAAAGTCGTACTTTCTACATCTATCTTGCGGTAGACTAGACTGCCAAATGGACTAAGACTACATAGCCTTCTACATTTGGTCTTTCCGTTTTGCAGACTGAAACATTTTGTTTTCTTTGCTTGTCCCTTCACCTTCGAATAGATGGGCTGAAGTCGACCTTCCTACATCTATCTCGTGGTAGACTGGACTGCCAAATGGACTGAGAATTAATCTCCTACATCTGGTCTTTTCTTTTGCAGACTGAAACGTTATGTTTCCTTTGCTTGTCCCTTTACCTTCGAATAGATGGACTGAAGTCAACCTTCCTACATCTATCTCGTGGTAGACTAGACTGCCAAATGGACTGAGACTTAATCTCCTACATCTGATCTTTTCTTTTGCAGACTGAAACGTTATGTTTCCTTTGCTTGTCCCTTTACCTTCGGATAGATGGACTGAAGTCGACCTTCCTACATCTATCTCGTGGTAGACTGGACTGCCAAATGGACTGAGACTTAATCTCCTACATCTGGTCTTTTCTTTTGTAGACTGAAACGTTATGTTTCCTTTGCTTGTCCCTTTACCTTCGGATAGATGGACTGAAGTCGACCTTCCTACATCTATCTCGTGGTAGACTGGACTGCCAAATGGACTAAGACGAATCTCCTACATTTGGTCTTTTCTATTGCGGACTAGAATCTTCCATTCCCTTCGCAAATCTCTTTATCACTTGATGAGATGGACTAATGTTCTTTAAACTTGCTTCAACTTGTGATAGACTAGATATAATGCCAAATGAACTGAGTTGCACTCCTTCATTTTGGTCTTCATATGATTGAAGTCTCAAAGACAACCTCCTATATCGAGAATGGACAAAGATTCACAATCCCCTTCATTCTTTTAACTCTCTTTTCTATCCACAATGAC
This sequence comes from Aedes albopictus, assembly GCF_035046485.1. NCBI lineage: Eukaryota > Metazoa > Arthropoda > Insecta > Diptera > Culicidae > Aedes > Aedes albopictus. The sequence continues at coordinate 6,073,402 of NC_085137.1, forward strand.
TAGGATGTTTATCCCCTATATTTGGCACACAAACGGACTGAAACTCTCACAGAGCTACGTTTCTCACTAGGAATTAGACCAAAGTTTCAGAAACTTTCTATAATTCCGTAAAGTGGCTGGATTTCGTTTTTTTTTTATCTCCCATCAATCACGCGGTTGGCCATCACTGCCAACACCACGCTAAAACTGAGTACAAACGCGAGATTTTTCCAACGTTTTGTACAAAATACAACAGTGCGATCGCTCGAGGGTTAATTTACGTACACAAGAGCTCAAGCAAGAGCTCATGTAGATCTTTACAATTTGATTTGGGTTTTCACACATTTCCATGGCGAATTGTTACCAAGCTTTCTCTTGAAACCATTGGAACAAATTAAGAAATGGCGTTCTCTCATTTTTCAAAACTGCATAAAAATGTTTTTCATAACATACATTACGATACTTAATAACCATGATCAACATAATATATGACCTTAAAATACCCCTAACTATACTAGGTATCGAACACAGCAAATTCTTGTGTTTGAAATAGCAAACATTTTTAGTAAGATAATTTTAATGATGTACTATATTATTACAGAATTTGGCAGCGTACAATATTGCATGACAAGTACGATACTATTCATCATTCAAGTATATTCAAGTATTTTTTCATGACGAAAATCTTCGTAAGCAGCCAGGTATCGAACCCGTCAACTTTTATAAGGTCTTGTTAAATACCCGCGCATTTACCTCTTCGGATGTTATTCTATAGATTAATAAAAATGAACTTGTTCTCTAGCAATAGCTTCCCTGACGAACGTATCATCTACTATTCAGATAGTCGTATTTAATAGCATTACAAAACATTACTTTTTCAGATGAAACAACGTATTCTGAAAATTATATTCACACTATAGCATTGTATTGTATTTGTTTGGATTCAAAACTAAATAATATGCATATTTATTGCAAAGATGTAAAATACACTTTCTAATGAACACTCAGCCCTCGATTCTAGAATTTATCTAATTATCTGTTTGCAGATAATTTAAATTTATTATTCAAGTGAACTGATTTGTTCCAGTTAGTATGTATAAGTTAAACTTTTTTTTTTAATAGCACTACCGGATGTGGTGAAAAGATATGCTCAACGTTCTTTAGGAAATGAAAAAACATTACTTTTTTTCAGTGAAATAATAATACTTATAATTGTTATGTTTTTAGGATAACTGTTTCAATTTTTAAGCTGATTGATCATTCGGTCTTATTTCCTTCAAAACAGATTTGTTTGTGACTTAGCATTTTTCTTATCAATGTTGAAATTTTAAAAGAAAAATTCAAGGAAAAGGAATAGTTTAAAATATTTTAGAATACTAGGTGCAACAATTGCAGCTAAGACTGTTATTAAATAATATTGTTAATAATGAATTAAATTGTCATTGTTAAATAATTACCAGCAAATTATCATTTCGTGTTTTTTTTTCAAATTTGTAATAAATCTGTATGCTCAAAAATAAGCACAGCTATTAAGATGAATTTCATTTTCAAGTGTTCTTCATCAATATCAAACCTAAATTTAAAAATCTCATCGCGGTTTGTGCCATTTGAATATGTACGTATGAATATGTAATACAAAATATGTACCGAAGATTGAATTATGGTTAAGTTTTATGAATTGATCTCAGTTGTCTCTCTCAATGCTTGACATTAGAACAGTATCAAAGATGTAGGCCATGATTACTCCTGGGAGTTACAACAACTTCCAATAGAAGCCAATTAGCATTCAATGTTATACAAAATTCCATTTTACTAAAGCGCTTCGGCTTCCATCTCAGCCTATCAAACATCCTCATTAAACACCGCCTTCACTTGAACTATCTAGCAATAAAAATCAATTATTAGAGCATTTATCACAACTTCGAAAATTGGTGCTTTCCGTCCTGTTCATGGTATGTGGGTGCAAAATTTATTTTCTATCACGAAATACTAAACTGTTTTGTTGGAAGCAGATGCCAAAGAAATAGCCATTTCATTACTAACCTTGTTACTAACATAATTGTTGATAGTCACTGTAATAAGTCAATCGCTCTTATTCAGGTTAACTCACCGTCAAGCATGATTCAACTACACCTTTTTATGGCTGATTTTCCAATCCTTCTTCTAATGGTAGAAGAAAAGTATTCGGAAGGTAGCACCTTTCTAAAACCTCATTTAACAGTTTTCTACGTTCAATCTCCCCAATGAAAGACTTTTTTTTTAATTTCCAACCGCACACGTTCCTTCGGGCACACACATCACTAGTTAAACTAATAAATCACTTTTAAACTCGTCGCCAATGTAATATTCTATAAGACAAGCGTTGTTCGGTAGATTGTATAAACAAGTATGACATTTATTTTCACAAATTCCTAACACGGCCTGCTACAGGATACATAATTATTTCAGCCTACTACATCGAGCACAAATTTGTACCAGTGATGCACATATAACAGGTTGATAAACAGTCAAAATTTGAGATTTTTTGATGCACTCTACGAAAAGTTATAGCATGTTGAATTTTTTTTGTGAGAGGAAAAAAGTTGCCTATCCCAAACATTTTGGCCATCCCCTGTATCTCCTGGGTTCCCTTCAAGCATTCCTCGCAGGATTCCTTCAGAGATTGCTCCCGGGACTTCTTCGTTGATTACTCTCAGGATTTTTCAGGGATTTCTTCCGGAGTTTTTCTCGGGATTCCTGCAACGATTTATTCTGGGATTACTTTCGAGATTTTTTGGGAATCCTCCATTGATCGATTACGAGTTTTCTTTAGAGATTTCTCCTGTGATAATTTCAGGATTTCTCCAGGTTTTCTTTTCTTAAATTCCGATGACAATCGCTCTCGAAAACCTTCCATTGATTCCTCCGGGGATTCTTTTATGAATTATTCACGAGATAACGAATACTTCCGGAATTCTTCTTAAGTTTTCTATCGGAATTCCTTTAGATATTTTTCCCAGGATTGCTTTGATATTTCTTCATAGATTTTTGCAAGGATTTCGTCCCGACATTCATTCAGCGATTCTTTCAAGGATTCTTCCCGAAATTTCTTTGGAGATGTCTTCGGAGATTTCTTCTGGTATACTATCATTGATTTCCTCAGAGATTTCTTCCGGAATTCCTTCACGGATTATTCTCGAGTCTGCATGAGGGATTCCAGAACTCTTTCTGAGGTACTTCCTGGGATTCCTTCAGGTATTTCCCCCAGACTTCCTGCATTGATTCTTCCCGGAATTTCTTCATTTCTTCATTCTTCATAGGTTTCCTTCAAAGATTGTCTCGTAATTCATTCAGGAGTTCTTTCAAGGATTCCCGTTATTCCTTTAAAGATTTCTTCTGAAATTCTTTCCTATATTATTTCATTGATTTCTCCCGGGATTTGTTCTGGCATTCTTAACCCTAAAAGGGATACCTGGGGTCCATTGGACCCCAGGCGCCTTTCAGAGCTCGTCTTTGTTGGAACACACTCAGCGAGGGGACGAAACTGAGGCCATGAAGGTATCCCTTTTAGGGTTAAAGGAAGTCCTTTAGATATTTCTCCTGGGATTCCTATAGGAAATCCCTCCAGGAGTTCCTTCAGGCATTTCTTTCGCGTTTTCTACATTGGTTTTTCCAGAGGTACATCCAGCTTCCAGGGGTCCCTCCAATGACTCCTTCGGGAATTTCTCTTAGGGTTCATCCAGGGATCTCTCTCTCGGGACTCTTACAGGGATTTAATAGGACTTCTTTTGTTTCAAGGATTGCTCTTAGATTTGTGAGAGATTCCTTCTGGGATTTCTCCCATGCTTTATGCATGGATTCCTCTCGGGACTCCTTCCAGGATTTCTCCTGGTATTCCTCCAGAGACTTTTTTTCAAGGATTACTCCAAGATTATTTCATTGGCTGTACCCGATATTCCTTTTAGGATTTCTGCTTAGATTCCTTCGGAATTCTCTCAGGGATATCTCCACTAATCGTGAGGAGTGATTTGTTTTAGCTTTTGAAGGACAGTTGCCAATGACCAATTCATTATTTGGTTTACTCCTAATTGGTTCATTTAGGATTTCTTTGAAAAAAAAAATCCTTCGGACATTAACCTTTTGAGCAAACATCTTTGTTGGGTTCTGCAGCAAGTTTTTTTTCAATTTCCAATTTCCAGTAATTTCTCTAGGAGCTCATTGAGTATCAAAAGTTCTTTGAATTCTACCTTCTTGTACTTATCCTTTTTCAGAGACGCGTATTTCGACTACTACTCAATATTATTCAAATGTTCGAAAGAGTTCTAAACTGTCTTGCTTACTGTACTTCTGCGGTTCCCTATCTAGAAATTTCCGGCAAACCTGTAAGCATTAAATCTTAAGTAATTTCTGAAGGAATTTGTAATTGAATAAGAAAAGACATTTTGTGTACTAAAGTTTTCTTAGTATATTCCTTACTGAACAAATTTCAGTTGTTTTAAAATAATCTCTGAAAAAACTGGAAGGCGATATACCTAAAAAAATATATTGTGGATCAATGGACACATTTCATAGCTATATCCTCAACGAAGTCCAAGTGTTTTTATCTTGAAACATCCCTCGCAAATTTTTGTGGCACATTCATGCAATAAAGATATTTTTCGAGTCGATTGAATTTAAAGTGAATCTTTGCAACTTTTGCCGAAACTCATTGCTATACGATAAGTTTGAAAAAAAAAATAAACAAACTTCCGGGAGAAATTCTGTCATGACAAATAACTGTGGGAATAGGCTGTCCCAAATTAAATCGATGTTTGAAAAGCCATGATGCTCAAACATATGCTTCAAACTGTTTTGAACAACTTTTTCTTAAAAAAAATTGAGTGGTTTTACAAGGGATATTTTTAGAAAAATGACAGTTTGTCATAAAAATTCTCAAAAAAAAAAATATATTTTTTTCCAATATTTTTCTCCAATGTCTGAATTTGTTCAACATTTCAGTATTTTTCTATGGACTACTAGACATTCTTGAAGGTTATTGGTTATTGAGATATTGTGTTTGTATTGGCCGCAGAACCTTTTTTATGCTGATAAAAATACTATTTTTTGAGAATTTTGGCCAAAGTAATATACTATTTTTTGTTTTCAACCATGAAATTTCTATCTGATCCATACACTGTAATGCATAATGATTGCTAGATAGACTGAAAGCCGGAAAAATCCCCTGTGAATTCGAAACAGTCGATCGCATCCACGTATATTCACATGTTCATAGTCATCGCTAGAACAGAAACGGGTTGAAAAAGCCGTTTCCCTTCTTTCCAATTCCACAGTGTCAATCTCTCGTCAAACTCGTAGGCGTAGAGTTATGCAATCAAGTGAATTGTGCCGCAATATCTTCAGAGTAATGAATACACTAATCTATCACTTCACGCCTGACATCCACGAATCAATGTGTGAACCCATTGCCAACCAAATCCCACTAACACTCCGACATCAGCATGATTTTTGCAGACGCAGAGGTATCTTTGGTCTGATGTGGATACAAACGATTGTAATCACTCCTTCCCCTTCCCCACATTGACCTGTAACCTGACGTGGCAGGCGTCATTGTCTCCTAAAAATAGAAGATCACCAACACTCACACACTAAAAGTGCCTGCTTAATTCCTGGCAGATATCTCATTGGTTTCTTCTGTGAGTGTAGCTGGTCTAGCGACTGGAATATCATCTACGGGCGGCCAATCAAGCTCAAGCTCAAGCAAGCTTTTTGAAAAGTTTTCCAGAACAACACCTTGCTTGAGTTTGATTGACTGCCCGTAGTTGCAATTCCAGCTCCAGCTAGGTAGCTGCTTGGAACTAACAGGCATCTTCAGTGTGAGAGTTTTGGAGATTTTCTATTTTTAGGCGACAGACAACGGTAGTTGCTACGTCAGGTTGCATGTCAATGTGTCAAGGGCAGGGAAGTGAGAATTGCAATCTCTTACCCTCTTCTGGCTGTTGGGTCCTCTGCGCGTGCACTGAGGGTCATTCAGATGTCGGAGTGTTGTTGGGGAATGGTTATTTGTGACAGGGATTTCACACATTGGTGCGAGGATGCCAGGCGTGATATGCAGATTGTGTGAAGATTAATGTGAAGATGATGCGGCACATTTGCATAACTTGTAGGCGTCATATGATAGATTGATACTGTGCTGTGGAAGTTGTAAGGAAGGAAAACAGGGTTTTCCATCCGTTTCTGGTTCTAGCAATGGCTATGAATATACTATGTAGAGAAGAGAAATACAGTGGATAGAGAGATACAAAGAAGGAGAATAGGGACGATTCTTGGATTGAACCTAGGACCTTCTGCATATGAATCAGAAGCGGTAGCCCTAAGACCACCAAGCCCGTTGCTTTCGTTTTCTAGGAAGAACTGCTTCAGGAGCTGAAGTTAAATTTGCTGATAAGCTATAGTTAAAAGAACTCTTGGACAAGTGCTCGCTCCTCATTGATCGAAAAGCTGGCTACGCCGCTGAAATTACAGTAATTTCTTTCAATAGACTTACAAGCAAAAAGAATCCCCAATTTTTTTTTCTTCGAGAGATCACTTTAATCACTTGTATATAGAGTCAACTTTTTGCCATAGCCAAATACCCATCTCAGACTAGCTCTCATGGCTCTTCCTCAAATCACGTCTTAGTCGTCGTTGTCGTCGTTGCTCTCTAACCTTGAGCGTATGATATCTTGGTAACGAAAAACCCATTATAGACTCTGTTGCTAATTTCTCGGTATTTGCACTGACATCGATTAAGAATATTATTTATATTTCGGACGATAGCAGGAGGCAACCGACCGACCGACCGAAGCCACAACGGAACAGCCGCGCGCAGCAAGATATCCCCCGCTGATTCAAGCAATGGTTGTCGTGTCTTTCACCAACACCCCGCCCCAGCCCTTCAACTCCCCAACGAATGCGCCTCTCCTTTCAGAGAGAAAGCTCCCAAGCTCAAAGTTCAAGCCAAGTCAGAATTTTCAAATATTTCATGTGCACTATCAGTTGCCCCGCTTATTGCTCCGGAAAGCACCGAAAGCGAAGCAACTTTGTGGAACAAACGAGCATCCGCGCGCCACGGCTCCAGCCGTGGCCAGAGGAAGTTCGGCGAAAAAGTGGACGACGACGACGACGACGACGGCGCGGCGATATGGCGAAAACGGCTTATGAACATTCGCGCCAAGATAAAAAAGGAGATAGGCGTGTCGTCGCCCGTCGTCGTCCACCATAGAGCGAGCGGCCCAGGTTGGACCCACGACATCTCACCTCACCCGACACAACCGCGACTGTTCGGTCCTGTGGTTGTGGTGTTTGGTGTCCGTCCATAGAGCAGTGTTCTGAGTACCGCGTGCCCCAACTGATACCGCAAGAATGCATTGTGTGGCATTTTCCCTGGATGTTTTTAGAATCGACTGCAGCAGCTAGAAAAGCTGCTGTTGCTTGCCGTCGTCATGTTGATTCTTCGTGAGATCGTGACGTCAAAAGACCCCTGTGGCTGATAAACTGCACCAATAAATATTCACTCAATTTCTTATAATTCGCCTCTTTTCTATTTACTCTGTGATAAACGTTGGACGAAACAAGGCTGGGAGCAGGTTCTCTAACTGTAATCGAAGTACTTGCATCTACGAATCAGAACTTTTATACTACACAGAGTATCAACACTTTCCATTCTAAATCATACCGGTTACATACTCCAAAACATCCTAAAGTTGATCTATAAATGTACGATCTTAAATACAGATTCAGATACTAGGTCCAGAGGTACGTTCTTCTCCAAAAACGTTCTTCTGAAAAAACGGTGCAGTGTCTACCAAGTGAGTAAGACTGATGTAGCCTTAGCTCAAGAGAATAGGCGCCAGCACCTGCTCGACATTCAAGAAGGAAGCCATCAGTGTAACATACGATGTCTTCTGAAATACTTCTCTTCAGATAACCAGATTTCCACTCTTCTCGGGAAGGGAGTTTCGTGGAAAATGTCCTATATGAAAAAAAAAAACAAGCAATTGTAAGATAACTTGGAGCAAGGACAGCTTTGTCTCAATCCACCAAAAGTGGAAAAAACGAGGTGTGTGTTGATCTGCGGTTCACAGGAGTTTCCTCTAGTAAACCGAGTACCCGTAGACGGGAAGTGCAAGAAAGTGCTACTTGTTTGAGATGAATGTGTAGTGGGGCAACGTCAAAGAGAACTTCGAGCGCTGCCGTAAGAGTTGAAGAGAAAGCTCCGGACATCGCCATTAAGCACATCTTTTGGAGATGGCCTAATTTTGATTGGATCGTTCTCACTTCACCATTATGCCACCACACAAGACATCCATGAGCCAATATTGGTCGAGCAACAATTGTGGAGATACATTTGATATATGCGGGCTCTGTACCCCAAGTTTTACCAAAGGTTCGTCGGCATTGCCCGAAGGCCATACAAGCTTTCTTGATTCTGAACTCACTCTTGAACAGGTGTCCAGGAAAGTTTAGAATCAAAAATGACTCCAACGTATGTACTTTACTTGACTAGTCACTTTGATTTCAGAATCAAAGAGATGCAAAGGTCGAATGTCATTACGTTTTCGCATTTCCGTGAATAGAACAATACAGAAGAGATTTCTATATCTAAACATTTGGAAATCATCGGAGATATACTTTGACTCCGTGCGGCTTCCAATATGATATCGAAAAAATGCACGATGTCAAAAGCATTCTCGATATCTAAAGGAACACCGAAACAAGATTGATTTTGAATACATAATTTCTCGATATCGTAAACAGATTTGTGTAAAAAAAATCACAGGGGACTTTCCAGATTGGTAAGCATGTTGGTTCACATGGAGAGGCATGTTAGCCAGATGAACATCACGGATGTGATGATCCACCTTGATGATGCGTTCTAAGCATTCTAGAAGAAAAGAGGTCAAACTGATAAGCCTGAAACTTTTTGATACTTCGTGCGACGCACGATCCACTTCCGAGATAAACTTTGCAGTAATATCCCGACAAGAATTGGGAATACACCCTGTAGCAAAACTTCAAACAAGTAGTTCCTTCAAAACATGTTTGAAATACTCAAATCCCTTCTGAAGCTGTTCGGCAATGAACACAAGAAATTTAGGCAAAGGCACTGGACTGTATGACAGCGCAGTAGAGAACGGATGGGTTTCGGATAGGGAGAGAAAATCACTGGATCACTTTCACAACTTCACTACTTTATTCTCTAACTGCTATTTACACTTGGAATAATTTCACTACGCGTTGTCCAAGCCACGCGTACGCTTGTCACTTTATCACTTTTAAATTTGAACTGACCCGCTACTGGGAACGGGTCGCATATTTATACCCAAAAATGCGGTATTCCAGCAACACGTGGAATATTCTACGCGCGCGTAGAACCCACGCGACGCGTGTGGAACAAGCCATCATCACGCTACCTGCAGGGCGACGACGACGAGAGTCGATGATGACGATGATGACGGTTGCGGCGTTGCGGTTCGCTGCTGCACTCACGACAGGATCTCACGGCACTCACTCTCTCGCTGCTGCTCGCTGATGTTTCGTCGGCTCGAGTGAGTGCGCGTGCTTCGTCACGATGATCGATGATGGTTCCGATGCAATGGTTGGTGGTCGCGCAGCTTACCATGCTGCTGCCGTCATTTGGAGCGTATGTTCGCGAACAGAAGCAATATAGGATATATCAATCACATCTGCTCCAGGAGATTTGAAAGGAGCAAATCTATTTAGTGCCCACCTTATAAATTCTATAGTTACGATACTCTGAGTGGAAGCCAGAGAATCATATCTACAAGAAAATACATCAGGTTCATCCGAAGATGTAATATCCAGTCATCCACAGATTCGGGAAAGTGTGTACTGAATAAACTTTATAAAATTACCTCATCAGAGAAAGTGAAATCGCCATTTTGGCGAACGAAGTTCGTTCACTCGAAATTTCAATTGACTTCAATCAAGCTGGCAATAGACGTGTGCACCGAAGCAGTTTTCACCGGAGGCGGCGTTTATAGTAATTTAAAGCAGCGGCGGCGGCGACGTAATCGGCGTGACCTTTTTTTTTGAGAAATGCTAAAATATGTTAATACAGAATAGTTTGTTTCCTGTACTTAAGTACAATTTTCATCTATTTTGTGTCAAAGGTGTAAACGTATGTAAATCAGAGATTTCAATAAAACCTATCCTTGCAAGAATTATGCTATAAATTTTAGAGAGAATTCTTGAGGACGTTAACCAGGAAATTTAGAAAGGATTAATCTCGATAGAAATTCACAATGTCGTACATCTCTTCGTAGGATATTCTTTTCTAAAACTCATTTTAGACCAGTGCTGTCATAGTAAAATCTGTTTTTTTTGGATTTCTGTTAGGATTCTTATCAGGAATTCCTCGAATGATTCTTTCATGCGATTTTTCAGGAATTCTTCCAGAAAATTCTAGATAGATTCTTCCTGGATGATCCACAGATATTCCTCCACGTGTGGGATCGCAAACTTCTCTAGAGATTTATAGAAACCTTCCTTCATGGATCTTTGCAGAATTTTTTCCGGCGATCCTTTGAAAGTCCCTGCAAAGATTCTTTCAGGAGTTCTTTTCGAAATCACTTCAGGATTTATATCTTGACGTTTCTCCAGAAATATCTCAACAATATATCTTCTTGCAATTACTGCACAGCACTCTCCAGTTTTCCAGGCTATTTCTTTTTGCGATTCTTCTAGGGAAATTGCATCAGTGAGTTTTATCCACTAATACCATGCAGACATTGTTCAAGGAATTCTTTCAAGAATCCAGAAGTATGTCCAGAAGTTATTCCAGGGTTTGTTCCAAATCATACTACATCTATTCATTAGGGGATTTATTCAAGAATTCTTTTATTACCTTTAAATGCAATATCTGCACAAATTTCCGATAATTTTTTTTTCAAGGATTCCTTCAGAATTGTTGGAAACATGATTTAATTCAGAAATTCCTCAAGGATCTTTTTTTAAAAATGCCTTCAGCGATTTTATCAGAAACTAATCCAGGATCTTTTCCTTAAAAATTTTCAAATATTTCTCATAAAATTCTTCTAGAAATTCCTCCAAAGCCATCTCAGGATATTTTTTTCTCACCCTGTTGGGAAAATCAAACTACTGCGTCCAGTTAACTAAACTTTTGTGGCGGATTTCAGGAACTCCCCCATGGAATTTTCCAGGAGCTCCTCCAACGATTGTTTCTGAAATTTTTTCAATGAAATTAAATCTCATCAGGAAATTTTCATACATTTCTATAGAAATTCTTTCAGATAATTCTCTAAAAATAACTTCTACATGTTTTATGTATTTTCATAGAATACTTCTGTAAATGTCTGTGGAGTAATATCTCAAAGAATTCCCGGATGAATCTCCAAGGTCATCCCAGGAAATATTTCTGAAGGAACCACAGAAGGCATTCCAAAAAGAAACCTTCTAGGCATTTATTCGGAAACTCCTGACGATACTTTCCAAGGGATTTCTTTGAAGAAAATCATGGAAAAATGTTTGAGGTAATCTCTTACTGACATTCATGAAAAATCCTTAAACTACTGAAGGAATCTTAAATGATATTTCAGATGGAATTCACGGACCCGAATGACTTCCATTCAGTTAAAGGGTCCTTAAAATAAATTAATAATAATAATAAATGGAATTCTTTAGTAGGCTTCAGATGCAATCCATGGAAGAATTTCTGAAAGAATCATTGGAGGAATTTTTGAATAAATGATTTATCTAATTCCTGAAGATTAAGTGAAAATATCCAAGGAATTTTCTGAAATAATTTTAGAAAGAGCTGTTTAAGAAATTTTTGGAAACTCTCCCACAGAAATCCTTGGTGGAATTCCTACAAGGATTTATTATTAAATATTTAGACAAATATTTTAGCATCATTCATGGAGGAAAGAATTCTCGAAGGAATTCATGAACATAGTTTCAAAAGAATCCCTGAAAAAATGTCTGAAGTAATACTCTAACTTCTGTAAAGGTCTGGGTTCCAAAGGAATATATGTACATCTTTCTAGGAATTGTTACTGAAGATATTTTTAAATTTCTTGAAGAATCCGAAGAAAAATTCCTAATGGTATCCTTGAAAGAATTCCAGGAGGAATTACTGGTGAAATACGTGAAGCAATACCTGAAGAAACTCATGAACCGTATGATTTTTTTTTTCAGAAATCACTGAAAAAATAGGTATCTATTGGAAATGCAAAACAAAATAATGGAAGAACTTCTGGAGAATGTCCTGGAGACACTCCATGAAAGAATACATAGAAGAAGAAGCCCTAAAAGAATTTCCGCAGTATCCGATAGAGAAATTTCTGAAAGAACTTTGGGATAACTGGGAAAAAAAAATTACTGGAGTTATTTCTGAAGGACGAACGCCTATAAGTTACGCCACGCTTTGAGGAACGAGGGGTCCCGAAGGGAAGAGTGCTATACAAAAAAGTGTGCCATAGAAGAGAGGAGGCGAGGGGTGTTGGTCATTTTTGTGGGACCTTATTTATAGAATTTCCAATAAATCAATGGAGCCATTTCAGGAGGCTCTCCATATAAATTCTTTGGAAAATTTATGAAGGAACTTAAAACATCTCCAAAAAGTAAATATTTCTGAAGTAACATTAGATTTTTTAAGAATCCTTGGAAAAATTTCTGAAAGAATTCTGAATTTTTAATTTCCTAAAATAAAACGTTGTTAGAATGTCAGGTACAAGGGCAGCTGAATGTCTAAAAAAAAAAATACATAAGGATAACTGCCCCATTGCCCCGGTTAGCGCAGTAAGGGTTTAATACTATGGAGGGCGCCCTGCTACTCCACAGGCCCTATTTGCAGTTAGGTTTTTATTAGACCCCTTCTTCTTCTTCTTCTTTGTGGCTCGACGTCCCCACTGGGACTTGGCCTGCCTCGCTTCAACTTAGTGTTCTTTTGCGCACTTCCACAGTTATTAATTGAAGGGCTTTCTTTGCCTGCCATTGAATGTATTTGTAGTATATTGTGAGGCAAGCACAATGATACACTATGCCCAGGAAGTCGAGAAATTTTCCCGACCGGAACGGGAATCGAACCCGCCGTCTCCGGATTGGCGATCCATAGCCTTAACCACTAGGCTATCTGGAGACCCCTTATTAGACCCCTCTGACCATTCATTCCTAGGCACGGTAAACGTATAGCCGCATAACATCATCACCTGATGGACCTTTGCCACTGGAACAGGCGGTCCGTAGTGCTATTCTTAGCCAGTACATAACCTTCGTCGTATCCCCGAAAGAACTAGCCTTGGTCAGCAATCTAGTTAATAAAGATAAAAAAGCAACGGTTGCGTTGTTGAGAAGCACACATGCTCGAGGCATGACACGCGAGCTTGCCATTTCATTCGTACTGAGAGTAGCTACTCAGTGAAATTGTTTGTATTCCAAAAATATGAATATTCTACAATATACCATGAGCTGAATACTACTCCTCCTGATATTGGAGAACGATTCGCTTATGAATGACCACATATCTGAAGGCATAATCTTCAAAAATTTTAATTTTTCGTGTTTTACATTTCACTTAGTATTTGAGGGGTTGAGAGTTGAAGTAAAAAACAGCTAATTTTGCTCATATTTATGTTCAGTTTACACAACAAATGTCTAAGAAAGCCGACAGTCACCCCTTCAACATCCTACCAGAACAAAACTGCAACATCATTTATAATGATAAGTGCATGGGAGAGAAGTGGGCTCCTTGAATGCAGACCAGACGCCCAGAAGTGGATCCCTCAACAACGGCGTGTCAGTGCACAGGAAGAATGTTGAAAAGAGCAGCTGAGCAGCTTAGCGGTAAGACACTCTAAATAGTTCCTATACATTTCGTCGTAGTTCCTACGACATAGGTGGGGTACCACATTACACCAACAACATACATCACGGCGTCGTCGTTTTAATCGTCAGTGTTGGTCGGCCCGTAAGTTGAAGGTGAAGGTGTCGTCTTATGATAGTAGTGTCAGGAATCCGGGACCGGGAGGTTCCCTCAACCAAACACGAAAACGCAAAAGGAGAAAGGTGATGGAAGGGGCAAAAGTGGTCAACAATCGAGTTGAACCCGGCTAGCTATAGCTGCTTGAGTAAAGAAGGCAGCCGTCGTCGACGAGACGAGAATGAGCCGAGCCCCGAGAATGGATGTGCGCGGTTTGCTCAATGGCAACGCCGGCCGTGCACGCTCACGAAATGGACGTATAGGAAAATAATAATTATAATTATCAATTTGATGGAATGACATTTGATTAAATGTTGCTCAGATACAAAACAAAATTCATTTTATATATTTTCCCTGCTCTCGTTTGCTGGAGAGCTCTACGTGGCTTGGTGTGTAGCTCTGTGGTCATTGGCAGAGGAGAGTACACGTAAAATGGAAAATAAACGAGCAGATTAAGCGACCTCGCGGGATGGGCAATGTGTTATCTTTTTTTTTCGGGCTTGATTCATTTGTTTCATCACTCATGGGATTAAAAGGTTTTTAGCTTTCTACAAACAACCGGGTGGGGAGCAGAAAACAACGAGTGGAGAGAAATGTTGTGCAAGGCACACAGCTCCTGCAGCAGACAGGACTTTCTGGTAATGGAAGGTCTGCTCAGTACCTGCATGTAATTTTCGTTTGATGGAACTGGTCAGCAGTGTGTAAATATATGTTACATCCCAGAATTGAAACTTACAACAACATTTAGCGATGATTTCAGGTCTTTTTTATGTAAAGACATATCTGCTCTTAATGAAAGTTTAAAAAACCTTAACAGGTAATTTCTTACTATTGCTTTAAACTGTTAATTTGGGACATTCTAATCAGTAAGCCAGCATTGAAAATATCTTCTTATTCTGTGTAATCATAGTTGAAAAGTCTTAGGAAATGATCTCCATGTCTACTAGTACTGTTACCCAGTGGTTCCCCATGAGCTCCTTATCTTTGTTCCTCTAAAATGTTTCTCTGTGGCCTAAGCTATAAGATTAAGTTTTGCCCTCGAAGTCGATCCGAAACCGCATAACGTTTAGGATGCTGCAATGCATTCGTACGCAATCGACGGGGATGTAGTTGGTTGGATTGGCTACTAAACGCGATTGAATCAGACAGGGGAAAAAACAGCGTGAAATTGAGGTCATCTTTGGACCAGGTATCTTCTTCGGAGTTCACATCCATATGATGGGGTACCAAATAGGACAGCAACGACGACAACGTATCGAGAGGACAGGGTAACATTCCTCAATTACCGCAACTATAAAAGCACACAATAAGCCTCGCGTAGCAGCAACAACCGCCGCCGCACACAGCACTGCGGGTGAGCCGCGATTATCGCAAAGCCTTTGTTTTTCGAAATCAGTAGGTACGCTTTTTGTTGTTGGTAGGGTGAGTGCGGCAGTTCTGGATCTACCGGTACGTGTTTTGCAATGAGAATTATTGTGGATCAGAAAGCAGGGGTTTCACCCTGGCAAAAATGTAGGAAACGAGGAAATCGGTTCTGAAGGAAATGCAACTGCAGTTTGGCATACACAAGAAAGCTGGATAAGATGCCAATAGCATTTATAGGGGAATAGAAGGAATATAGCATCTATCAATATCTATCAATAAATGTGTATTATTTGGAATGTTTTGGTCAAGCTATTCATTTCCTCATGGTTGTCCTATCTTTCGTTAGAAGTTATACCGCAGCCTGGCGAGATGTCTTGAGAAATTAAAAGTGTCGAAGCCTCTACCAGGAATGTCTACTATCTGGAATAACCTGAAAAACTTCATATGAATAAAAAGTATCGAATGTTACTTCATGTAGATCTACTCAGAAATAGAGACCACAGAGTTTACTATATTATAGCTATGAAAGAAAAAGTATTTCATGGAGACCCTACATGATTTCTTTCCAGAAATACTTCCAGAGGTTTTTCCGGTATTTCTCCCACATAACTTCGTGGGATTTTCAATGAGTTCCTCCTGCATCTTACCTTTTTTATGGAATTTCTGTCAGGATTGATTCTTAGACCCCTCAGGAGTTTCTCTCAGGATACATTGCATATGTTGACGCGGAATTTTTCCTAGAGTTTCTATCGGGATTCCTATTAAATGTTTTCTGCGATTTATTTCGGTGTTCGTCTTTTGATTTCCCAAGGGATCTTACGGGAATTCCTCGCAGAGTTGATACAGGAGTTATTTCTAGGATTGCTACTAGAGCTTGTTCAAGGATTTTAACGGATTTTTTTTTAATATTCTGCAGGAGTTCCTCCCGGAATTTCTTCCGAAGCTTCTCCTGTGATTCCCGTAACTTTCTTCTAGAGTTTCTCCCTTGATTTCTACAAGAGTTTCAACTGGATTTTGCCTGGTTTCCTCTTGGAGTTTTGCCCGGGACTTTTCACAGAAGATTCTTCCCGATGTTGGTTCTGGAATATCTCTCAGAGTTTTTTTATGAACTTCTCAGACTTCCTTCTAATTATTTTTACGGAGTGTCTTCTTGAGTTATTTTGAAGATTTTCTCGGTATTATTTCCAGACTTTTTTCCGGAATCTCTATCAGGAATTGTGTCAAGTTTTGTTATGCTAGTTTTGGGATTTCTTCAATTGTTGTTCCCGAAGGTATTGCAGTGAGTTTCTCTAAATGTCCCTTAAGATAACTTAAGAGATTCCTTGTGGGTTCCCGGAGAAATATCGGAGGAAATGCAGGTGAAATCTTGCAAGAAACTCTAAAAAGACTTATTCGAGAAATCTTGGAAGAATCTTAGAAAAACTGAGATATCTCGGAAAAAAGTTCTGGGACTATTCCCGGGAGACAATATTTAGGAAATTCAAGAAAAAACTTCGAAAACTTTTAAGAGAAATACCGGGAGGAGCTACGGGTGTAATCCCGTGCCGAAATGTAAGAGAAATATCGGAAAACCCTCTGAAAAAAAAATCCCGGGAAAAATTTCTGCAAAAGTCCCTAGAGAAACTGTTGGGAATCCAAGTAACATTTTGATAACCAATTAGTCTTGTAGAGGTTTTGAGAACCGTCACAAAAACTTATACCTTATATTTTTGTTTAATAAGGGAGCGTCCTTAAATTACGTCACGCAAAAATCCCCCTTATGTCACACTTTTTGTATGAGACCTCTGAAGTTTTTGTATCTCCCCTAAAAGCGTGACATAATTTATGGACGTTCCCTAAAAAATTTTAAAACCTCTTCTAATCTATTTGATTAAAAAATGTTACTTGGAAAGCTGTCTCGAAAAACCAACAAGAGAAAATCCTGAGAGAACTTTGGATACATTTTTGGAATGATCTCCGGGAGGAAACGCTGGAAGCATGTCGGAAAAATCTCTGGAAGAATTCGCAGGAACAACTCTCAGACATCTCGAAAGAACATCGAACGGATCTTGAAAAGGACTACTTATTTATGGGAGCAAATACGTAAAAAACCTCTGGATGGAAACTTGTGAGAACCATAAAAATATCATCCAAGAAAAAAAAACTTTGATTAATTCGTGGAAGAACTCGATGGAAGAATTCGGAGAAAATCTGCTAAAGAATTTAATGGAAGAATTGCCGTACAAATCCAAGGAGGAATTCCGGATAGAATCATGGGAAAATATTGCTAAATCACCAGCACAGAGAACAAACATGTGTTCTGTGGAATTACTGGTTGTTTTCCTGCATGTTTTTTTTCTGATTAATTAGAGCGTTTCGCTGTCATTTTTTAAATGATATTCTAGGTGGAACGTCAAAGCAATTTCTTGCAGCAATTAATCCAAAAAAAAACGGGGAAAAATGTAGAAATATTCTTTGGTCTTCGTTGTTTTATTTTAGGAGTTATTGAAAAAATATATTAATTTGAAAACATGAGGCAGGAAACTATCAAAACTCCCCTATTTTTTCTGAGCTAATAACTTAAGACATTCCTGGCGTTGTAGGAGGGAATTTCCTGGTCGAGTTTGTAGTGAAATCAAAATGGCCAAAGGTACCTCAGTAATCATCAAATACTCATATCTCTATGCGTGCCGATATATTGCTATTAGGCAGCTAATATGCTCTATTTTGGCCGTACAATAGTTGTATAAGCCGTAAAAGGTGAAATATCGTTGTAATGGTTATTTGGGAAGTTATAAACATTGGAAGTGGAACAATCCCAGCAGGGTTTCTGTTTTGGGCACTTTTCTGCTATAACTCAGTTAACTTTTCATCTGTTGACGCCATCCCAAGCAACACACATGTTATAATAGAGTTACGACAGAGCAAGCTTTGGTTGTATAGAAGTTTATTTGACGTAATTCTATCATTGTGTTGAAGTAACGTAAAATAAACTTCTATACATCCAAAACTTGCGCTGTCGTAACTTTTATATAACATGTGTGCTGCTTGGGATACTTGAGATACGTTGAGATACGTATAGTACCTTGCTATGTACAAAATTTCAAGTCGAATGCTTTGGAATTGACTGAGATATAGCGTAAAACTGTCCACAATACTTCCTGAACTATCACAAAAGTCGCTAACCGAATTTGGCTTGATTCTGCAGAGGGATTCGAATTCTATGTCTCGTTTGAATTGGTACAAAAAGTAAACTGTGACAGTATGCATGGCTTGATTTGGAAACTTCGTTGCCGAGACTTTGTTGTTTGGTGGGAAAAGCTAACAGGGGGGGACGTCTAGATAATTCTCCATGGATTTCTCCAAAGGTTCCTGCCAGGATTCTTCTGGTAATTTCTCTAGTGGATCCTACTGGATTCTTACTAGGATTTCTTTATTTCTTCATGGGACCCAGCTCAAATCTTCGGCTAAGGATTCCTCCAGGAATTCCTCCCGGGATTCTTACAGGCGTTTCTACCGAATTATTTCAGGAAATCTAACCGGGATTACTACAGGTATTTCTCCCTAGACTCTTTCGGGGCATTCTGCGATGCCTTCAGTGATTCCTACAGGGAATTTTCAGGTATTTCTTCTCTAAGATTTTTTTCTGGAAAACCGTTCGGAATTTCTCCCGTGGTTATTTAATTAATTCCTCCTGGATTTCCTTCAGGAATATTTTTTGTGGAGCGGATCTAGTGTAATGATGAGAGCACGTGATTATCACGCCCGAGGACCTGGGATCGAATCCAACTCCCGACAAACGAAATATTCTACTTTCGGAAGGGAAGGGAGGGGGAAAAATCGAGTTAGTACAGGAGGAAGGATATTTTCCGACATTCGATCCAGGATTCCTCAAGAGATTTCTTTATAGCTTCCTCCCGGGATTCCTTTAGGAATTTTTCCCGTGCTTCCTTTAAAAAACTTCCCAGAATTCCTTCATTGACGCCTCCTGGAATTCCGCCATTTTTACCTTAGGAATTCTTCTCAAGATTCTTCCGGAGATTCCTTCAAAGATTTATCCCAGGATTCCTTCCGACTTTCCATCCATTTATCCATTCCGATTTCTCACGGATTCCTTCCCTAGACTTCACTTGCGACTTTTTCTGACATTTTTTCGGATATCCCTCCCGAGAATCATTTACGAACTCCTCTTTGATATAATCAGAGATTCCTTCGTTGATTTTTCCCAGGATTTCTCCATTGATTTTTCACATGATTCTTTTAGGGATTTTTGACAGGATTCGTTTATAAATTTTTCGAGTTTCCGTCATGGATTCCTCCAGAGATTCCACCAGGGGTTCCTCTCTGGATTTCTTCAGAAGTTCTCTCAGGAAATTCTCCCGAGATTCTTCTATAGCTTTCTTTCGGTATTTGTTCCCGGGATTCTTTAGTGATTTCTCCCGGGAATCTTTCTGGATTCATTCAATGATCATTCTCGGATTTTGTTTAAGGATTTCTCCTGAAATTCCTTCAGGATATCTCCCCAGATTCTTTAAATTATCACTTTGGGGATTACTCCAGGGATTTCTATGTTATTTTTTCTTGTTTTTTTTTAAGGATTACTGCTGGATATTCAAAAGGACTCCTTTTGAGATTCTTCCCAGATGTCATCTGCCGGGGTTACTTTAGACTTTCCCTCGGGCACCCTTCATTTAATTTAATTAATCCCATGATTTCTTCATTAAGTCCTTCCGGGATTCCTTTAGAGATTCCTCCCGAGATTTTTCCTGGAAATCTGTCAAGGTTTCTTCCCGGGATTCCTTTAGAGACGTGTTCCGGATTTCCTTAATTTATTCCTTCATTGATACCTCCCGAGATTTCTCATGGGATTCCATTCAGGTATTGCGCCCGACCCTTCTCCCAAGATTCTTTCAGAAATATCTCCCGAAATTCTTTCATGGAGTTTTTCTGAGATTCTTTTAATGATTTCTTCAGGAATCCTTTTGGATTATGGATTACATTCGGAATTCTTTCCTAGGTTTCACCTGCGATTTCTCCCGGGATTCTTTGAGAGATTCTTACAGGGTGTTATTAGATTTCGGTGGGCTTCATAGCCGCGCAGTTAGTGACACCAGCCATTTCCCGCGTAGAAGAAAAGAACTCAATAATATCATATTTAGATATGGAGATCGAAAAATGATATTGGTTTGATTGATATAAGAGATAAAATATCTTAAAATAATATCAAAAATTTACACCTGGAACATCATCATCATATCATATTTAGATCATGCGTCTTACATTGATTGATTTTAAAATATCAAATTTTGATATTGTCCAGATGTTCCAGGAACATATTTTAGATATTTTTTTTTCAGATCTTTTGTCTCTTATATCAATCAAACCAATACCACGTTTTGATCGTCAGTATTTTACCTCTACCGGGGTTGGGTCTATTGTAGGGCACGGAGTGTGAGTGTGATTCCCACTCCAGCCGAAAAAAAGGGAATTCTTCAGTGTGCCACTTGGTGTCATATATGGGTAATTCTCGCTAAGACCGGCCCACTATTTGCACCTTGTCTTCAAAAATGTTTAAAGTGGCGATTTTCTGTAAGTCCTCGCTAAAAAGTAAGGAAAATGCATTTGGTTACTCAAATTGCTGCACCCCCCGGTTAGTTGGAGCTACAACGATTTTGGTCAAATGGTGGCTCATTTAAACCGTTATAAGTTTCTCCAAAAACCACATCAAAACGGCAGATAATTTTTGAAAAATGAAAAAGACATCTTTTATTTTTTGATATGTTATGTACAAATGCCTCAGCTTTCAATTGATGCAAAAATTTTGAAAATCGGTGGTTGCCATCATGATGAAAAAAATTGTTTGGTATAAAAATCCAAGATTGCGGTTAAAATCAATATGGCCGACCCAACTTTTTATATTTGTAAATAGTAGCTCTATCTTTCCTTTTTTCAACAACGATTTGTTTTGATGTGGTTTTTGGAGAAACTTTCGAGTTATAACGGTTTAAATGAGCCACCAGCCACCATCAAAATCGAAGGGTCTTCATAAATTGTTGTAGCTCCTACTAACGGGGGGTCCAGAAATTTGAGTAACCAAATGCATTTTCCTTACTTTTTTAGCGAGGACTTTCAGAAAATCGCCACCTTAAACATTTTTGAAGACAAGGTGTAAATAGTGGGCCGGTCTCAGCGAGAACTACTAATATGTTATCCGTTGCCTAGTGTACGTCATGTTCAGTCTGTACAGCCTTTGGCTGAAGACGATGTATAGTTTCTTTTTATTAGACTCCATTTGAGATTCTTTCAGGGATTACTCCACCATTCTTTCATTGATTGCTCTTGGGATTTAAAATTTTGTAGAGGTTTTGAGACACGTTATAAAACCTTATGCCTTTTATTGTGATTTTATGATGGTTTTTCTGGATTTTTAGACTTACAATTTATACTTGGGTGATCTGATCTAAGAATTAAAGCGTCAATATTGTTTCAATTTCCCATTCTAAAAACCCCAGTAATTTGTCCGGCCATTCAAGTATTTCCAACCATCATTCGACGAACGCGATCCGGGCAAGGATCCGGGAGAATTTGCTGCTCAATTGCTCCGAACGTGTGTGCATAATAACAAAACGTGCAGTTTTAGTCACTTGGGGCATTTCCGTTCGTTCGGCTCGACTCGACTCGATGGGGCGATGCTTTGCCTTGATTGTGCATCATTGCTCTACGAACGAATGAACGAACGAACGAACGCTGACTGAGTGCAGTGCATGTGAGGCTGAGGAGGTTGCTGTTGGCTACTTTTGTGCGGTTGCTGCATTAACCGGTCATCTTCGGGTGGTGGAATGGAGGAGCCGAGCAAGCGAGGTTTCAGTAAAGTAAGAAGAAAAAAAAATAACCGGGACGACAGAGAAGTTATCGAAAACCGCTTACACATATTGGTCGCCAGAGTCAAAGCATCCTCCTCCAGTCTTGGGGTCTGATGGAATGGAAGGGAGGCAGGATCTCCCCGCTTAAATGTAACTGAAGGCCAAATGTGTTTACGTTCATTAACGACGTTTCGCTTGTGCTGTTTGGTTCTTTTTTCTCCTGAATGCTGACTATCTTTCAGTTATTGACAGGGTTGAACTACAAATCCCAACATTCCTCAAATTCTATGTGTTGTAAATGTGCGAAGTTTAAGTAAAATTTAGATATTTTTATTCAAAAATAGCTCTAACTAATCCATCGCTGACGAAAAGAATGTAAAAAGGAATGGAATGAACTCACCAATATGTCTATCGGATGTACAATTTCAGAAGATTGGCAATTAAAATAGGGTTTTATGTTTGAGTATCGAAGGACAGTTTAATTAATTTAAAACACAATGTATCAATAGTAGTAAAACGCCCAACTTCGTCCCTGTTCCGTACTCCCCTGTGCTCCAAGGTGGGTACTTGTAAAATTTGGAGGAAAAAAGCCCTTCCAAACCGAAAGAACATAATCGCGTGGTAGTACCACCAGAAAGCAAAAATAAAGCAGAGACGTCCGTAAGGACTATACAATTACTTACCGGTATCCATTGCCACCAGTGTCAGGATGTACTCGGCCTGCATTTCCCGGTCGAGCGCCCGCAGCAGTGAGATTTCACCGGTCGATGCGTTGATTTTGAAAAAGTCCGTATCGCCCTCCTTGAGAAAGTAGCGAACCTGCGAGTTGAACGGTGGCGTATCGGCATCGTAGGCCCGCACCGTAATGACGTATCCGCCGTTCGGGGGGATGACATTTTCCATCACGTACGCCAGATAGGGCGAATCCAGAAACGTCGGCGGATTGTCGTTGATGTCGGTGATGGTGATGGAGAGCTTGGCCGTGTCGAAACGCACCTCGCCGTTTTCCGTATCGCTGGCGGAGTCCTCGGCCCGGACGGTGACGGTGTAGTGCGATTTGCGCTCGTAGTTGAGGTTCTTGGCCACCCGAACTACGCCGCTGTCCTCGCTGATGGTGAAGTCTCGATTGTCGTCGCCGGCCGCAATCGAAAAACGGACCCGTCCATTAGCGCCCTCGTCGATGTCGGTGGCGGAAACCTGCGAAAACGACACGGGCATATGCGTGACAGCACCAAAACGGGGACGCGCCGAGATGCGAACGAGAAAGAAAACAAGAAGAAACGGATGAAAAATCAGTTTCGAATCAGTGCTACCAGCACCACCGCCGACTCTAGGATTAAACTCCTGGGGTCTGTGGAGTGCAGTGGAATTATAATAGTTAATTAGTCATCGTCTGTAAATGTACACTTGATTGAGAAAGTCTACTCGCAGAAAATGTGGTCAGTTTTCGTGAAGTTATATCTTCAAACCCAGAAGTAGAAGCGGCGGCATCAGCATTCAATGCAAACATTCAAAGTACTGTTGATTGGGGTAACTTTACTCTATACGTAGAGTTGAACGATATCCCGCGGGTATTTGATACAACGAATATATGCTAAGGCATGTGGAAGCAGCTACTCAAATATAATGACGTGTTTTGTATATTGTTGAACTCATGAATAACAAAACAATGAATCCCTCATAACATAGGGTGACATACAGGACCCAACCTTAAATGAATTGCATCTATAGGTTGCATTGAAACAAGGGTATAGCTCATAGATCTTGAAGTCCATTTGTCATTCTGAGGTTCCTACGGAAATCTCCGGCTGGATTTTTTCCAAGAAATTCTCCCGGATTTCCTTGACCACCGCCCCCCCCCCCCCCCTCCCCGGAATTCTTCCGTTAATTTTACAGGAGTTTCTCTGGAAGTTTCTTCTAAACATCTTTTGGAATATTCAACTCCGAGTTTCTCCAACCATCCTTCGGGAACTCTTCGGGTATCCTTCCTGGAGCTTCGTCCGCAGTTAGTTTAAAAATCATTTTCGACGTATCTCCGGGAATTACTCCAGTATAATTTCTCCGAAAAATCCTTCCTAAGTTCGAAAAATTCTTCCGAATCCTTCCGGAATTTCACCGAAACCTTTTGTATGGCTCCACTGGAAATACCCATCGGAGTTCTGTTTTTTAGACTCTTGGAGTTCCGTCCTTAGTTTTTGCGGGAGTTCTTCTCGGAGCTCCTTCAGAAACACTCGACGAATTGTGAGCCAATTCCTTCCGAATATTGTCTGGGAATTTCTTGCGGAGTTACAACCGCAACTTCTTTGAAAATTTTTCAAAGTTCCGGGAATCCCTTCAGGAGTCATTTACATAAGTTTTCAGATAAGTATTTCCAGAGATACTCAAGAAATGTCTTTTTGTGTTCCTTCGGCAATTCTCTTCGCATTTCTCTGAAATTATTAAATAAAAACCTTCTGAATTTTCCCGGAATTTCTTCAGAAATCATTTTAAGTAATTTAGAGAATTCTTTCGGATACTTTTCCTGAGACCCTTCAGGAGTTTCTTCCAGAGTTCCTCCAAACGGGAATTCTTCCCGTAGTTCATTCGAAAAGTTCGTTTAGAGTTCTAAAGATCATTCAGAAATTTCTTCCGGAATTTTACCGGAATGTTTCCGTAGGGCTCCTCTGGAACCCGTTCGTAGTTCTTGCGGGGAATTCTTCTCGGTGTACCTTCAGGAATTCTTGACGAAATTTGTCAGGGAATTCCTACCGAATATCCGCTGGGAGTTTCTTCCGGAGTTACATCCGCTACCTTGTCCGCAACTTCTCTGGAATAATGTTTCAGAGTTCCGGGAATCCTTTCAGGAGTTCCTTCCGCATGTTCTCAGATAATTCCTTATTGAGATGCTCAATACATTTGTTTATGAGGTCCTTCGGCAATTATCTTCGGAGTTTCTTTGGTGTGTCCTTTCCGAAATCCTTTCCGTATTTCTCCTGACTTTTTTTGAAATTCTTTCCAGAGTTCCTCTAAACGGGAATTCTTCTCGTAATTCTTCCGAAAAAAACCTTACAGAGTTCTAAAGATGCTTCAGAAATTTCTCCCGGCATTCCACCGAAATGTTTCCATAGAGCTCCTCTGGAAATACCCTCTTGGAAATTCTTCAGATGCTCCTCCTGGAGCTCCGTTGGTAGTTTTTGTGGGGAGTTCTTCTCAGAGTACCTCCAATTCTTGATGAAGTTTCTGATTTTTTTCCGGTATTCCTTCAGAAATCATTTTTGGTAATTTAGAGAACTCTTTTGGATATTTTTTCCATAGAAACTTCAAGAATTCCTTCCAGTTTCTCCAAATGGGAATTCTTCCCATAGTTCATCCGAAAAATCCGTTCAGAGCTCTACTGATCCATCAGAAATTCCTTCCGAAAATTTAGCTGAATTTTTCTGTAGTACTCCTCTGGAAATACCCATTAGATGTTATCTGGAAATTTCTTCCAAAGTTCCTTTTGGAAATTTTTCAGATGTTTCTTCCGATACTCCGTTCGTAGTTCTTGCGGGGAATTCTCATAAATTCCTTCATTGCTACCGAATATCCTTTGATAATAAATTTCTCCCGAAGTTAAATCCACAACTTCTCTGTAAAACTGTTTCAGCGTTCCGGGAATTCTTTCTGGAATCCCTTCCCCATGTTTCAGATAATTCCTTCCAACATTCAAAGTACTGTTAATTGGGGTAACTTTATACGTAGCGTTTAACGATATCCCGCGAGTGTTCGATACAACGAATACATGATAAGGCATGTAAAAGCAGTTACCCATATTTCAAAATGTATTGAACTTTTTTTGTATATTACAGAACGCATGAATTACAAAACAATGAATCACTCATAGCATAGGGTGATACAAAGGACCCAACCTTGGATGAATTGCATCGATAGGTTGTATCAAAACAAGGGTATACCCCATAGATCTTGAAGTCCTTCATTTCAGAATAGTTTGCATAGTCGTAAGATCGTTTTCAACGGTAGAACTGTAGAAGTTCCTCTAGTACTGAATTCTGTTCAAAGTTTCTATGGTTGTTATATTCTGGGGTTCCTACGGAAATCTTCGACTAGAATTTCTTTTTTCGAAAAATTTCTCCGGGGTTCCATTAGAAATTATTTTCGGTGATCCTTCCCTTCGGAATTCCTTTGTTAACTTTTCCGGAGTTCCTCTGGAAATTTCTTCTAAAGATTACACTAGTTTACAGCATTTTTGAACTCGGTAAGCTGATGATCATTTTTGGTGTAGAATCATGCCCTGAGTTCGAAAACGCGAAAGAAAAAAATTACAGTAGAGCGGAAATTTTTTCGACTTTCCATACAAGGTTGATGATTTGAAATCGATTTTTGTTCTATTTTTAAGCAAAGTCGCTCACTTCAAACATCTCATTCTCCGCAATCAATGCTCCGATTGAGCTGAAATTTTTACAGTAACTCGCCTACATATGATATGTCAAATAAACGTCGAGAAAGAATTTTTAGGTTGGTTTTTTCTTATTGAAAAAAATACATTTCTTCAAAAAATTTTGGGAATTTTGCTAAAATTTAAGAAGATCGTCCCTAAAACTCGCCAATATCTTGAATTTCATCAATCTGACGCAAAACCTGTATTCAGATGATCGAATGGTATTGTATTCAGCTTTTAATTTATGGAAAAAGATTTGAAATTGGTTAAACAAAACGCAATATATTTGGATTTTAGTAAATTACATATTTTGAAAAGTTGCAAAACTCGATATTGAGCTAAAACTCAAAAACTGTTCTACTTAAAATTTTTTGAAGGTCGGTTTCGAAATCAGGGCTAAATTGTTCTTCAAAATTTTTGGTCGTGGACAGAAGTTCACGATTTTCGTTTTATTTTGTAAACTTGTGTTATTTGGAATGTTCAACGGCAAGTTTCTTCCAATCATCTTTCGGGAACTTTTCGGGTATTCCTCCTAGAGTTTCGTCAGAAAATCATTTTCAATGTATCTCCGAAAATTCTTCCCGTAATTTCTCCGAAAAATCCTCCCAGAGTTCAAAGGATCTTTCGAATGGTCCGAATCCTTTCGGAATTCCACCGGCTCCATCGGAGCTTATCTGTCAATTTCTTTCATAGTTTCTATCGTAGATTCTTCAGGTGATCCTCATGGAGCTCCGTCCGTAGTTCTTGCGGAAGTTGTTCTCGGAGTTCCTTCACAAATTCTCGATGAAGTTTGTCAGGAAATTCCTTTCGAATATTCTCTGGGAATTTCTGGCGGAGTTACATCTTGCAAAGTTCCTCTTGAAAATTCTTCAGATGCTCCTCCTGGAGCTCCGACCGTAGTTCTCGTGAGAATTCCTCTCGGAGTTCTTTCCGGCATTTTTGGCGCAGTTTGTCGGGGGATTCCTTCCGAATATTATCTGGGATTTTTTTACGGAGTTACATCCGTAACTTCTCTAGAAAATGTTTCTGAGTTCGTGGAATTATTTGAGGGGTCGTTTCCGTAAGCTATCAGATAATTACTTCCAAAGATACACAAGAAATTTCTTTCTGAGTTCCATCTGGAATTCTCTTCGGAGTTTCTATGGAGTTTCCTTCTGGAGTTTTTACGGAAATTCATTCCGTATTTTTTTTCACGGTATTGTTTTCAAAATCATTTTCGGTGATTCAGATAATACTTTCAGATCTTTTCCGGAGATCCTTCAGAAATTCTTACTAGAGTTCCTCCAAACAGAAATTCTTCACGTACTTCCTCCGAAAAACCCTTCCAGTGTTCTAAAGATCCTCCAGAAAATACCCATCAGAGTATATCTGGTGATTCAGAGGTTCTCCTGGAAATTCTTCAGGTGTTTCTCCTGGAGCTTCGTCTGTACTTCTTGCGAGAAATTCTTCTTGGAGTTTCTTCAGGAATTTTTGACAAAGTTTGTCAGGGAATTTCATCCGGATATTATCTGGGAATTTCTTCAGAAATTACATCCGCGACTTCTCTGGAAATGTGTCAGAGTTCAACAATTCTCATAGGAGTTTCTTTGGGGTTCTTACGGAAATCCTTTCCGGATTTTCTTTTCCGACTTTTTTCCAGAATTCCTTTAGAAATCATTTTCGATAATTTAGAGAATTCTTTCGGATACTTTTCCGGAAATCCTTAAGGAATTATTTCCAGAGTTTCCCCAAACGGAAATTTCTCCCGTAGTTCATCCGAAAAGCCTTGCAGAATTCTAAAGATCTCTCACAAATACCTACCGGATTTTCACCGGAATGCTTCCGTAGGGCTTCTCTGGAAATACCCATCAGAGGTTATCCGGGAATTTCTTCCAGAGTTCTTTTTGGAATTTTTTCAGAATATTCTTTGATAATTTCTCCCATGGTTAAATCCATAACTTCTCTGAAAAATTGTTTCAAAGCTCCGGGAATTATTTCAGGAGTCCTTTCCGCATTCCGGATTCTTCCAGAGTTCTTTAGAAAAATCCGGAGTACCAGTAAGAATTCCTTTCGTAGTTTCTACGAATAACTTTCTGTTGTTTTTCTAAGAATAATTTCCGGAGTTGGATCGCAGCAGTCCGCGAGCGCGTACGGGTGTTTGTTTTTTTTTTCCGCTGTCAATTTTTTCGGTGTCCGCGAAATTCATAATTTACCCCAATAATTACCGCAACTAGCAATGATTGCCTCGAAAAGCAAGTGTAAGGCTGTACGTTTTAGAATGTGGTTTTGAAAATATAACTTCTGCTGGAGAACGTTTTTTTTGCAAAAAGTGTTTCCTGAGTGAATTGCGGCTCGCTGCCAGAAGACCAGCCGCGTTCGACAGCGGTCTCGACTGTTTTTCTAAAGTTTGGCTGGAGAAAAATTGATTCCGCGGATGGTGCTTCCAGCAGAAGGCTATTTAAAGTGATTGCTAATTTGCTAGTGGTGAACAGATATACATGAGAAGCCCAGCGTTTCAATATGGCTTTTCTGTTGAGATCGCGAGTGTTTGACTGCCAGAAGCTATGAAGAAATTTGCCTCTGGTGATGTGGTACTAAAAAAAAACAGTCGATCCCTTTGAAAGTTGAGAGGATATCATCCCGTGTTTGAGAAAGTGTGCATGGATCTATAAGAATATTCTCCAAGAAAAAAAATTGTTTGTGATGGCGTAGCAAAAATGCGATAATAAAGATTCATGGTGAAAGTGTGAAATAATGTTAACAATGCCGTAAACAGCATCTGCCGTTGAACGGGATCAGGCTCCAAAATTTCAAATTGATCAACTGTCGAAAGTTCCTCAAGTATACCATTGGACAACGAGCAACTCAACAGATTGGTGAGATCTTTCCAACATACATTATTTAACTTTCAATCTCGATAACCTTTACTAATTCATATTTCAATCATGAATTCAATTTCGTACAATATGGAGCGTTTGGTACGGTATGTCCACGCATCCTTCCACCCCTGTAGATTCTAGAAATGTTTCGACACAAAATGAAATAAAATGTAGAAGTCGAGGCATTTCCAAGAATCATCTCTGCGGTAAATACTGCGCAGTAGGCCTGGCCGCTTTGACGCTTGTGTCGTATTCCTAATATGTCACAAGCTTCAATATTGACAAGAAAAATAGTCGGGAGTAATCTAACCCGAATATTTTCCAGGATGCTTTCTTGTACTGGCTGCGTATGTATTAGATTAGATTAGATTAGATTAGATTAGAATAATTTCCGGAGTTCAATTGAAAAAAAAAAAATCGGAGTTCCTACGAAAGTTCCTATCAAAATTATTTCGGAATTTCTTCTCGGAGTTCTTTTCAGAGCTTCTAAATTTTTTTAAGCAGATCTTTCGGGAATCATAACCTTCGATGCCTATAAAATGTATTCCGGAGTTTCTCCGGAAAATTCTTCTAGGCTAGTTCCACAATTTCTGTCATAAGGTCCATCGGCAATTCCACCATGAGCTTCTGTGGAAATTCTTCCGGAGTTCATGCAGGAATTTCTACAGAAAATCCTCCGTTAAAGTTTTCAGGTCTTTTTAAGATCTTTGTAAATGTATAGGGTACCCTCAGACAATTCCGCTCCTACGTCCCTCACGAACCTTCCCACTTTTCCAACGGTAGTTTCTAGCAAAGTTCATTCGGATTTTCCTTTTGGAGTACTTTTGGGTATTCGTTCCAGAGCTCCTATGTAACTCCCTTCCAGAATTCCAAAACTCTTCACATCCTACGGATATTCCATAGAGTGAGCCTTCCAGAATTCCTTCCAAGGTTTTTTTGGAAATTTCCTCCATAGTTTTTCCAACATTAAATTTTTCCTTCTAGTGATTCTGGTACATAGAATTTCCTCCGGTGTTGTTTTGAAGGACACTGCACCGTCTCTCGAAGTTTCGGTAAGAATGACTTCCGGAGTACCTCTGGGTGTTCCCAGCTAGGCTCTTTCGGATATTATTTCCGGAGTTTTTTTTTGTAGTTTATCTGGGAATTCATTCCGGAGTTCTCGTGGGAAATCCTTCAGGTGCTCCTTTTTTTCTGGAGTTCTTCAGAATTTTTTTTCCGCAGTTTTTTCCATTTTTTTTCGGAATTTGTTTCGAATTAATTCAAGAATTTTTTTGTAAAACTTACTGAAGTTCTACAAGTATCCTAAGATTAGCTCCGGATAGTCATGTAAGGTTTTCTCTAGGAATTAATTTAATACCTTTTGCTTGGATACATTTGTTTTGCTAATTTGCAACTGTGACATTGTAGAAACTCGCAGCGCATATTGAAAACATATATAAAATGAAATTTCCTCAAGAAATTTAAGATAAGTCTTGTTGAGAACTTATGGAAATACTCTGGGGAATATTTGAAGAAATTGAAAAGAAATCCTAGATGGAACCGCTGAAGAACAGGTGAAACTTCTGGAGACACCACTGGTGAAACTTCTGGTAAAATTTAAGATAGAACTTCTAAGGAGGTGAACCCAGGTGGACATTCTGGAAAAATTCGGAGAAATTTCAAGTGAAATTTCTAGAGAAAATCCAGATAGAACTGCTGGAGAAAACAAAGTAGAGTAGAAATTTGTGAAAAAAAAAACGCTTTTTCGTGGGGTTTGAACCCACGACTCCATATTCGCTAGACCGACGCTTTAACCAACCAAGTCACAGAACAAGTAACAATTCTGCGGAATAGAAAGTCAGACTGACTCCTTTAGAATGTGTAAGCAACAAAGATTCGCAATGACTTCATTCGGTTTTCGGCACTTAGGTTCGGTATCGTTTCATTCAGCCATCATTTCTAGTTTTGTTCAGCGTTCGGTGAAACAAAATACGCAATGTAAGTGGAACGAATTTGCTAGACTAGGGGAGATGAAATATTGTTTCTGATTGTGCGTGGAAGTGAGTGAGAAGAAAGCATCAACTGAGTGAACGTTTTCCTTCTTAAAAATATATTTAATAAAATAATTGCTAAAAATCCATATTATTCTCACCATAAATTTAATAGCATGGTAAATGGTAAATTTTCAAAATATTCTTAGCGGATCTATGACATTTGATCGAAAGACATTTGGTCGAATGACGTTTGGTCGAAAGTACATTTGATCGAACAGACATTCGGTCGAAACCCATTTTGTGGAAGAAGAAGCATGTGACATTTAGTCAAATGGATGATTCGTCGAATGGACATTTGGTCGGAAGCTTCAACATATGAACATAGCAAAATTATGAAACTACAAAAATAACCGAGAAGGAAAAATCTCTGATGATGCAGCTATTTCATCCTTGAAAGATCAAAAAATGATATTTGTAATATCAAACGGAAGAACAGCTTGTGCTCAAAAGGAGAAAAATCTTCTGAAATATTCAGTAGTTGGTACAGTAATGAAAATAATAAACGTGAAAGAATAGTCTATATTTCAAAGAAGGAAGAATACATGATAAAAAGACAGCAGCTATAACATTTAAACACAGTACAAATACGAAACTTGAAAGAATAGCCTATCCCGAGCAGAGGAAAAAGCTCAATAATAGCATATTTTGATACGGAGATCAAGAAGTGATATTTGTTTGTTTGAAATAAGAGGTAAAAGTACTGAAAATAACACCTCAAATTTACTCTTGGAACATCGCCATCATAGCACATTTAGCTTTTGGTAAGATTTGACCAACAGCAGTGAGCTATTTGATTGTTCTTCAAATATCAAATTGTGATATTCGTTAGATGGTTCAAGAACAAATGTTTCCTTTTATTTTCTGTACTTTTAGCTCTTATCTCAATCAAACCAATATCACATTTTGATCGTCATTACTTGACTTCTACCCGGGATTTCATTGTCAAAAATCATTGATAAAAAATCACAACCATAATGTCCATTCTCAGTGCACATAATAATCTTAAAAGAACAGCATATGTAGAAAAGAAGGAGAAATCTTCGATGGAAAATCAACAACTTTAAAAATGCGAATGAAAACTGCAGTGCCAAACAAGTTACCATAATAATAAACACCCTTGAATGAAATATTTGCTTTATAATGATTAATATTATTAAACTCGATTCAATTACTAACTGCTAACTGCGACATTAGTCCATTCGACCAAACATACTTTCAATCAAATAAGTTCAGTAACATATGAATTATAATACCGAAATCTATAATACTATTCTCCACTCAAATCTGTATTCATCCTTTTGGACCAGATGTACATTCGACGATTTGTCCATTCGACTAAATGTCATATGCTTTCTCTTCCATAAAATGAGTTTCGACCAAATGTCCATTCGACCAAATGTCCGTTCGAATAAACGTACTTTCGACCAAATGTCATTCGACCAAATGTCCTAAAGCCTTCTTAGCATATCCTAAGAAATGTCCCTCGAATTTTTTTTAAAGGATGTCCTCTAAGGTGTTACTCGAGGTATAGGGGTTTCCATAGGTATTCCTAAAGATAATCTTTCAGAGATATTGCCAAAAAAGCCCTTTTTATGAGTAGTTTTGATAAATGAAAAGTAACATCCACCTACGGTCCCATGTCTTCGTTCTGCGATTGATTTGGGCTGGAAGCGCTGTTTTTTTTTTCATTCCCAGCAGCCTATAGACACATAAGCCGACAGCCGCCGCTGCCGCTGCCGCCGCCGCCGACTGGTCGCTTAATCAAAGTTTAGCAAAGCAAATGTGAGAAGGAGTCGCTTTCTGTGTTGGATTCATGAATAATTTATTAGTTATAGATAAACGTTTTTAAGTGAAAATGAACTTCGGCGGTGCGGTTTTCGCCCGCTCGCTCGCACGCATATATTTCTCCTGGGAGATAATTACATTGGCAGTCGCTGTCGAATTGCGGGGACTTGTCTTCTCAATGATCAACCACAATATTAACGATAGGTCCATTACCCACTTTGTCCACACCACTCACTCTCTGATGGTGGTGTCTCGTTATTACGAGGAAAACAAAGTAGCAAAAGCACCTCTCTTTTTTTTGTTCGAACGCAGCAAGAATTCCTGGTGGGTGTATGAGCTGCTTTCCGAGATTGTGCAGCGCTGGCCTTGCTCTTTACTTCCTGGACTTGGCCGCGCGGATCGGATTATAATAATCCGAACAGCTCAGCGTCCTATCATCGGTGGTGGCGGCCCGTACGGCCAGGCACGTATGTCGAAAGAAAAATGATGTTTTGGAAAAAAGGCATTTCGTGACGGTCAAAAATAAACAGCGAAAACGTTTTAAGTCGCCTCTGCTACAATGATGGGTACAAAGCAGGCCATGCCGGCATGGCTGGCGGTCACTCGTGGCCTACTGTGTCGCGTTTTATCTTGAGGAGGAGAGGTTCACGCGGCGGTCACCATGATGATCAATATGTCCGCTGATCATCGGAAATTTTTGGAATAAATAACAAAAAGAAATTTGGGATGGAAAGCACATCAGGGATTTTTTTAGCTGAATTGATGGTTTGCACATGATCCAGACACTTTAGTTCTATAGTTTAGCTTTAAATTCATCCAATAACTGCAAAATTTTCAAACATTTCAGCATACCTTAGTAATTTACGGTAAGTCTAATAAGTTTCACATACAAAAATGTAAAATTTGTTTTAAATTTTGTATGAATTCCTAAAAAAAACCGATGAAGAATAATCTTAAATTTTTAATTTTTGAATCATAGAATAGTTGAAAATGGAGGAGTTATTACTGGTGAGATTCTTTCTCATTCATATTTTGTAGGCCGTCTTTTCCGGTATTGTTAGTGAAAATAATGAAACATAGATCTCAACAGCACTCACCTGCAACACACTCGCCCCAATGCTGGCATTTTCCGCAATGGCAGCACTGTACTGCTTCGGATCGAATATCGGACTGTTATCGTTCTCGTCCAATACGTGCACAGTGATTCTCGACTGGGTGGCCCTCGGAGGTTCGCCACGGTCCTTGGCGGTGATGGTCAAATCGTAGCTGGATTTGGTTTCACGATCCAAACGGCCCGATACCCGGAGCAGTCCGTCGGCCGATCCCACCGTGAAGGGGGTCTGTACGTTCGGATCCAGGGCGTATTCGACGTAGCCGTTGCGACCTTCGTCGCGATCAACGGCCTTCACGGCCATGATGACGGTGTTCAGCGGGATGTTCTCGGCCACGCTGGTTTCGTTCGGGGTGACAAACTCCGGAGCCATGTCGTTGACGTCTTTGAGGACGATGGTAACCTAAGGGGAAATTGAATATTTCATTAGTAAAGATGGTTTTGTTCTGATTTATACTTAGCAGAATATCAACGAAGTCATTGTTAAAAGTTTACAAGGAAAACAAATGGTGTTATATCATTAGGTATCGAGACTGAGTAAGTTCTACAAACAATCATTACAGTAAAAGCATGATACAATATGTAGGTATTATCCAAAGTCTTTGTAGGTATTCTGGAAGAATTCCTGGAGGAACCTCAGGAAAAATCCTTTAGGAACTCCTAGAATAAACTCCCCTGAATAAACTCTAGAAGGTATTCTACAAGGTATCCCTGGAAGAATTTCTGAAGGAACTTCTGGAGGAATCCGTACAAAATCTTGTAGAACAACAAAGTTTAAGAATTTTAGGAGAAATCCCTGAATGAATTCCATGAGGATCCCTTGAAATAACTTCTTGACCAATCCTTGACGAAACCCTTGGAAGAAAATTTGAAACTCCTCTAGCTTCAAGAAAATCCCTGAAGGAGCTCCTGGAGGATTCCCATAACAAAAACCCATGAAAAATCCCGTATTGGTTCCGGGTCATTTGGCCGAACGCCATTTGGCCGAATGCCGTTTGGCCGAAAGCCATTTGGCCGAAAGGGTGATTTGGCCGAATGCCATTCGGCCACCGTTTGGCCGAAAATAAAAGATGAACCTAAGGGCCATGTCACTTTTCCTCGCATCAGTATAACTCGAAAGAACAGCCTATGATTCAAAGAAGGAAACATCTTTGATGAATATTGACAGATTCAACGCCAACTCATCTCTGAATGTCAAAACTAGAAATAATAGCCTATGATTAAAAGAAGGAAATATTTCTGATGATCATATTGGTAGTTGGAATGTCAAAAACATCCTCTGAATTCTTTTGAATATAATTCGGCCAAAAGACCATTCGACCAGATGGCATTCAGCCAAATGGCTTTCGGCCAAACGGCATTCGGCCAAATGGCCGGACACCTCCCGGATTAACTTCTCTGAGTAATTCTAATGAAAAAAACCTGGAGGGATCCCAGTATGAGTTCCTAAAAGAAAATTTCTGGAGGAATCCCTCCTTCCTGGAGAAATCTCTGATGGAACCTCTGGAGAAATCTCTGCTGGAGTTTTTGGAGGAATCCGAGAAATAATTCCTGGAAAAATCTTCGAAAGAGCTCCTAGTGGAATTTTTGAATGAAGACTCTGAAGAAACTTGTGGGGGAAACCCTGAAGGAACTGTTGAAGGAATACCTGGATCAATTTGTTGAGGGATCACTGAAGAAACTTTTGGAAAAAATACTAAAGGAACTCCTCGGAATGAACTCCATGAAGAACTTCTAAAGGAACTCCCGGGGGAATCTTTGAAGGCATTAAGCACTCCTGTAGGAATCTCTGAAGAATTCCTGAGCAATCCCTGTATGTATTCCTGGAGAAATCTCTGTATGTATTCAGAAGGAATTCCTGAGGAAATACATTATTCAGAAGGAATTCCTGAGGAAACTATTGGAGGAATCCCTGAATAAATTCCAGAAGAAACTCTGCAAGGAACTCCTGGAGGAAACTCTGACGGAACTTCTAGAGCATTCCTTGAAGAAACTCATAGAGGAACCACAAAAGGAACCACAAATGAATTCCGTAAGGATACCCTGAAGTAATTCCTTAACAAATCATTGAAGAAACTTCTGGAAGAAAATCCTTGAGTAACTACCTGAAGGAACTTCTAGGAGAATATCTAAAGAAGCTCTTGGAGGAATCTCAAAACAAAAATCCATGAAAATTCTTTGAATAAGTTCTCTGAGTAATCCTTAACAAAAACCTTGAAGAATCCCTGCATGAGTTCCTGAAGGAATCCCTGATTGAAGCCCTGAAGGAGTTTCTGCTGGAGTCTCTGGAGGAACCCCAGAAGGAGTTCTTGGAGGAATCTCAGAAGCAATTCTAGGAGAAATGTCTGAAGAAATTGCTAGAGAAATCTCTGAAGGAACTTCCAGAGCAATACTTGAATGAACCCCGGAAACTTCTCTAGGAATTCCTGAAGAAACTCTTGGCTGGAGGAGTCCCTGAAAAATTTCAAGAGGAATCACTGAAGCAACTCTAAAAGGAACCACTAACGGAACTTTTGGAGAAACTCCTGAACAAACTCCGTGAAGATCTTTTGAAGGAACGCCTGGAAGAATAATCTTTGAAGGCACTCCTGGAGGAATCTCTGAAAAACACGAGGAATACCTGTATGTATTTAGAAGTAATTCTTGGAGAAACCTCTGGAGAAATCGTTTAGGAACTCCTAAAAAAATCCCTAAATAAACTTTAGAAGAAATTCCTTGAGGATTCTCTGAAGGAACTTCTAGAGGAATCCCTGAAGAAACTCGTAGTGGAATTGCAAAATAAATTTTAGGGCGATTCCTTAAATGAATTCCATAAGGATCCCCTGAAGTAACTCCTTGATAAATCCTTGAACATCCTAAAGAACATCCTGGAAGAAAATCCTTGAGGAGCCCCTGAAGGAGATTCTAGAAGAATCCCTGAAGGAGCTCCTGGTGGAATTTCAAAACAAAAATCCATGAATAATGTCTGAATAAATTCTCTGAGTAATCATTAGAAAAATCCCCGCATAAGTTACTGAAGGGATTTCTGAGGGAATCCCTCCTGGAGAAATCTGTGAAAGGTTCTGAAAGAATCTCTACTGGAGTGTCTGAAGGAATCCCAGAAACAGTTGCTGGAGAAATCCCAAAAACAATTCCATGAGAAATTTCTGAACAAATTGCTGGAGGAATCTCTGAAGTAACTTCTAGTGGAATACTTGAATTAATCTCAGAAGGAACCCCTGGAGGAATCTCTGAAGGAACTTCTGGAGGAATCTATAAAGAAACTTTTAGAAGAATCCTTGAAGGAACTCCTGGAGGGGTCCCTAGAATAATTTCTAGAGGAATCATTGGAAAAACTCTATGAGAAACGAATAACTGATGCAATTATTGATAAACTCCATCGACTTAATGAAGAACTCTTGAAAGAGCTCTTGGAGGAATCTTTGAAAGCACCCCTGTAGGAATCTCTGAATGAATTCAAGGATGATCCTTGAAGAATCCCTGTATGTATTCCTGGAGGAGTCTCTGTATGTATTCTGGAGAAATTTTTAAAGAATTCCTAGAACCTAGAGGAATCCCTGAATAAACTCTAGAAGGATTTCTGCAACGAACCCCTGGAGCAATATCTGAAGGATATTCTGGAGGAATTCGTTAGAAATTCGTTGAGGCACCAGAAAAGGAATTTTAAGGGGAATCCCTGAATGCATTCCATAAGGATCTCCTGAAGTAAGTCCCCGACAAATCCTTGAAATAGGCCGCACGCGATGTCCAGTTTTCTATGATTTCGTAGAATTCCTTGCAATGTTTGTTATGGAAGCTGTTCTACTCTGGAAATAATCAGGAATAACGTGTTAAATGATCCACAAATCGATCCAGGTGTTGCAATACGAGCAGTTGAAGAAATGTGCCTGAGGATCACTGAACTAAAAGAAGAACTCTTGGAGAAAAGAAAATGACTCCTGGAGGAATATCTAAAGAAACTCAAGTGGAAATCTCTGAGGAATCTGATTTTTGTCGTTGTAACTACTAAAGGTACTCCTGAACGAATCGCTGAATGAACTCCTGGAAGGATAGCTGAATGAACTCCTGAAGGAATCTCTGAAGAAACTCATGTGAAAACCCTGAGGAATCTATTTTTGTATTTCTGGAGAAGTCTCTGTATGTACTCTGGAAGAATTCTTGGGGGAGTTCCTTTAAGAACTCCTAGAGCTCCCTACATAACCTTTAGCAGGAATTCTACAAGACACGGCTGGAGGAATCTTTGAATGATCTTCTGGAGCAATCCCTGAAGAAACTCGTAGAAGAACCACAAAAAGCATTTTGGAAGCAATCCCTAAATGCATTCCATGAGGAATCCCTAAAGTAACTCCTTGACAATTCTTTGAATAAACTCCTGAAAAAAAAAAATCTTTTAGTACCTCTGGGATAGTTTCTAGATATCCTGGAGAAATTCCAAAAAAAATCCATGAAGATTCTGAATAATCCTTAAAAAAAACCTCGAGGAATGTCTGAAGTCCTGAAGGAATGTTTGAAAAGACCTCTGAAGGAATCTCTGAAGAAACTTATGTGAAAACCCTGAGGAATCTCTTTTTGTATTTCTGGAGAAGTCTCTGTATGTATTTATGAAGAATTCCTGTAGTAACCTCTGGAGAAATTCTTTAAGAATTCCTAGAGTTTCCTATATAACCTCTAGAAGGAATTCTGCAAGAAATGGCTGGAGGAATCTTCAAAGGAACTTTTTCTTTTTTTTTTCACAAAAAGCATTTTGGAAGCAATCCCTAACTGAATTCCATGAGGAATCCCTGAAGTATTTTCTTGACAATTCTTTGAATAAACTCTTGGGAAAAAAATCTTTGGGGAACCTCTGAAATAGCTTCTAGAAATCCCTTTATGATTCCTGGAGAAATTAAAAAATCCATGAAGATTCTGAATAATCCTAAAAAAAAAAAACCTTGAGGAATACCTGTTTGAGTTCGTGAAGGATTCCCTTCGTTTTCTGGAGGAATCTCTCCTTCCAGAGAAATCTCTGATGGAACCTGTGGAGGAATCTCTGCTGAAGTTTCTGGAGGAATTCCAGAAGGAGTTCCTGGAAGAATTGCAGAAGCAATACCAGGAGAATGTCTGAAGGAATTTCTGAAAGAATCTCTGAAGGAACTTTTGGTGTAATATTTGAATGAAATCCAGAAGAAACTCCTGTAAGAATATCTAATGGAACTTCTGGAGAATTATCTGAAGGAACTACTGGAGGAATCTCTGTAATAATTTCTAGATGCATAATTGAAGAAACTGTAGGAGGAACTACTAAGGGAGGAACTACTAAGCTCCTGGAGAAATCCCAGAATGAACTCAATGAAGAACTCTTGAAGGAATTTCTGGGGGAATCTTTAAAGGGATTCTGGGAGGAAAGGGGCTGTTCATAAACCACGTAGATCAAAATTTGGCCATCTCAGACCCCCCCCTCCCCCCTCGTAGACTTTTGTCCATACAAAAATTTTGAAATTTGTATGGAGCGTAGACTTTGGCCAGACCCCCCCCTCCCCCCAAAAAGTCTACGTGGTTTATGAACGGTCCCAAATGCCTGAGAAATCATGGAGCAATCTGAAAAGTTTTCGAAAAAAATTGATATTTTAGGAAGTACAAAATAAATTCTTCTATGTTGTGTTGAAACGTATGAAAAAAGAAAATAGAATTTCTAATGAATTCAAATTTAAATCAGTTTCACAAAGAACTATGAGGGGGAATCTGAGTGAAATTCTTATAATGATTAAAAAAATCTCACAAACAAATTTATGAAAAACTTTCCAATAAAGTATAAATCCAGAATTTCCAAGGATCGACATTGAAATTTCTGAAGATACTTATTTGCAAAGTAAGAACTAGACTTTTTTTTTAAACTTTAAAAAAATCGCAGAA
The DNA here is from genome assembly GCF_035046485.1 of Aedes albopictus. Taxonomy (NCBI): domain Eukaryota; kingdom Metazoa; phylum Arthropoda; class Insecta; order Diptera; family Culicidae; genus Aedes; species Aedes albopictus. The sequence continues at coordinate 6,113,662 of NC_085137.1, forward strand.
CATTCATTGTAAAATTATAAAATGAAGTTTCAGGTTGAATCTAGAAATAAATCTTTCGAAAGGAAACATCGTCCAAGTGTGTCCCCACAACATTTTGGTTTTTGCCAATTTTGGTTTTTGCCAAGGGCGCGCGAGAAACCACGCTACGAATTTTCCTGTAGATTGCATATAGCGATCTGCTTCGAAATCTTCTGCTGGAATTCTCAATCGAAATTACTGAAGCAATTTTCAATAGATTCATAGATGGAATAACTGATATCCAATAAAAAAATGCCAAATGGATTTAAAAATGTTAAGGTACCCCGGGGCAAGTGGGACCTAAAAAAATGCTAATTTGGTTTTGTCATGCCAAAAGTTTCAGAACACAAATTCATTAATAATTCCAATGGTCCCAAAAGACGTTGTTGGTATATTTGTACTTATTAACGTGCATTAAAACTGTTTCAAAATTTTTACATTCCATATATTATGTATATAATGAAAAGTGTAGCAGATCTTCATTTACTGCGTTTCACGGGGCAAGTGGGACCTATTCAGAGTTTTTGTTCAAAGGGCTTAATATAAGTCGCAACAAATGAGGTAACATAAATCATAAATCTCTTATATGAATGACTATGTTTAGAGATTAAAATAAGAAGAGGTTTATGGTATCATGCATAAATTACGTAACACATAACAAATCGCTGGGGGAAATTGAATCAACTCTAGCAGCTCATGCAAAATAAATTGATTTTTTTTATACAAAAAGCGCCGTAAAGTGAAGAGACAAAAGATTTCGAAACTTGGTCTCTATATTATATAGTCAATGATTCTCACCAATAGTAAATCTGGGGTTTCGAGATTTTCAGTAATATCTTCTCCCTTACTTAATCTTACGATCATTAAATAATGTTTTTTTAATCATGACTTTTGAAAAGACCATTTCCCTATTTTAATTTTTTATGGACGGTTCCCGAATGCTCAGACGAATGCATTATGCAGCGTTAAGTGAAAAAATGGAAGATATTTGGAAAATAAAACATAAACAATACAAGCTTTTGATTTTTTTTTGTTTTACCCAAGGTTTTATCATTTTTAACAAGAATTCCATCATCTAAATAGAGGTAATAAAGTATAATTCATCAGTAGATTACTTAACGCGTCAATTTTAATTGACTTTCGTGCTAATTTCATCTTAGGTTGGACAAGGCGAGATGGACCCATAAAATTGGCTATGTTTATTCTCATAGGTCCCACTTGCCCCAGATAGCGAAATGCACTGGGGCAAGAGAAAACAGTAAACTAAAGGTAATAAATAAAAATAAAATATAGCTTTTTCGCTTGAAATCATTTGCATGAACCCCAAATACTATCCTGAAACCAAAAAAGAATTTGTAGAATAACAAATCTCTTTTTAAACGACGAATGTAGTAGAGCACGTCAATCTTACCTAGTGAATTGAAAATTACATTTGAACAACAATAACGTATATGGTCTCTTTATGGTTAAAACAATAACATTTTTTGTATTCAAAGTATCCGTAGGTGTGATACCTATGTTTTCCATGAAGAATGTTAGTCTTAAAAATAAACAATAAAAAAAATACTAGCTATAGGTCTCACTTGCCCCCGATTCTCACTTGCCCCGGGGTACCTTATTGCCGAAAAAATTTCTAAAGAATATCCAAAAAACTTCTAGAGAAATTTCCGGAGGAATTGGCCGAAGAAATTTCAACAGAAATTGCCCAAGAAATTTCCAAAAGAGTTGCCGATGAAACTTTCCAATAAACTGCCCAAAGAATTCCCAAAAAAGAATTGCAAAAGCATTTCTAGAGGAATTATATTAACAATAAAAACTACCGAAACAGTTTTCAAAAAAAAAATATTGAAAAAAATCTTAAGGAATTACCGAAAACATATTGCCGAAAGAATTCTCGAAGAAATTTTCGAGAAATTTGTAAAAAAATCTATAGCATTTACTAAAAAATATTGTCTGAATTATTCTCAAAGAAATTTGTAAAAAAACTTTCCGAGTCAACTCCCAAGGGAATTGCTGAAAACAATTCTAAACGGGTTACTGCAGTGTACTTGCCGTTTCTGAAGGATTTGCCGAAGACAATCCCAATGAAGCTGTGAATGGAATTGAAAAAAGGCTGTGAAATTTTGGAAATTTTGAAAAGTGGATGAAAAAATTCTCAAAGAAATTTTCGAAATTGTTTTAAGATTTCGCAAAGGAATTTCCAAGGTAATTTCCAACTGTTCCGATGTAACTTTCAAATAGGTTGCCGAATGAATTCCTTAAAATAATTGGAAAAGCATTTCTGGAGGAATTGCCCAACCCATTAAAAAAAAATTGCCAAATAAATTGAAAAAAAAAATTCTCAAGAAATTTTCAAAAACATATTGCCGGAAGTGTTTACGAAGGAATTTTCAAGGAATTTGTAATAAAATTACCGAATCAACTCGGAATTGTCGAAAAAGATTTCAAAGAAGTTACTGCAGAGTAATTGCCGTTTCCAAAAGATTTACATTCTCAAAGAAACTGCGAATGGAATAAAAAAGCCTGAGAAGTTTTGGGATATTTTAGAAGTGGGTGAAAAGATTCCCATAGACTTTTTCCAAGGAAAGTCCCGAAAAATAATGCAGAAATAGTTCCAAAGGGATTACCGAAGAAATTGCCTAAACAATTTATCCATAATTAATGAAACTGCAAATGGGATTGAAAAAAAAACCCGGAGAAGTTTTGGGAATTTTGAGAAGTGGGTGAAATTATTCCCACAGAAATTTTCGAAATTGTTTTAAGATTTCTCATAGCAGTTTCAAAAAGAATTCACAATATGTAGCTTTGTTTGTGAACTTTACGAAGGAATTGCCGGAAGATTCTTCAAACAAATTGCCGAAGGAATACCGAATGCAATTGTTGGAAAAAATTCGAAGGAATTACCGAAGAAATTCCTGAAAAAAATGCTGAAGGAAATCCAAAGGGATTACCGAAGATATTGCCCATTTTGATTTCTTTGAAGGGAAATTTACTTTTATTTCAAATCTCTCTAGTATTTTCTTAAATTTTACAAGAAATATCGTATTTTGAAAATGGGTAGACTTGATTCCCATTTTCAGTTTAGCATAGCTACCCAAGTAACCTTTTAATGGCCAATTAGTCTTGTAGAGGTTTTGAAAACCGTCAAAAACACTATACCTCTTATTTTGGTTTTATGCTAGTTTTCCAAACCTCATTTTTATGCTTTGTGCTAACGTTAGAACTAACTGACATTCACAAGACGCGACGCGAGACAAGACATGACACTTATCGTTCATGCAACCGCCAAAGACATTGTCCCGAAGATGGGCAACATCGCGCCCGAAACCAGTCAACAGAAAAGGTAAATTTTAAACCCTTTGACGATTGTAAGAACTCCAGACAGCACACGATCCAGCATATGATGTTGAATAGGATGCTAAAGTGGAGACGATATGCGTACACTTACATGCGGTTAAATGGCAGCATGTACGCATATGGCTTTCACTTTAGCATCCTATGCTACATCATATACGACTTTGTGTCGGCTGGGACGATACGTGTTATGTCGTGTCTCGCGTCGCGTCTTATGAAAGTTTTCCAAACTTCTTCTAATCTACTTGACTACAAAAAGTTAATGCGAAACTGTTATAGATCAAAGTCATACCTGTACGGTGGACGAAAGCTGCTTTTCCGGCTCCCGGGCACTATCCCGGGCCGTTACGGTCAGACTGTAGCTAGCCTTCGTCTCGCGGTCCAACGCCCGTCGGGTGCGGATCGTACCGTTGTTCAGGATTTCAAAATCCTCATTGTCATCACCCGCACTGATACTGTAGCGGACGCGTCCATTAACTCCTGCAAGGAAACATAAAGAGAGAGAGAGAGGAAACTCGGTTACAAATTATATTCTTTTAGGGTGGTGGCGTGGCGTTTTGTGCTCGTCCGGTGCGTTCCGAAACTGACTTGCAGTTCGCAAAATTCATCGACTCCGTCTCGGATGACGGCCGCGGTAAGAACACTGATTTTATCGAAGTGATAAATACAGCATTCGTCACTCATTGTATTCAAATCCGGCTCCGGAGAGTCAGCAGCAGAAGTTTTATGGAGCGGGAAATGTCAGCCGAAGCTCATATTCAGTGGGTAGTTTCAGGTTTCAGGAGAGTGGAACAAGTTGCACACAGTGCCGAGCCGAGGAGGAATGGCAAAAAATGCGCGCACAGAAGTAACATCTGAAGTGGAAACATGATGGGGAACAGTCAATGAACATGTCTCTTAACTGGCTACGACAAAACGATTCTCGGTAATGTGTGTCTTTTACTGCCTGTCCCTGTCCTCCCCCCAGCCAGACAGAAGTCCGAAGACTTGCCCAACCACGCGTTTGGATTGGTATGCTGACTAATTCAGGGATGTAGCGAGTAGATGATGTTTGTTCATTATAACACGATTTGTCTATTTATATGTAGTTTTAGTCGTATATTAGTCGTAGAACAATCTTGCACATAGAAGTAAGGAAGCTATACATATTTGTTGATGATGAACCTGAGCGTATCAGGCCTAATATTTTGTCTTATACGACTTATTTCGTCATTTGACTGATATTTAATAGAATATTACGATTTAATGTGTACATGTGAACGGGTTGATGAACGTCAATTGCAGTTTATGTATAAAGAGATTGATCAGTCAATCGAATTTGTCTACTAAAACACAGTAATGTGCAATTAAATTTATATTCATAACCGATCTCTTACGTACATACATACGTACATACACATTTATGATCACGTTTATGATACACTGTATTGTCAATCTGTGTTGTCCACTTGCTACACCGCCGGCCGTAGTATACCAGCGATAAAACGAGTAACCGATCGTACAGAATATTACACCTCTACAGACATCATATTGGGAAATAAATTAATACAATTTTTTATTGCCCGTAACTCGCCGCCTTACTGCTGCTGGCTGAAAAGGCAGGGCTGTGCGGGGTGTATCGAACTCCGCGACCATTGTCAGGTTCAGCGTTTTTGTTATCTTCCCGCATTCTCCGCCTGATCAGATCATCGATGCGCTAACCGGCCGTCGTGGCGTGGAGAGTTTGGTTCGTTCTCGCGTTCCACATGCACAATATACCTAACCGAGCAAACCTGATGCTGCTAAATACAACTTAATTAATATTCAAAAAGAGTCCACCACCAGTCCTCGCGAGAGTCACTCACGTCACACATACAGTAACGATCTCGAAGTAGGCGCAGAGGAATCCTCGTTCGTCCGTTCTTGTTTCGCATCGCATCTCTCGTTGTGGCACGGCCTGCTTGATTCACCTGCTTCATGGCATGCTTTGTTGCGGGTTGCTTTGGGAATTCTGTATGTGCGCTTGATCCCGCGGTTGTCGGAGAATTTGACACAGGCAGTGGCTTTAGAGAGCAAACAAGCGTCGCGTCGATCGAGAGCGGTCCCAAAAGTTTTCCTACTAATTGAGGCACTTATAATCCGCACCCCGTCGCGGCGGGAGGAAGCCGCCGAGCCGAACGCGCCGCCGCCGTGAATCATCATCTTTATTTGGATTAGACGCGTTTCGCTTTTATTATTATAATTTCCAGATCATTAGCTGGCCAACGCTTTCAAATTAGAATATACGCAACCCTAGTTTGGGTCCAGCGTTCAGCGGTATGGCGCATAGCAGTCGCGGCAGTCAGTGATCGAGCGGCTCAAATCCTGATTTATGGCTTACTTTTGTTATCAACTTAGCCGGAGCAAGTTGTGCGTTCTCACGGACTTGCGCATCAGTGGGGAGTTCTATGCGATTCTACTTTACTGAGTACTACGTAGTACATGACTGCGAATTTTGATAGAACTTTGCAATGATCTCATACATAATATACAACCCAAATAACATTTTGACGAATGAGTCTTGTAGAGGTTTTGAGAACCGTCATAAAACCAAATACCTTTTATTTTTGCTTTATGATGGTTCTAAGAACCTCCTCTAGTGTGTTTAACTCAAAACCTAATTATTGGTTTATTTTTTCAGGAATTCTGTAATGATCACGGAAGGAGAATTTTCTTTAGGAATTCAGAATTTTTCCTGGAACTGTTTTGGAAATTATTGTTGGAATTTTCACAGAGGTTCCTTCAGGTAATTGCTCCATATATTTAGGGATTCTCTCATGCATCTCAAAATTCTCAAGAGATGCTTCTGGAAGTTCCTCCATGGGTTTCTCTAAATGTTCCCAAAGGGATTACTTAAGATTTATTCAGACCTTTCTTCAGGAAATCTTTCAAAAAGTTTTCCGGTGATGCTTTAAGAATTAAAAAAAAAATCTCTCGGCCTGAAAAAAATACTTTCTTTGACATTTTTGAAGAAATTGCTCAAGTTATTCTTCTATGAATACCTACAGAGAATTCTCAAGTTCTTCCAACTGTTTTTTTCAAAAACTCCAAAAAATCATGCTTTATTTCGAAATTTCTTGAGTGGTTCTCTAAAGAATTCCTCCAGATTCTCTTTTGTTTTTGTACGATTTCCTTCAGAATTTTTTCTCTGAAATTTATTCATGGATTTTTGTTCACTAATTCTTTCAGAAATTGAATAAGAAATTCTGCAAAGAATTCCTCCAGAGGTGTCTCCAGAAATTCTTCCAAGGATTCTTTCAGAAAATCCTCCAGCGATCCCTCAGAAATTTATTTAAAGATTGCTTCAGTATCTATACCTGCAATTTTGCTGACATTTTCAAGAGATTCCTTCAGACATTTCTCTATGGATTTCTCCAGGAATTTTTAAAACTCAGAGCACCTCCAGTTTCCCATATTTTTTTTTTTCTGGAAACTAAGGAGGTATCTCAAGGAGTTTCTCCAGGTATTCTCCGAGGCGTTCATCCAGGAATATCATCAGAAATAACTTCAGAAATTGCTTTAGGAATTTAATTCCTTCAAACAATTTTCAAGAATGTCTGCTTAGAATCTCCAAAGTTATCACTAGAAGTTTTTATAGGGATCGCTTTAGATGATCTTCCAGGCATTTCTTCATACATTTCTTCAGAAGTTCTTTCGAGAATCCATATGTTTCTCCAGGGGTTTTTCCCAGGGTTCCTTCAGAAAATCCTCAAGAAATCTCTCAGAAACTTATTGAGGGATTGCTTCAAGAATTCCATCAGTACCTATGTCTGCAATTTCTGCAATGATCTCTGCAGACATTTTCATGAGATTCCTTCAGAAATTTCTCTAGGAATCCCTCCAGACAGGTTTCAAGCAATGTTTGCTTACAAACTTATTCCAGAGTTCATTCAGAAGTTTCTCATTTTTTATAGAAACTAAGGAGGTAGCTTAAGGAGTTCCTTCAGCTATTCTCACAGGCATTCATCCAGAAATTTCTCCAAAACTAACTTCAGAAATTGCTTCAGGAATGTTTGTCCTTCAGAAAATTTTCTAGAATTTCTGCTAGGAATCTCCAAAGATTTTTTCAAGGGATTTTTCTTTTCTTTCTTTTAGGAAATCTATTTCTATTTCGTATTTTTAGTGAAATTTCTGAAAGGGGAATATCTGAAACAAGTCTACAGGAATCCCGAAGGAATCTTTGGATATATTTCTCTAGGGTATCCCAGGACAACCACAGAAGCACGTTCTAAAAAGTTCTTGTAAGAAGTCTTTGAAGAAATCTTGGAAGAATTAGTATGATTTTTTACAGAAGTTTCTGAAAATCTCCATAGAATAACTTTTGAAGAAATCTCTTGCTTAAATTCCTGAAGAAATCCCCAAAATGCTGAAATAGTCTCTGGATATTTTCTTGTAGGAATCTCTGCCGGAATTTCAAAAAAAAAATCCGAGCAGAAATTTCTGAAAGAACCCCTGAAGGAAATTCCCTGGGAAACCCCAGGGATATTCTTGGAGGAATCCTAGGACGAATTTCTGATGAACTTCCTGGAGAATTTCCTGGAAAAACTCCTCGGGAAACTCCTCGAGTGGTCATTGAAAAGTTTATTGAGAAACTTTCCGAAAAATTCTTGGGGAAACCCTTCAATTAAGTTCTTGGTTTTTGAAAGTATTCCTGGAGCAACCTGTGGACGTACTGCTGAAGGAATTTCTTCAAGACTGCCTGGAAAAACGCCTAGATAAGCTTCTGTAAAGATTCACACAAAAGAAAAGCTCTTAGGACATTGCTTATGAAATTCCGATAGAAATTCCTGGGAAATAATTCCGAATAAATTCCTTAAAGAATCCGTGGAAAAATTTTTAGAGTTATTCTTAGAGGAAATGCCTTCAAGATTCTTCCAGCAAGTTCTAAAAAAATCCTTGTAGGAATTCTTGAAGGAACTCTATGAGAAATCCCCGATCAAATCACGGTAGGATTTGAAAATAAAATTTTCCCCGAGCAGAGGAGAATATCAAATTGATAACTACAAAATCACATAGCCTGTTATTATATCTTGTTGTGTTATTATTGAGTTACCAAGGTATTACTTTGCAATAACATGTTTTATTGGGCAATCTTATTTTGTTATGATAAAGCTATTGATATACATGCATTAAATGACATTTCAATAATATGTTTTGTTATAGAACAGGTTTGATTATAATTGTGCTATTGAGAGTGTACATACAATTTATCATAAACAGCAAAACAATAACAAGTTTCAAAATAAAGACTAAGGACTGTATCAACAAAGTAATAAGCAACATTCACAACAGCATTGAAAATTATTGTGTCTTAATATTAGTATTTTTTATTGGAAATACTGCGTAAATCATGTTATCGGTTTGATGTCATAACTATTTTTGCTTTTAATAATAACTTTTGAATATCAAAATTTGTTATTGAAATATTCTAGAAATTCACTGTTATTAAATTGTTATTGATACTTACAAAACATGTTCTTGAATTGGTATACCAGGAACATTTCTTTGTTATGAAATTTGTTATTTTGCCGCTTATGACAGACAAGTTTATAACATAATATGAAACTCCTCAGGAAATCCTTGGTGGAATTCATAACAAAGTTTATAGATCGATTTTTCAAAAAAATAAAAATAAAATAAATGGAAAAACTCTTCAATAAAATTTTTGGGTTTTTGATGGCAACCTGTGGACGTACTGCTAAAAGAAGTCCTTGAGACATTACTAAAGGAATTCCGGTAGAAATTCCTGGGAAATTATTTCTGAATAAATTCTATAAAGAATCCGTGGAGAAATTCTTAGATTCATGCTTAGAGGAAATGCCTCCAGGATTCTTCCAGCAAGTTCTTAAAAAATAATGGTAGGAATTTTCGAAGGAACTCTTGAGAGTATATCTGAAGAAATCGTTGTATGATATTTGAAGAAATTTTCGGAGAATTTTCTGGAAAACTCAATAGAGCAACTTTTGAAGGAATCTTTGGAGCAATTTTTGAAGAAAGGTTCAGTAGAATCCCTGTAGAAATCTCAGGAAGTATTTTAGAATGAATCTCTAGAAGACTATCTGAAGAAATCCCAGGAATATTCTTGGAGGAATCCCAGGAGGAATTTCTGATGAACTTCCCAGTCAAACTCCTCGGGTAACCTTTGGTGGAGTTCATAGAGAAATATATTGAGGCATTTTTTGAAAAATTCCTGCAGAAATCCTTCAAAACAATTATCGGTTTCTGAAAGTGTTCCTGGAGCAACCTGTGGACGTACTTCGGAACGACTTCTTGTAGGATTACCTGAAGATAAGCTTCAGTAAAGATTGCTTAAATAAACTTTTGAGAAATTCCTGGGAAATATTTCTGAATAAATTCCGTAAAGAATCCATGGAGAAATTCATAGTCTCCATGGTTCCTTCAGCAAGTTCTAAAAAAATCCTTATAGGAAGAACTCTTGCTTAAATTCCTGAAGATTTCCCTAAAACTCTGAAAATGTCTGTGGAGAAATTCTTGTAGGAATCCCTGAAGGAATTTCAGTAGAAATACGATCAGGAATTTTTGAGGATCTTCTGTTAAGTTTTCTGAAAAAAAAAATTCTTGAAAAGAATTCATGGAATATTATTCTGAATAATTTCTAAAAAAAAATCCGTGGAGAAAATCTTTGAGAAAATGCCGGAGAAATTTTTGGGGAAATTTGTGGAAAATCATCAAGTAATCTCTGTTTGAACTCTTGCAGTAATCTCTGAAAGAATTCCTACCTGAATCACTAAAAGTTATAATGCAAAAACCTCTGGAGGAATTCCTGTAGGATTTTCCGGATGAATCCCTGGCGAAATTCCTGGGGACACGTTAGTTCAACAATGTTCAATAGAATCCATAGAGCAATTCCTGAACAAATTGCTGGTGGCCTTTTTGAATAAATACCTGTACGAATTTCTGAACGAATCTCTGTAAGTTTTCTGAAACACTGAAAGAATTTATGAAAAATATCTTTGAAAGAATTTCTGAAGAAATCCCTGGAGAAAATTCTCCCTGGAGGAATTTCCAGAGAATTTTCTAAACGAATCACTAGAAGGTGGAGTTTTCAGAAGGAACCCGTGGAAACTGCTCTAAAAACATTGTTGGAGGTGAGTGTAGAATTCGCAACTAGTTAAAATACACAAAAATAAAAACAAAAAAAAAATGTTGGGGGAATTTCTTGGGAAAATAATTCAAGGAATATCTGAAGGAAGCCCTACAGAAATTCCGTAAAGAATCCCTGGATGAACTTCTGAAGACAGCCATAAAAGTTTCTGAAAGATACTTTGTTAGATAATAGGACCGAATACTGAAGGGATTCTGAACTTTTGATTTTCTGAAGAAAACGCTGAAAGCATTTCTAAAGGATTTCATAGATGATTTCCTGAAAGTATTCTCGTGAGGATCTCTGAAAGGATCTATGATGGAAATTCTTAAAAAAAAACTATTGAAGCTTTCGTAGAGGAATTCTTAGAGAAACTTCTGGAGGATCTTCGAGAGGAAATTCAGAAAGAAGAATTTCTGAAGCAAGCCATAGAAGATGTTCTAAAAGAACTTTCAAAAAGAATCCGTAGATGATTTTTTGAAAGGATTTTCTTGTGAATTTTCTAAAGGCATCCATGGAGCAATTTCAGAAAGAATCCATGGAAGGTATAAAGAAGTTACAAAAATCCATAGAGGAATTTCTGGAGGTATCTTTAATGAATCGATCAATAAAGGAATCTCCAAAAATTTCTGAAGGAATCCAAATTCTTTGGGTTCCTCTAGGAATTCCCCCTGGAGTCCTTCAAGGATTTTATTTTGTATTTCTTCCGGATTTTTTGTAAAACAAATTCTTTATTTGCAATAGTTCCAAAAACTTTGCAATTGAAGCCGCGGTACGATCGACTTTTGAATCGAATTTGGCGCGTTTGCATCAATAATTCCCCAGTCATCCTAAACACATCATCAACTTAATGACGTAATCATGCCCCTCAAGAATATCACCATCGGAGGAAACACACAATTGAGTGTATAGCAAGAATGGCCTCAAAAATTCACGAATTCCGCAAATGAAACAGACAAAGAAGAAGCAGACCTCCTTCTGGAAACCCCGGGCCAAACTAAAGCCGGGCCTGCAATCGGAAAATAAAAGTCGCTTCAATATTTACGAACAATTGTTAAGAGATAAATAATAATAATAACATTGGGGCTCAGAAAACCATTATCCGACGACCCGGACAGACGACGACGACGACGAATGGCAACTGCGGAGAAACGGGCTGATGATGATGATGATGACGGCGCGCAAACGCAATCCATTTCATTACAATTCGAAACCTGCATTCACGCATTGCTCATTACGCGCGCGTTCAGTTCCGTCGTTTTACAAAGGGCGCAAACGAATGAAAAAAAAAACTGTGGCTTTCTGGAATTCTTTCAAATCAAATAATGTGACGCCTGGCAGCAGTTTTTAGTCATTCAAAGCTATCTCAACCACACGCATTGTGAACAACATAAGGTGAGTCACACAGTGTGACTCTACTTAAATTGACTTATTTGTGCGGAGAAAAATCTTGCCAAATGATGTTGACCGAGGAAACGAAAGAGTTAGGTGAGACTCTTTATTAGACCTCAATCTTTAGGGTCGGCACGCTTAACCATGCTATCCACGGATTCAGGAAAACACTGCCTTTTCCCACTCCTGTATATTTGGTATTTGTGCACTTTCTGTCTATCTTTCCTAGTTATCTACCTTTTTAATTCTTCTACTTTTTACCCACTTTCTTATTTATCTGAGCTTGATTCTATGGATCCCCTTCCTCCCGCCTTTTCTCCGTAGATCCTCTCCTTCCTCTCCTTCTTATGCTTATTTTTCTATGTACTTTACGGCATTTGTCGCCCAATCGAACCTGGATGTCTGTGACCGCTGGAGAACGGACCTCTGGTTGAATTTGAGGCAACCAGGTTTTAACGGTTAAAACTCGTGCTCGTGGTTAAGGAAGAAGCCAGGGTGTCCTGTGTCCTTGGAATGCACCATATTTACACACAATAAACACACATTAAACACTTTACAATTGTCTTCACTCGTGTCGATTACTTGGGCAAATGGCCGTTTCTAGCACTTTCATCAATTGAGGATCTACAAGATCCTAATGGTTTTCTTACCATTGATGACAGAGCCATCTAGTGAGGAATTCAGCAGGGTGTTGGTTGCGTCCTTGCCGGGTGACCAGCAAACGCACAGAGTGTCAACAATCAACTCAAACACTTTCCTGGATATAATACAAACAGACGAAAGCTACACTTAACCACGGCCAGATCTCAATAACCTGCTTACGGGGTTCTACGGACCGTCCAAATGAAATCGTATAAGCTAGAATCGTGTACGATGTGATATACGTGCCAAGGGAGACATGGGCCTGACATGGGTCATCAAAACGGGCGAGTCTAAGTACTCAGGGGGCTCGGAAGCGATGAGGACCAAAGCCAAGCTCACGAATCTTGGAACCAACGTGTGTAGTATTTGACGTACTTGTGCCGGCGGAATGACCACCGAGCGTAAGCAAGAGAAAACCCGTAAGGACGCTGCCTACAAAAGGGTCAAAGGTCTACGAAAGAGGTCTTCGGGTGTCCAGGTGAGGTCTCTCAACGCTGAAGTGACTCTGAAGGTCAAGAACCTGGTCGAGATCACGGACGTGGAAGAGCTGATCACAGCACTACGGCAAACTTACGAGGAGCAGGTGGGCACCGCAGCCGTTCGGTAACAGAGAGGCCCGGCAGGTACATATGTGGCCTTGGTTCATCAACGCCTTGGTACTGAAATTACCTTTAACTGGAACAGAAGGAATCGATCCTCGACGTTGCTTTTCGCGCTCACCTAACAAGTAGTTTGAATTTCAGGGTAGATGATGTTAACTTACAGCGATCACCTGGCGATTCGCTACAGTATCGAATACAATAACACCAGGCAGCCGGCAAAGGAAGGAGCGACCAGGTCAAGGCCAAGCTCTAGTAGATGGAAGACATCTTACTTCAACGACAAGGTATTTACAACGGCGCTTTGCCGTGAGTGAAACCTACTACCTCGTGTGTATGCGTGAGCGAAACCTAAGGCGTGTATGCGATAACGCCATCTCATGTTCTACCCCAAGAGGAACATGGCACGGTACTGGTGGACTCAAGCGATTGCGAACCTGTCTACGGGCCAGACAAACGCAGCGCAGTGAACACCAGTGATGGAAAACAGCGAAGAATGCAGCTGAGTAGACACAAACGCAAAGCTATCCTACTCGTGAACAACAGAAGCCAGAATATATTCGCACTTCCTTCACTCGCGATCTAACGAAGCTGGTCGCACTCGTGATTGATTCGCGAAGCAGCTCTGAACATTTTTCAATTTTGTGAAAAAACGAATTTACACGGCCGACAGATTAACTTTTCAGGAACAATAAAGCACAAAACACTACTATCTGATGGATAATTAGTTGTTTTGCTATTAAAATCGCACTAAAATGCAATTCCCGCATCTCCACTTGTTCTTCGCGAATAAAAATTCATGAGTGTTTTTGTTTTTGTTTTGCTTCATACTCGTGAAGCAAGCGGGTGCGAATAAACTCACACACGGCTTACTCTCGGCACCGTGAGTAAACCGTTTGTTGCTTTTACACTCGCGAGTTGATTCACGATGAGAGTGTTTCCATCTCTGGTGAACACTGCGGCATTCGCGGCTGCCAAGTCACGATGAAGACCGAGATAAGGCTGTGCTGACTACAGAGTCGTGACGGCCAAGACACGATGTGTGATGGGTCCTACTAAATGGGTCCTGAGATGCTGTAGAGGGTTGTCCCGGAGCTTTTCCCATGTCAGGCCTCCTAGGCCTCCTTTCGTAGAACCTATAGGACCTAGGGCTGGTGATGAGGGGAGGGGCACCGACGATAATCTGGAAAGGGGGGGGGGGGTGCAACACCCTTTAGCGTATGCCAGGCCCCAGGTCTAGACGAAGTTCCAAATCTAGTCTATTGTAGAGTCTCTGAGGTCTGTTATGCAGAACTTTCTAGACGAGGGAGTCTTCCTAGAAATTTGGAAGTGGCGGAGCCTGGTTCAATTGCCAAAGGCGAGGAAACTACCCGGGT